>NC_137466.1:168702044-169302044 GCF_964235325.1 Thermobia domestica | reverse complement strand
CCAAATTTCACGATTCTACCATGAACGGTTTTTATCTTACAGGTAATTAAATGAACCATGGCGGAGCCAGATGTCAAATTCACCAAAGAGGAGTTGCGAAGTGTAATGAAGTTCTTCCTGCAACAGAAGTCGCTCAAGGAAATCCTGGTTGTATGCTAGACACATTGGGTGGACAGTGCCCTTCATACTCCACTGTGAAGAAATGGTGTGCGAACTTCAAGCGTGGTGAATTTTCAACAGAAGATGGTGACAGGTGTGGCAGGCCAGTGTCAGTGTCAATTCCGGAAAAAGTGGACCAGATTCATGACCTGATTTTGAGCAACAGACGTATTTCGCTTCAGGAGATAGCTGACAAAGTGCACATATCCAAAGAACGTGTTGGGTCAATAATCCATGATCAGTTGGACATGCGCAAGCTTTCTGCGAAATGGATTCCGAAATGTTTGAACGCGGATCAGAAACGCGAACGTGTGAGATCATCGCAGGTGATTTTACGGCATTTTGCAAACTCCAAGGACGATTTTTTGAATCGGCTTGTTACTCAGGATGAAACATGGTTGCATTTTTTTGATCCGGAAACCAAACAGCAGTCATGCGAGTGGCGCCACTCAGGATCTCCAAGGCCCAAAAAATTAAAAGCACAAAAGTCCTTAGAGAAGGTGCTTGCCTCAATATTCTGGGATAAGGATGGTGTTTTGCTCTCAGACTACCTTCCAAAGGGCCAAACCATAACTGCAGAGTATTACTGCAGTCTGCTGGCTAAGGTAAAGGGCGCTATTAAAGAAAAGCGCCGGGGAAAGTTGACACGGGGTCTTGTTCTTGCAGGACAATGCTCCCGTCCACAAGGCTGGCAGAACAATGGATTTTCTGAAGGACCTAGGGTTTCAGTGCATTGGCCACCCACCTTACTCGCCAGATCTTGCCCCTTCTGATTATTATGTTTCCAAAACTCAAAACAGCACTGAAAGGACAGAAATTTCACAGTGATGAAGAGGTGATAACAGCTACGGAACAGTTTTTTTTCTTTTAGCAGACCTTGAGTTTTTTTTTTTTTTTTTTTTTTTTTTTTTTTTTTGAGGGGTTGGAGAAGTTGCAGCATCGAAGTGCCAAGTGTGTTGACCTTCGAGGGGACTATGTTGAACAGCCTCACACTTTCATGCCTGCAGCTCAAGTCCTTCTGGGTCGGGCCGAGAACTTATCAGCCCACCCTCGTATTAGTTATCAGTCCTGTAGCACAGTCAGCGACAAAAGTTCTTTCCGTTTGATGAAATTAGTTTCGTAAATAACTTTAGAATGAAAGGATAATTTTAGTACAATTTTCAGTAAATTAAAAATAATGTAATTTTTTGTACGTTCCAGCCTTGAAACTCGATGAACTGTGTACATTCCACCGTTATCCCCAAATTATTTTTTTACCAAACGGAAAAAAACTTTTGTCGCTGACTGTAGAAATAGTATGTGCATCACTGTTAGACGAAACCAAACAACAATAGATACAATCTACTGCTTATCAGTGTATAATTTTCGCACTCAGTATCTAAATAAATCTATTTTTAGCAGGATAAAAATAATCAACTGCATCACATCGGCAACGAACGACAAACTTTTTAATGACATAAAAACTAGTTTTGTCGATATTCTCGAAAATTACGCATCAAAATTCACTTATAAGCATGTCATTTTGTTCAGCTCGATGTGATTTGCCGATCGATACATACCTTCTTTGAATAATATAGTTAAATAAAAAGGTTTTAAGCTTAATAATTTTGGGTTATGTCTTATTAACATATTGTCTTCTTGTTAGTGTCATAATGATACTAACAGTTTGAGAAGAGTGTACTTCACCTTAATAGATGGCGTGATTACCCTACAGCAGTGCTATTCAACCGGAGGTACGCGAAGATATTTCTGGGAGTACGTAATGCTGTTTGTGGGGGTCTGCTGGAAATGTCTGTTGACAGTTCAGTGCAAATGAAATTAGTGATAGTGCTATATCACAACTTCTTCCATTTTCATCAACATATTTGTGTGAACAGGGTTTCTCTGTATTAACATCAATAAAAACAAAGCACAGAATGTAAATAGTCTTTTGATTGACACACTGATTGTCCTTTTGTTGGGTCTCTATTTGCCCCCCCCCCCCACCCGTTTTTAATCAACAGAACATGTGCATTAAGTTTAATAAGGTAATTTCGATTAAATTTCTTTTAAACAGCTTCAGGGGAACATAATTGGATGGCGAATTGTGTCTAGAGGTACGCGAGAAAAAAAAGGTTGAATAACACTGCCCTACAGCATCTTTTTTTTTTTTTTTTCAGGTTTACATATAGATTAGTTTTTCTCAAAAAACTACAAATGAGGATTTACACACAGACATACACTCATATAATTTTGACCAGCTTAGTGATATCAAGCGATTGGTTATGCTCCAGCTTGGCACATCTTCTCATGTTAAAATCTAATACGAGTAATATTCGGTAACATAGCAGTTTCCAGAACTTTTGTTCACGTATTTTCTATGCATTTTACCTTACGCTTCTGAACCCTCAGCTGCTTTGCTGGGATACAAACACTCAAGATATCAAAATATTTTTAATTATTGAACCGAATGAAGTTTTTATTTTACGCATTCACTTTGCATTTCGTTCTGCGTTTATAACTTAAAAAATAAAAGCTGGCAATGTCCTGTTCTGTGCAGAGAGAGAGAGAGGGAGAGAGAGTACATTGATCAGAAGATTTATTAAGACATTTCTATTTAATTGTGTCTTTTAAGAATACTTCAAAAGAATCTCCATCCCATACTTACGTACGTACTCATAAATATGCATGTGTACTATTGGGTTGCATAAAAGTTTGGGGGTTTATTGTAAATAATTCGATAGCAGCATGCGTGAACACGCCCGAGAAGTTTTTGAGGGTAGTTTGAAAGTAGTGTATTGATTTGCAGGGAGAACAGCTGTTGTGTAAGTGGTCGGTCATACGGCTCTGAAAATTACAACCTCTTGGAAGGGCTACATTTCTGCCCTCAATATATGACAAAAGATTTCTGTGTGTCAAAGAAAGATATAAACGTTACGTTGAATCGTAACAAAACGGGCAGATCTACTGTTGTTGGGTCCCCCAATATTGAGCATCGTAAAAATCGAAGACTTGTGGGTACTCCCAAATGTGATACAAAAAGTGTGATACTTGGTGCGACGTGAGAATCCAGTGTCTCAAAGAACAATAGAAAGGGTGGTACGACCTTCTTCCACGACCGTAAATACCATGCTCAAGATTTGCTTCTGGTAAAGAAGCATAAAGCTGGAGTTGATATGTTCCGTCCCTTACATAGGCCTATGAATATGATGGAGAAAAAGACAATTAATCGAAAACTGTACGAAAGCAATCTTGCAGGTGGCAATTGTAGTGAGTCGGGACGAGGCACGATAGTATCTGTTGGAATGTGATAAAAAGAATATCATCTATCGTCTCCGTGATTTCAGAAGTTCTGACTGGGTATGTGAATGTGGGAGTTTCTTCACTGCACCTTTATAGTTGTCATTTGTTCAAAATAGAATGGAGATGAAATATATTCTTAGGATACTTAATCAATAGCAGAAAATCACTTGGAAATGCGTCTCGACTGAACTATCAAATGTCTTCAATATAGAATATGAAAGCATTGCCTATTATGTTAATACATTCGCCAATAATACAAAGGCCAGTCAAAATGTTAGTTGCACTGCTTGATAAAACAAAACTGGACCGAATTTTTACAATACTTTTATTAATACACAAAAGTTCCATACAAAAAAATACTTTTCGGCGTAATCACCTCCTTTAAACATTTGTCGAAGCGTGGCACAAGTTTTTCTATGCCTTCTGCGAAGAATTCTCGTCCAATGTCGTTTGATAACCATTGTTGGGTTACAGTTTTCACCTCATTATCCGAGCGATATCATCGCTTTGATATATATATATTCATGGGACCGAAAATAGAAATCAGTAGATGCAAGATATGAGCTACAAGGGGCACAGACTAAAATATACAGACCGCAAACTCAGCGAAAAACTGGAAACTTGGCGACAGTAGCGCCTCTAACACGCGACGACGAAACTAACCAGTCGATCTGACGTCACCTACGTAGAAATTTCGAAAGTAACTATTACTCTTTCGCTTTTTTAGTTGCATTTGGGGAACAGCTTGTTCTGTTGACGTACTTCGCGGAACTTTGATATTTTCAAAGTGAGCTCTTTAAAAGAAAGAAAAATCTGTTAATATATATATATATATATATATATATATATATATATATATATATATATATATATATATATATATATATATATATATATATATATATATATATATATAAGTCGGAAAGGAACGTCCAGTCCAGAGACTACAAGAAAAAGTGAACATTAGCTTATCTGATTTTTCTGCACTACATCTAACACTGAGGGAGATCTTAAGTTGACAAAACCAGAGCACCACACAATAGGACGTCACTAAATGTGATAGTAAGTTCAGCAGTGTTTGCAACTGATTTGGTGTCAACTTATTAATTTTATACTAGAGTAACAGACCGGTAAAGAAAATATGTTTAAAAATGATTATCTGTTAATGAAGTAATATACTTAAAGAGATATTTGTATGAAAACATAGCATTTCCACACGCGATATTTGATGATGTTCTCCGCGAAAGATTTGTTGCCACAAAAAATTTGGAGATCCACAATATATAATTGACATAAAAATTAATGATAGATCTACATCATATTAATATGTGACAGGTCCTTATCCATAGGGTCTAGGGGGGCGGGCACCTCTAAAGTTTTAAGGTATTGGTCCCATGAAATTTTCACAGTATGCTTGCAGTCAGACGCACTCGCCAATCCAAAAATAATGGTCGCCAGTATCTCTCACGTACAAATTGAGGTCCCCTCCCCCCCAAACGGCGTTTGGTTTGATAAAGAAAGACTTCACATTCCGTGTTTTCTCTCACTCAGTGACAATTAGTTTCTTACGAAACAGAAAATGCGCTGCCCTGTGAGTTCAGGCAGAAACCATTCCTACTGAATATTGGTCGCCAGCTCTAAATTTCTAGTTGCCAATTTCTAGTCGAAAATTTGTACGCTGAGCTATAACGTGATGATTAACTATAATACGTTTGGATCGGGGCTCTTTCCCAAACTTCTACCGGGCTTCCCCTAGATTTTTGGGTGGCTACCAGCCTAGTATGTGATAAGTGACAGGGCCGTAACTTGAGGAGGGAGGGGCAAATGCTTCCCCAAGGAAGCTCCCCGCCGTTCGAGGGGACTCATTTTAAGACAACATTTTCTTACTCCGTATACGATACTAACATGAAATTATAAATGATGCATCGAATATGTCCACTGTATTACATAAACAAAACAACACATAAAAGGTAAAAAAAAAAAAAAAAAAAAAAAAATGAGTCGTGGACACATTTCAATAAAAAAGTTTCTATTAGAGGCCCTAGAAGTAATGTTTATTCGTATGGCTTTGATATTTGTCAATATTGCCCCCTTAATTCATTTGTCATGTATGAAACGGGATCAAAGGTGTAACTAACGACCCGGGCCCATAAAGAGTAAGAGAAAGATGAAAAGAGGGAGCCCAAGATTAGAGAAACAACTTTTTTCTAGGAGCACCAAATACGCGTATTAATGCTTACCCCCCCCCCCCTCCCAAGAAAACAATCTAAGTTCCGGCGCTGGATAAATGGATGCAGGTGTAGATTACATAAACATAAAATCAGTAATTTATGATTAAAATGAATGCGTGTGAAATAGGACTACTACTAATTTTTAAAAATTATATAACGTTTACTGTATGTAGAAAACGATGGTGCTGTCCTATTTTATGAGTTTGAATTTGCAAAATTTACGAAAGAAATATGTAATATATTTCTCGGTTCTCTAGGATTACGGGGGACCAAAACTGCGTAAAAACACAATGTTTATAGGTGGAATGAGTTCATGTTGCGGAAAGATAATTGATATTGATATGTGAGTAATTTGTGAACTGAGTAGACTGGAAATGCCGTGTGCTGAATGGAAAATTTTGCAATTACTATTTGCTATTAATTAGAATGGACAAATATAACGTGCATTGCGGCGCTCTAACCCGACTTCGCTTGCTAGCGCTTGCTCGTGAATATTTATTTATTTATTTATTTATTGATACAAGTCATGGCCACAACCGGCATCTATGGCCTTAAGCACGTCAGGTTGGAGGGATGACATCCTCGGCGAGCACACAATCACGGTACGGGGGAGGGATATAAAGAACGGATAAGGAAAGAAGCGGCCTGAGGCCTGTAAATTAGATACCATCCCGAGATAATTGTTCAAAAATTACATTTTTTTTTTAAATTTATGGGTGCACGCTTAGTAGTTGTAATAGTAGTAATGATAGTATAGTAGTAGTAAGGCAGTAGTAGTAGAGTATTAGTTTAGTAGTAGCCAGGTCCGCAACCAGAGGGGGGCAGGTCCCTCTAAACTTTTTGTGGCCCCTCCAGACTTCAATACAAAATTTTATTAATAATACAAAAAACACAATTTAGATATTTATAAGATAATTTTAAAGACCTGGCACCTCGTAACATATTCACGGTCCTCCCAAACCTTTGTAGCTGGTTTCGGTCCTGGTAGTTGCAATGATAGTATAATAATAGGCTAGTAGCAGTAGTAGTAGTAGTATAGTAAGGCAGTAATGGTGGTAGTTGTGTAGTAGTAGTAATAATAATAGTATACTAGTAGTAGTAGAGTAGCAGTAGTTCGGGTTAGGTTAGGGTAGGTTCAGGCAGCGAAATAGTCATATTTCAAATCCCTTGTACATTAGTTTGCAGCCCTGGAATAACACCATTATGGAGAGTTTCATAGAATTAAAGCAACATTATATTGCTGTATCTATGTTCACAGATGACTTACATATTCTGCGCCTTCATAAATAAATTCCCTAAACATTTGTCTTTTGTTCTGAATTAACACCTTTTATCTATAAATTGTAATTTTAAAAATGTCCATGTATTCTTAATCCCGTTTCTGCCACTCCAAAATACTTACTAAACCTACGAGAGTTCATTTGGTGTTAAAATAAATTGATATATCATGAATGTCAGTACACTTATAAAATAGAACATAACTGAGGAAACCTGAAATTTCAATCTTGATACACGTATCAGTGCGCAGCACGAAATGAGATTTAAAAACCAAAATCCCGGCGTTCTTCCCGTCTTTGATAGGATAAGCCGCAATTATTTATGCATTATTCAGCGCATTGTTTATGTATAATCTTGTTCAATGTTTGTTCAATGTAAAACGCAACTCACACAACCGCTGTAACAACATAATGTGTTTTTTATTGTCCACCAGTACACGAACACATTCTAGGTATGTCTTAAATTATAATCCACCTTGGCATCTTATTTCAGCAGTAATACTGTCAACAGAGCTGTCTTGCTTATGGATACACTGCGCAATAAGTGCTCAGGGTAGTGACGACATTAAGTGACGTCATGTCCTGTTGCTGTGGTTATGTCAACTTAAGAACTCCCAACACTGAGATGCGAAGCAGACGAAAACAATTCGCCGGTTACTGACAACACATGACGTCACGTTCCAAAACCGATGGCAGCGCCATTCACACGACAGTGATTCCACCCAACGAGAGCGTCGATTGGTTCTTTCGCTCTTCAGACGATCCAAACTGATTTCAAGAGCGTATATAGAAAGTTGCTCATCTGTATGTATTCTAGTCTGTAATAAGAAGGGAAGGAGGATCCCACACCCACATTTCCCACTGAATTTTGCGCAGATCACACCTTAGTTTTACCGTTTTCAAACATGTTGCACCACTTTGCGATATAGTAGGGGAGCATATGTAGAAAAAACATGCTCCGTGGCAGCTTTCGTGAAAATAAGATGAGAGGGTGATTTTTTTTTAATTTAGAGGAGCCTTCTGATTAATAATTTCAATGGTGTCACTCACTGGTGCGTGGCGTGTAGACATGATGACGTCATCAAAATGGCGGACAACTCGATTCAAGAAACAAGCATTATCTCCGTTGTTTTTAGACCGATTTTCTTTTTCCATAGCTCTTTTTAAAGGAAATTAAATTTCCCATAAAAACTGTTATGTAAGTGTTTGCTCTAAAACTAAAGGTATAGGAGTTATTTAGTAATTTAATGAATTATTGAACAATTATTTATAAAATAACTCCGAAACCGTTAATTTTAGAGAAAATACTTACATAACAGTTTTTATGGAAAATTTACTTATCTTAAAAATGAGATATAAACGAAGAAAATCGGTCCATAAATAATGGGGATATGGCACATAATATATTAATTACGTCATCAAAATGGCGGTCACGAATAAAAGTTTACTTCTAAAAATGTCACCCCGTGACAGTTTCCGTGAAGATAAGATGAGAGGATGACTTTTTTTTTATTTAGAGAAGCCGTCTGGTGAATAACGTGGATGGTGTCACTCACTGGTGCATGGTGTGTAGACATGATGATGTCATCAAAATGACGGATCACTCGATTCAAGAAATAAGCATTCTTTATGGACCGATTTTCTTTTTCCATAGTTCATTTTAAAGGAAATTAAACTATCAGTAATACGATATGTAAGTATTTCCTCTAAAGCTAAAGTACCTGAGTTATTTAATAATTTGATGAATTACTGAACAATTGTTTATTAAATATGTTATATTATGAGTTATTACAAAAGGAAATGGCAGAAAATTACCTGATATATGATGTGTAATGTATGTGTATGATTGAATCTCGGTCAATGGTAGTGACAGTGATAACATTATCTTCGTTATTTATCAGCCGACTCTTTTTCTACTACGTAAAGAGGTGCACATATGTATGGCGCTGTTACGTGCTATTGGCACATTTATAAATGGATCTGGCATTCCAGAAATGTTGGAAACTGGTATAGTGAGAATACTGTGCAGTAGATCATCACGGGCAAACATGTTAGACGAGCAGAAGAAGCACACAAGCATACTCTTGTTGTTTTGTATGACTTTTATCTGGAGATTTTCTTGAAGAAGTATGCATGCCCAGAGATTGTGAAGAAGGTCAAAGAGTTAAGGCAAGCTTGGGATAATAGATTTATTAAATACTATTCGAAGAAGCAATTTATATGAAAAAATCAAATAATTCGATAGTATACAAGAACAAAACTACACAACATTTAAATTGGTGCAAGAATATATGACCATGGTTGAACATTTGTTAGGGTTAATATGATTAATAAGAATTGATGAATGGGAAGAACACCTTAGATGTGTAGAACCAATTTCGATAACTTTTTTGCGTTGGATTTGCATAACTACTCCGCTATGTTGGCTTATTCGTTACTGAAATACGTGCATTGAAGGAACCCTACCCGTAAATATGAGCAGAGTTTAAAAATGGAAATTGGATTATAAGGAAAACTAACATTCCATTCTGTGCTCTTGCTGCTGATGAAACACTTGAACATGAAAATAAGCTTTGAAGGTTACAGGTGGTTTAGTAGGCATAATTCAAAACCCCCCGAGCATTAGAACGGTATTTTCTAACAACACCAAAACTCAAACGAATTTCTGACGAGAGCTTGCAATTAGCTGGGTGTGTGGGACAAGCAGAACTGTACCCGCATAACCTTGATTCTAAGCAAGTAATACTCAGGGAAGATATTGTCTTAAACTAATTACACATATAGCTCAAAAGGATATGAAATCCTTTTTCGTATGACAGTTCTGATTTAGTAAATATTGCCAGTAAGACTGCTTTATCATAAAATATAAAACCAGATGTCATTAACATTCTTCCCTTCTGAATAAACTATACGAAGATTTAAAATAATATCATCTGAAACCTGTACCATAAATTTATGGGATCAAATGAAAAAGAATAAATTAAATTATGTTCTAATGCTAAGAGAAAAATAAAAGTAAAGGAAGCAGACAGTATCAAAGAATTGAAGGCAGATAGATCACTATTTTCTGGAGCACTTCTTATAAGCACGTCACAGCGTGAATCGACTTATACGAAACGTTTGGAATGTACGAGTTAGCTGTCCCGAGATCACTTTTTAACTATGACGGTACAATGATTCTATGTTCCAGGAAAAGTAAGCTGAATGAGATTTTGAAATCTATCACACCAAACGCAATATCAAAACAAAATCAACTCCATTCGGAAGCATGTTTGGCTAATAAAAAATCGTTTTCATTTGCAGTCGTAGATGGTATATGCCAGAGCTTCAATCACTTGACATAGGTAAACGCAACGGTATCAAAAACTGCCATCTGGCAGAAGTATTCATGAAAAATATTGAAAGTATTTCATTTCACTACACTACAAGAATATAATCGAAAGTACGAAATAAGGAATGAAGTACAGTGTCGAAGCAGTTTTGCCCAAGTCGAAAATCAGAATAGTATCAAACACCACACACAAAACTGAAATGATGTATGTGGTTGGATTGACAACTGATTAGCAGGCTCACTTTTCTGATTCACGTAATATTGTATCACCTCACACTTTGTTGGTAGCCAGTTTTGCAGTGTTACTGTTGATAAAGCGCTCAGGATCATGTTGGTCCCTATGAGTAGAGAGTTGCTTGAGAACTTCATTTTGTACTCAGTTGGCAACACTGCATTACATAAGATGTTATTGAGCATGTCTGTGGGTACAATGTTTGCTTACTATACTGTTGTGTAAATGTCATTTTGATTACTTTAATCATTTTGAAGTTCTTTCTGTGTCTGTGTATCTTTTGCATTGCTATCTTCACATGATTCTAGATCCTTCTTTCGTCTGTATCTCCTGTGATTCTGGGTGTCGGCCCGTATAACTTTGGATTTCTCACTTTTCTTCACTCCTCTATCGATTGTGCATTGTTTGATTGGGCAATGCTACTATCAATAATCAGTAGCGGCTCGTAGTCTGTACAAGCACCGGTTGCAATGTTGCAATATAAAGGTATGTAGGTACGCGAAAGTGTTCCCCTCCCCCAGCATTCTTGAGTCTTATCCAAAAATATTCAGGAAATATGAAGAGGAAAGTCTTTTAAACTCTATTTGTATGTTATTGATTAAATTATTTCTCTAATATTGATTTAATGTACTATCAATGTACGTTTATACACTATTTATATACAAAACCTCTACACTTATGTTATTGAACACGAGATAAATCGAATATATAGTATGTGCTGTAAACCATGGATGATGGCGTTAATCCGAAAAGAAGAAAAAAAGCAAGAAAATTGCATGCACGCAGTTAAACAAAAGTATTTAATTATATAAACTATGCATTATTTTAGAATGGAAGGTCCATCTTCTCTTCCATCTTTTGGGCTTCACATTTTTCTATGACTTTATTGAAATCTGAAATGCTGCTCGCGAAGTTTCTCTGAATAGAAAGCATCGCTACCGCAAATATTTTTCGCTTTATTTTCTTTAGGGTCCAGAAACACCTCTCTCCTCCGACAATATGCATTTTGTTAGCATTTCTTTGTATAAATATACGGTACAAAAAGTCCATTTTCAGAAACCACGTATTTTTGTCTGTAAAGAAGCATGAAATCTAAGATGTTTTCCTTCGAAAATGGAAAAAAAATAATAATAAAGTAGTTTAACATTCCAGCAAATTAGGCTAAAGAAGACAGATGAGTATTGGAAGTGAATGATTTGATATTAATTTATGCTCTCCGCCGGAAATCGAACACAGAATCATGTGCACGAAAGACAGAGCTAGGAATTAGACCAGTAGTAAGACATTTTCTTCTTCGAGACTCGATCGACCCCCCAGAATAGGATTTTTTTAAAAATAAATCTTATCCCAAGAATTTTCACCTTTGTATTATAAATGTTAAATAAAATCTATTGACTTCGAACGACCGCCCCCCAAACTTTCAGCCTGGATCCGTCCCTGCTACCACCAGACTTATATTTGTTCTTTGCGAGTTTGTTTTGTGAATAACTTCTTTCTTCCAAGCGTCTGTATCTCGCTCACCCTATCAATTGAGTCAAGCGCTGCTAAGCGGAGGAATTCGTAACTATTACAGAAGCTGACCAGTTGCGGTAAGAAAGGCAACCGCATGAGACCAATAGGGGAAGATAGGAGCGATGCAAGAATAAATCCACTTCCCCATGTTAAGAGATAGGAGCTCGCTGCCATATGCTCAATGTTACTGCTTCCAGTGGCAACGTTCGCTGCCACCGGAAATATAAATCTCTCTCTTTCTTTCCGTTTTTTAATTGACTTTTTTTCAGAAATGCATCAATACTGTTTTGCGCTCAAGAGCAGAGGTTTATTTTTTACTAATACACTACTTTAATACTTAAAAATAGTTTTAGTATTAAAAAATATCCGGTTGCACAACCATGCAACATATAGTACCAGCCGCCGCTGATCAATATAAGATGTTCCCTTGTGAGCGTCATCAGCTCGCAAGACAAGTTTACAAGCTATGCTGCTGAAGGAGCAAAGCTATTTTCGCTTGGGATTGCACGCATTGTTGGGAAGGTGCGAAGATTTGCCTCTCGGATTTTAGTTTCAACGTTGAAGGCATTTTTCAATGCTAATATGTTATAAAATGATTTTCTTAACACATACCAAGAAGTTTCTGTATAGACTGTTAGTGATAACTTCTTTAATTTAGGTATATACTCTCAGACGTTATTCAGAGTGGCTGTTTTTTTCCTACATGGGGCCTGGTCCATAATAGCATATAGAATATAAGTCTGATCAGGCCCGTATCCAGGGGGTCTAGGAGGGGCCGCCTCCTAAATTTTTACTGGTCCCTAAAATTTTCACGGTAGGCTTGCAAACGAACTACAATATGGTGATGAATTATATGGTTGGATCGCCCCCCCCCCTAAATTTTGGGGCTGGCTACCGGCCTGAGTCTAATACATTAAACATATGTATAAATTTACAAACGCTACCGTACAGGATAAAATAACTATATTTGTCTGTGATTTTAGTTGAGTTTTCCATTCCATAGAATCAGTGGAGTATTTACGATTTTGTTTTGGAGAGCTTTGCTTGTTTCGGGAGGGGCTTTGCTAACTTTATTCCTGGAAATGTGAAAATTCTGTAATACGTATAAAACAATAAAAAGTTGCGATAAAATTTCAGTGAGTGCTTCAGACCGGAAGCCACACACTTAAATATGCCACCCCATAGAACACAATAGTAAATATCTTGCGCTGATTCAAATAAAGTTCCTTCTGAACGTGAACATTTGTAGTGAAGTCATTATCAGGTGATTAAATGCAGTATTGTACTTACTTTAAAGTGAGAGATTCAAGTAACAAACGCTTATCCAAGAAATTTGACAGCTAACTGTAAGAATGTACTTTCTCTTTCTCTCCCTCCATTTTCAAATATACAGGGAATGAAAACAGCAAGTGAGGAAGCAATTCCCCTCATCCCCCCTGCAAATTTCAGAAGAAAATATGAACTACACTTCAAAATATTCGTATAGTGGAGCTAAATGGGAATATTCCATTAATACATATTGCGTGTACTTCTCATGTAAATATTTGTTTAATAATAATAATAATAATAATAATAATAATAATAATAATAATAAATTATGGATGCGTTAAAATATCGAATAATACTTTTGATAAAGTGGATACTTTCAAATATCTAAGATCAATATTAACGGACAAAAACAATATTCACGAAGAAATTAAATGTCAACTAAAAACAGGGGATTCGTGTTATTATTCAGTTCAAAATCTCTTATCGTCGCGAATTCTGTCGAGGAATTTGAAGCTTAAAATATATAAAACGATAATCATGCCTGTTGTTCTGTATGGTTGCGAAACATGGTCGCTTACTCTGAAGAAAGAACATAGATTGAAAGTATTTGAGAACAAGATCCTGAGACGAATATTCGGACCCAAGAGAAACAGGATTAGGGAATGGCGGAAACTTCACAACGAGGAACTACATAATTTATACGGTTTACCTAACAATGTTAGGGTCATCAAATCAAGGAGGCTCACGTGGACAGGTCATGTAGCCAGGATGGAAGAAAGTAGGAACTCTTTCAAAATCTTAACTGGAAGATCAATCGGAAAACGACCATTAGGAGGACCTAGGCACAGATGGAAGGACAATATTAAGATGGATTTCGCAGAAATAGAAATACAAAGTAGAAACTGGATCCAGCTGGCTAAGGATAGAAGTCAGTGGAGAGCTTTTGTGAACGCGGCATTGAACCTCTGGGTTCCATTGGCCATAGTTAGTTAGTTAGTTAGTTAGTTAGTTAATAATAATAATAATAATAATAATAATAATAATAATAATAATAATAATAATAATAATAATAATAATATCAGTCTACTTTCGCTTGGATATTCATTCTTGTTAAGCAAGGACAACAAAACTATTATGTATACATCACATAAATATAACTCTTAAACAGTGTTAGAAATACAGCTAAGAAAGTTCTTTAAAATAAATAGATTTGGTAGTTTTTTTTAACTCAATAAGGAAATAAAATTCTAAGTGTAATTTTAAACATTTTATGATGCATTAAACGTTATTTGTGTTATTAGTTTGTCGGGCCTACCCTACCTTTGTGACTACGCTTCGCCACTGATCACTTTTCATATACAATGTGTTTCTATAAATCCAAATATATGAAGGAGATAAATAAGTATCTATAGAGTTTGTAAATTGTGTATGTAATTGATCTGCAATGTTGTTGATGTTAAATTATTTCAACAAAGTAATCCTCAAGTAGTAGTATCTTCAAGAAATAACTTACCACTTGCGTGTGCCAAATCATGTACTTCAATACGATTTGAAATCAATACTATTTAAGTATCGTTCATATAGAATTCCTAACAATATTGTTTCCAATTCTGATTAATGATTCTTCTAATATCTTTAGAATAAAAAGATATTGTTTTCCATTTGTTTTTTGGTGGCCAGTTTTGATTACCAATCTCTTAATTTAGTTCTAAGTTAGTTGACATTTTTATAGGACATATAAATCACATTAGTGCACAAATTGGTTATTTGTGCGGGTTGGTTGTTTACATCTTTGAATCTATACTTATTCTATAGTGGCTGGACTCTTAGCAAGATGAACACACACAAGATATGAAGAGTTATATGTAAACAATCAGCTACGTTGAAAAGATAGTATTGCTCAAAATTTTGTACAAAAGTAATTTTATGATGTCGAGCTCATCTAAAGATAACTTCCAAACAGCTAAAAAATAAAAAGTGATTTACATATTTTTACAGCTCCAAAAATCGTATCTCAATACCTGTTACATCATTAACATTCAATGAAGAAACGGAGAATTCTCTATGAACAATTAAGATTTTAATGAAAAAATATATTGAACGACAATTATAATTAAAGAAGCTTTCTATTTTATTATTATTATTATTAGGTATTCTGCCATTGTTAGCAGATTACATGCCGCAAATGAACTTCCATTCACCACGATCTTCAGCTGACCTCTATTTTCACGTAGGAATTTTCTGTTTTTATAACATCCAAATTTACTCTGTTTCGCCCCTCCCTCTTTTTCCTGCTACGGTATTCTGTATTATAGATTAGTTATTTTGCCTTGCGCTATTTTCCCAAAGTAGTCACCTTGAGCTTTGAATCGCTTCAGCATCTTGTGGCAAACACTTGAACACCTATCTCTAACACATTCAGAAACGTAGCGACTGTTTCTCCTTCAACATCATGGAAGAAGTTTAACATGTCAGTAGGGTCAGCAGGTACATTATCTGAAACTTGGTACAAAAATAATTATACAGCGTAGTTGTTTCCAATTAGAGCATGACATGGAGGAGTCTATAATGTTCCAATTGAACCTTTGAAGAAATTGTGGGTCATCTATCCTACAGCAAGACCTAGTTCCGGGAAAACTAAAGATACATTTCGAGGAAAACACTTTTAGAATGATGATTTTGAATGAGTGCTTTTAACTATGTGAAGAAAAGCATGGATGTAAATTTAAATTAGAGAACTGAATTTTGTTTATTAAAAAAAAAAAAAAAAAAAAAAAAAAGTTTTTCAACTATCCTTAATAGTTTAGCAATTGTGTAGAAACCTTTCCTTTTAAGGTTTGAAAGAATTCCGCAATCTTCATATAGAATCTGGATTTAGATCGAATTCGCTCACTTTGGCAGCATGTAGCAGAAAAAACTATCCAAGTTTCTAAGCTTTGTATCTAGTGGAACTTTTGACCAGATTCCTGAAAACTACAACAGTAACATTAATTTTAGTAAATTTCATCTTTATTCTTTTAGATTGATCCAGAGTATAGTCATATTATGCACAACATTGAAAGTGACGCTTTATTGACGAATTAAGGCGAAATTCATGAGTACAGGAATGAGGAGTGTATACGCCCTACCACCATGGGGTGCAGTAGACGTCATTCTTTGTCTGTCGACGTGGGCAACTGCCGAAGGAAAAGCCACAGAAACGCAGAACATTGCGATTCCAGGTTTTTCAGGGTTCCCATAGATTTATGTAAACTGTTTTCTTTGACTTTCCCTGATAAAAGTTAAATTTTTCCACTTTTTCGTAACCCCATTAGTTTAACTAGATATCTAAACTAAAGGTAGCATACCAACTTCCTATAAAATTGATCGGCGAAAAATTTCACGATCCAACTTCAAAGACTGTCACTAGATCCTGATAAAATTTATATAGAACCTGCGAGAAAATCTACTTTTGAAACTTGAAAAGAATAATAGAAATCAGTACATCTGTATTGAAGTTATACGTGAGCATGAACACAATGAAGTCTGTTAATTACGGCATTAACACTATCAACCGTTGAGAAGATTTAGCGTCCAGCCCCGATTACTATCACCAGATCCTAATGAAATTTCTGAAATCACCACGAGCATACTTTTTCAAACAAGAAGTAAATCAACAAAATTGATGCACTTATGTCGGAATTATGCATCATCATACACACAATTATGGTGTGAACCTGTCAGCTATTGAGAAATCATGGTCTAGCTCCGAAGACTATAGTTAGATTTTCATGAAATGTGTATGGAACAGCCGGAAAAGAATACTCTTTCAAAGAAACAAACAAAAAAGAACGATTAAAATCGGTACACCTGTATCGAAGAGTTATTCCTAAACATACCCACAACATACATACATATTATATATATATATATATTTATATATATATATTTATATATATATATATATATATATATATATATATATATATATATATATATATATATATATATATATATATATATATATATATGTAGTAGGTAAAAAGACGTATATATCTCAATTCAGAAGATCAGAGACACCACACTGTCTGCATTAAGAGATTCAAGATGCTGTACCTCAACTGATTTCAGAGTGAAGAACCTAACCACAAATTACGGCACAACACACCTTGATATAACTTAATGCATTCTTAACCTATTATTATATATTGTTGTATTGCATGATCTCTAAATTCCAAATAACCTTATTATTTCAAAGTTGCCTTCATTATCGAGAATGACTACTTAGTTTCCCTGACATTAATGAACTTTTCAATTATTTCTTCCCTGATCTTTAACTGACAAAAATCAAACTCCCTAATATTCCTGGTCTATGGGAATCCTGTTTTTCCAGGAGTACAATCGTGGTCATACAGTAACTGTATCTCACTTAAGAAAAACCTACGCTGAAACAGTTCACGCGTCGGTGGGATGTGAGCTGGAATTTCTTGTATTTACATCAGATACAGTTTTCTTTCTTAGTACCCCGCAACAAGAAAAACAAGCCCCAAGTATGCACTTACGCCATTTTTGTTTTCAATTAATTCATATTTACACACACAAAAAAAAATATATATATATATGTTGAGCGGTACAGTCACAGAACATTTGGATCCTATTTTCCTTTTGCAGGATTTTTACCTCAAATGTAATTTTGGAGCATTTAACTTTTGTTGAGTTCACACTTACTACTCGAAACGCCTCATACACCCCTAAGGTTAGTGTCCGGAACAGACATTAGAAAAAAAAAAAGGAATATATACATTGAGAAATAATCACACAATACATCTATACACATAATTTAATGTTTCTTCTGTGTACATTTAATTTACATAGGAGGGAAAAATAAACAAATACACACATCACTATATAACACACTTCAGTTTCTAAAACAAAGCATTCAACAGGACAATGAATGATGATGCTCAGGTTATGAACATGATTATACCGGTGCGGATAAACAACATAATATCCAATTATAATTCTTTAAAGAAATTATGTTAGTTTCAATTGCCTATTATGAAATTAGATTCATAAGGAAAGAGAGAAGATTGATTTGTTTTAATTTAAAAAGTGAGGGATTTTTATTTTTTCATCTAAAAACATGCACTCTTATCACAGAATACTGAATATAATTTATTTTTTGTAATAATAATAATAAAAAAGAGTAAGAATGTTCTATGGTATTTACTTCGAAGCAACTGTAGCATTCTTCTTTGTATACCTGGCGACAAGAAAAGCTTACAAAATAAATGCTTGCTTTTACATTTTTCTGTGACGTCATCATCAATTAATATTTCTACAATTCACACCTAACATATACAAAATATTTGTCCGCGATTATCTTTATACAAGAAAAAAAGTTCTTCTCTAAATACAGTATCTCAATTGACTTTGCGATAAATATTTACAATTTTGGTACGTTCTAGTAAATGCTGTACAATACTGTTAACACATCTTACATAAAGAAAAATAATAAATTTACAGAAAACAAAAGAACGTAGCAATGAAGGAAGATAACTTAAAACGTATCACACAAACACAACACCGTAAGAGAATTGCACAAATTCTTTTGCAAACAGAACTTCAAATGTTTTATTTTTTTAATGAAAAATAAAAAGTACAACAACTCACTGCTTTTTCCCTCAGCTTTTGAAACATTAAATTACATTAAAGTGACGAGAAAAATGGGAATGCTCAGTATCTCAAAAAATACTGATCATTTTGTGTCAACTGACATGCAATATGCATGAAGTAATAGGCAACTAGTGTATTTACACATTAGATATATATATTTATTTATTTTATCATTCATCGACTACAATCACACTTGTGAACTAAACTGAGGTGGAGTTAGCAACACTCTACGTATCTTTTGCATCAAATATGGATAATGTTAATCTTGCATTCTTTTTTCATCTCACTAGTATTTTTTTTTTTCATATATAAATAGAATTGTTTAAAAAATTATTTATCAGTCTTACTGTTAGAATCGTTTTGAGAGAATTATATCACCTTCCATTACATGAAAGTCTTTGTTAAAATGTAGATTTAAAGTTTATTTTAACGCCCGACAATTTTTGTGTCTCTACCCTTAATTTTCCAGTGTCATGATGGTAGACATGAATTACCGTATTTGATGGTCCCCACGAATAACAATAATGATAATAATAATAACGACCATCATGCTGTATTCAAAAAGGAATATTATAGTAACGAATAGGCACACAATTGCTAGCTTAACTATATTATGAGGCGTCACTCTAACAACCCGATGAATTGTATTTTGTATCTTAATTTTGTTATAAAATGTTTACAGGATTTGAATTTTGATGGAATTATTCGTGGTAGTAATGCACAATTCGTTGGCAATTTTAATTTCAATTTACTAAACAGAATTTCATGTTTTATCATATAGGAAAGTACAGTTCAAAGCTAATAAATTGTGTGTAATTCTGTGTTTCGTCCTCCCAGCTGATCTAGTTGCTAGCGCGCGCGCACGGGTCACGTCTTCAATTCCTGGTGCTGAAGCCTTGAAATTTGAACGCATTACGGTGGTTCGGATTCCATCTCATACTGTATGTTCACGTCTCATATAGCCTCGGTGCTGAAGAAAAAACGATACTGAACTCCAACAAACCAATTCTTTTTCTTACATTAAGCTGATTATCATACGACAATACACTATATATTCTGGATGGAGAAATGATGTGATTAAATACTAGCCATTTTCTTTCTTTTTTTTCTTTCTTCTTTTTTACTATAGACATGCTTTACCTTTGATTCTATTGAGTGCAATAACAAAATTATTAGAGAATTTACTTTCTTCTGTAGAATGTTATAATTTAACATAAAGCTATGATAAAGAAATTAACGTATCTAATTTCTTTCAGAAATCCTATAAGTTTATTCGTTGGCTGGATTACACTAAACAAAAACGTATTTGAAGTTTTTCTTTCGAGATTACAATATCAAAACATATTATCTACAGATGAGAGTAGAGAGCTTTCAAATAAACGACTGAACAATGGGTTATTTTTTTCAATTTCCTTTCTTTAAAAACAACTAAAAGGTTGATAACTCCACCTACAAGTTCTTTCAGATTATCATTCACACGTTATTTCTTTTGAGATTACTTTTTCAAATATTGTAGACAACCCACAGAAACATACAAAATACTAAAACTTGTTTTTGAATTGATTCTGTTATTTTTTTTTTTTTCGTTTTTTTCTCTAAGGTGGACTACATTTTGGTGAGAATGTGATGCGCAAGAACTATTTAACTAGTGTAAAAGAAGTCAGGTACATTGATAGCAACATTAATGAACATTTGGTGCATCATCTTTTTTTTCCTTTATACAGAACATTCTGGCTTGAAGGCAGTATTTTCTCGTTCGAGTTGGAGGAAAAGAAAATAGAAAAATTATTATTATTATTATTTATAATGATACTCTACTGAGAAAACACAAAGAACGTAAACCTAACATGTATATTGTTATAGTGCAATCATTTCTCAATCTGGATGAAGACAGAAGAGGAAAAAAAACTTTTTTGGTTTACCTAGCTTCAATCAATCCAAATCTTAGGAAGAATAAAACTTCCAATATTCACCTTTTAAAAAAATAATTAAAAAACACTGTCTCATTTGTTCCTTACTGCAGACAGGAAGGAAAAAAAAAGTCCTTTACAACAGTGGCTGAGACACACCGTATATACCATACAGACATTACGTACATCGCTAAACTAGTAATGACTGATAGGGGGGAATGTAAACCTTTGAATTGGTAACCTTTGGTACGACATCGCAGGTGCTTATATCTTTTTCTTGCATCATTCATAACAATGCAATTGTTGAAACGAGCACACCAAGAGTCTCTGTTTTTAACATAAGACTCTTTCTGATTCACACAAGCAAACACACAAACACGTGCTTTCTCTCTGCATACATACACATGCTAACACTGGGACACAGCACAAGTCACTGGGTTTCCGTTGTTTCCTTTACAAAATCCATTCTCTCTTGGCTTTTGCTTTTCCTTAAACTGGAACAGTCTTTGCGCCTACTTTACACCGCTGAGCCTTCCCCACTGCTGTATTCCTTCAACAAGCTCCTCAGCCGATTGATCTCTTTGGATGCAGCTGTTAAGTCGGCCTGTAGTTGCATCTCCTTCTCCCGTAACTTCTTTAGGTCCCTTTGGCAGGTCTGAAACGCATCTAGAGTAAAAATCAACAATCATAACACACGGGAGAGCTGTAAGTCTGGAAACAGTTGCTTTTCCAAGCGGAAAACTCAGTAGGAAGTGTGCTGGGTGCGGCTTTTTATGCTCTTAGTGCTTTGTAATTTTTTTTTAAAAGTGTGATTCTAAAGAGTGTAAGGCAGTGTAAAATTTTAATGCAAAAATTTTGGAACAGAAATCAGACTAAAAGACATGATTAAGTGAAATAAAGTTCAATTTTGTGCACTAATTAGCGAAATATATATATTTATATCTAAAGTAAAGAACATGGAATCATAAATATGCCTATTTTATTTGAAATTTTCGATTTTGCAACTAAATACGATAAACTAACTAAACTACTTTATAGATATCCTTGATAAATAAGTTTTCCGAGCACTATACTTCAATTTAAGCTGTTATCATTGTCACCATCATGAGTATCTTGCCATAACTGGCTGATTATTGCTGCAAACGGAGAAGCTTCGGTTCTCTCGACATTTAACAGTTATTCGTTATTTAAATGGCTATCAATTATGATTTTTCCTTCCACAATATTCTCTAACTACGTATCTCGTGATACGATCTCCTCAGTATTTTTAATCATACTTAAAAAAAAAAAAATACTGCATAGGATCCTTTTTTATCCCAGTCCGCACCAAGCGAGCTTTGTAGTGGACAAAGAACATGTGCGGGGATTTTTTTAGGGTTCTCCCGTTTCTTTTCATTTCTTCATTCCACCATAATGATCCATCTTATTTATCATCATTAATTTGCTTAACCTCGGTGCATAAACGTGAGCAGTTAGAAAAAAAATTCATCCCTCTTTTTTTTTTTTTTTTTTAATTATCTCCAGTATTTTTCCCCCTTGCTACTCCTAGCACTTTCATCGACCCAGCTAGTTTTCTCGCTTCTCCATTTGAACACTCCTAAGTCTCTGATCATTTTACACAGCTTTTATCCATATTTCTGCCCTGTAGTTATAATACTCTACACTATTGTTTCAATCCACACTTATATTGTCTTTTTAACGTTTATTTTCATCCCATACTCTACAGCTCCCTCCCTCACCCCCGAATAAAGCACTATATTTTTGAGACGTCATCATATTTACATTGAAATAGAAAATGGAAAATAATTTCTTGAATACTGAACCACAAAATTTGTTCAATGAAACAAACTAAAAATATTAAGCATGCAAAATAGCACAAAATTAAATAATTCTCTAGTGCGAATGCAAATGAATCCAACCAAATAGATCCTATACAACAGTAATTCAAATAAAATTAATATTCCTATGTATTATTATTGAATGTCCAGAGCTTTATACAGCAGCTTTTATCTTCCAGAATTTCAAGAGAATTTGCAATCTTAGACAATGTTAACAATAAATTGATTAGTAATATATTTGTAAAATTTTGAAATGCTGAATATAAAAACTAGATTTAGATTTTTTAAAGTTTTTAATTTAGCAATTTCATTAAAAAATAATATATCCTTAGAATTATAATTGCATATAATAAAGTGAAAAGTCGTGTTTTAATACGATCTTAAATAAATTTTAGTGTTTAAATGCACTTGTGAAGTAAAATCTCTATTGAGAATTTTCTTTCTTTTAAATACCGTACGGCTTTTCAAATGTAAACTTCTCAAAATATGAAATCTTTCTTCTTCAAATGCTAAATATATATCTTATATTTCATTTAAATCATGATTATTACTACGAGATTCAAATAATTGGTTCTAAAGTAAACAACGTATTTGTGCTATATCGCTCCAGCCCGCTTTGAACCAAAGTTTTAATTTCAAATAAATTAACCAATATCCTGACAAAACTCTGAATGTTTTCTTTACTAAGCATAGTAGAGAATGAATATTTTTTATTAATTTAGACTTTCCAAAAAAAATATTAATTTGTTTGTTTTGATCTTAATATATTATTTTTATTTAAAAAATTCCTACAACTTCAATTCTTTCTTTGTTCCAGACTTACAACTTTAACCCCTGACACTAACTTGGAAAACAATGACGAATCAACTATAGAAGCAATGAGTTTCTATAATCACTACTAATATTACTAAACTGAAACCACCTTAAAAACTAAGCAGCAAGAATGAAGTCCATGGTTTAGCTATTGATAACGAAATAAATAACGTAAGACATATAGCAAGATTAATTAAAATTACGCTTTTAACTAAAATTGACTTAATTATTCAAAAATTGTTTTAAATCAAAACATAATATACAGATTATGAAGTTATGCAAGAATTACTATCAAACAAATGCTGCTTATAAGCAACTTAAATTGTCACGCAAATAATAAAAATCAATGAACAGCAATTATTTTTCAACATACATTCTTATTTTAGTATATTTTAATCATAAATGTACTTTGTCCCAAAATTAATGTATATATAAAATGTAATCTGTGCTTCACACATGTTACTAAATACAACACTAATCAAAATCAGCATTAGTTGTATTGCTATCATGAATAGAAAACATATTAGATTAACTGCGAGAACAATTATGTATTCGTTGAATGAATACGATTCTGATATTTTACGGAATTCTGATTGAATAATTACTCCATATATTTTTATATTAATAGTTATATTAAATACCATTAACATTTGGATTTATCACATTTTAAATACTATATACACACATTTGAGGCAAAGTTCAGCTATCTTCCAGTTTAGACTAAGAATTAGTTTACGTGTTCTCTCGTAAATGTAACTCCTCAGTAACCTTGATCCGAGGAGTTACTTCTTCACTGCCCTTTTCGCACCTTATTTCTCGAAGAGTGTTCGTATACGACTATAAGATCAAAGAACCTTCAGCAAATCAGTACAGGAACCTTATTAAAAACTGATAGAAATACCACAAAATAAATTTATATAATAGATATATTTTCCGTAATGCGAAAACACTATTAAAGCTTAAGCTTGAAGAAAAGTCAATAGATAGTGAAATACAAAGCTCAGTCAACTGCCTGATACGAGTAGGACTCTTTTGATCTCATTTGCGTTTTTAGATAAATATTAACATGTGAATAGAAACAATTGATCAATAACCATTTCTTTGGTTTGAGCTCCTTTGCGTCTAAAAGGTTAGCGTTAACCACTTTTGGTGCGGAATACCCGGATGGAATTTAATGTGGCTTGGATCCCATATTAAACTCTGACTCCACGACTCATTTAGACTCACTACTGAAAAGAGGAGCTAAATTCCAAAATAACATTTTCTTCTGTTTATATAGGATTTATGATGACTTCTAAATAGCCATTACGTGTATTGAATAAACCGTAATAGTGATTCTACGTCGTACACACCCAATCATATAAAGGCTTTGCAGATATTGGCAAAGAACTTGAAATATAACCCTAATATATTGCTAATATTCCTTAGTTTGTAAATGTCTTTATACTCTAAGAAGCACATAGGCTATATTATTTAAATTGTGTTTCTAGATTGGTTTGGTTGTTCAGGTTGAATCTTAAAAGTCGTTGTTAGAAATATTTCACTGGAAATTATAAGATTTGTATTTACAATGTTATCACAGTAATCATCTGATGTTATAAACTTAAGTATGGGAAAATTCTACTCAGAATGATTGACATTAGGAAAATTGGTGCTTTTTCCTTTTCCTTTTCTTTTTTATTAAAAAATTCAAACAAGAATGCACTACAAAACGTGCCTCTGCTGAAGTCTTTGCCTATTACTTTTTTTTCATTCATTTAACAAATCTTAATAATGTTAGAAATATAGATAAAGCGCAATTATTCCGCAACCAGTGAATTTATAATCCCGGAACTATTACCTAGTTAATCTACAGCAAACACGTATAGTATATCTTACCACATTTTGCCGAAGGAGATCCAATTTGTCGCACTTAAGTCTAGTTACTTCCTGGCGTAGAGTCTCCAGTTGCCTGGCAACATTTTCGGGCTCGCCGCCTTCCTCCAAGCAGAAGCTGCACGACATTGATACCCTTTTGTGTGGCGTCTCGGCGGAGGACATGCTCTCCAAACCTGTGTCGCTGTCATCATTGTTGTTGGGAACGCCACCTCCGTACACTGTTGGATCCATTTCTATGCTGTTCAACGATGAATCATCGCTTTCGGACAGAGTTATTCTAAAAGAAAAAAAAAGTTAAGTTTTGTGTGAAAAAGAAAAAGTACTACTTATTTCTCTGAATGATAAAAGACTTCCAATTTAAATAGTCTGTTTCTAAATTCCTCTTTTCCCTTTGCAGTAAAGGGAAAAGGGATAAAATAAACATCTTTAGCAAGTTATGTAAATATACGCTATACAATAAACTTTAAACTTAGGGGACAAATTCAATTGAATTGCTTTTTCATATATTACATCCACACTTTGTTTTCACCTCTCAACTAAGTTATTTCAAGACTAAAACGAATACTTTTAATGTAGGAGCCTGTTAAGTTCACCTAGATGTAGATGGGTGTGTGTAGCTAAAATAAGTAAACAAATATATAAGTTAAAACTAATTTTGACTATTTCCCCGACGCAATCATCGACCTACCTTATTAGAAACAAAGAAAACATTTTTGAAAGAAATAACATGAAAATATCTATGTATTGCTTTCTTTAAAATGAAATTTTTAAGTTTTACGTTCCACGGTTATGTTGGCTAGGCTCAAGGAGACAGTGATAATGAGAAATGAAGAAAATGATGGAATGAAGAAAGGGGAGGAAATGGGAGAACTCCGATAAAACCCACGCACACGGTGTCCACCATAATATTCACTTGGCTCGAGCTGGGATCGAACCAAGGACCCTATGTACCAAAGGTGAAAGCTCTACCACTAAGCCACAGCGGCCCTGTTTTCTTTTAAAATGTGGCTGTTATCTACTAATAGAAGGGTTAAAAACAGTAAAAGCATTTTTTAAATGAAGTTTTTCTTATCAGTGCTAGAACAATCAGTAATTTTCCTTTAAGACTAACAGAAATTGTGCTATGAATAAAACAAAGCAAAATCTACTGTGTACACTTTTCTGGTTTTAAGTATGGGAAGTAGAAGGAATATAATTTCAGTTATAAAAAGAAGACGAAAGATAAAAAAGAAAAAAGTCAGAAACAACTCTTAGAATTGAATGAACTAATTTGCAACTTTCGTGAAATTAAAATTAAAGGTAGATTACATTACAACAATAATTCCTCCTTCATTCAGCGAATTTTAACAGATTTAGCAAAGTAGGAAAATCACCCATAGGAATGGAAATTACATTTCTGTAACTTTAACGAACACGACAATCAGTTATCAGATTTTGTTGTTGAATATACAATAACGTTTATATTCCACCAAACTATTACAAATCCTTATTAAAATATTATTATCTCAAAACATAAGCCAATTGTGCAGCAACCGAGATCTAGAGATTCTAATATTAAAAATGTAATTAAATTCAGGAACTAGCTTCATTAGTTATTTCTCCAGTTCATTGCTAATATCTGGCAACTAAAGAAAGAAGTGCAACGTATATTTAATCATAGTTTATATTCGTGATCGAAATCTAATTCCTACAATCATGGCACCGATCAATTTTCATGCCTAATATTGATTACCACAATATTATAATTTGAAATTCACGATAAGATTAAGAATCTCGATATAACGACATTCTGCTTAGACTACGACCTAAAGTTTTAAGTTATGCGTAATTAAGAAGTATAGAAAAGTAATATGTATACTGCATAAATATTCATATCGATAGATAATTGCACACGCGATCTACTCAAAGGGTAATGTTCTTCGAAACAAAGGATACAAAGTTGCATATACTTTGCATGAATAAAACACCAACAGCAACGCAGTTTTGATTTGCTTAAGCTATTTTAAAGAAAAAAATCAATCTTCTTTATCATCAGAGTTATCTTTAAAAAAAATCACGAAAGAATTGTACAGAATTATACAAATATGCAACAAATATATTTAAGCAAAATAAAATCTATTATACTTCCTTACAGAAAATATCATAGCTTAAAAAATGAATGAAATAAATAATAAAACAATAAACATATTTGAGTTTTATATATATATATATATATATATATATATATATATATATATATATATATATATATATATGGTGTAATTTTCTGAGAAAGCAATATTTTACATGTTTATAACTGGACTCCAAAATTCACTTAAGAAAATAATAAGAATTTCACCTGGCACTCCTATGGGTGGGCATGTCTGGACTGGAAACGGGAGATGAAGGGTTACTACTTCCGCCTCTGTAAGTCTCTTTCCCTGGTGTTGTGCTTTTCTTACTACTACAGCTGCTCTTTGGGATGGAACGTCCACTCTACAATAATAATAGTAATAAGATTATGAAATAAAATAAACATGAAAAGTATGACTTGTTTTATTTTACACAAGATCAAGTTAAATTATATAATAAAATAAAATTTATTTGCAAAGATAAAAGTAAACAAAGTTTTGTTATATACTAACCAACTTAAATTGATAAAGACAGAGATATTTTTATTTATTTATTTATTTATTTTTGGCAAGAATTTCTTTTATATATGTATTCAGTGTATTCAGGCTGTGGGAGATAAGAATTCTAAACGTGCAAATGCTCAACTTATATGTTACTTAATTTAAATCTTTATAGGTGGCGTGGCATATAAACACAGCCGATAGTTCTGTTGATAGCAAGTGTGGTATATAAATAACATCTGGACGGAAAGGAGAAGTATGGTTTATGAGCCTCATTTGCGTTTAATGTGTCAAATAAGTTCTGTAATACCCAATCATAGGCTTAGATGACTTTTAGGGCGTCTTCTTTGTCTCTTTGAAGTTTGAAGTTATATAAAAGTGGATTTTCCTTGTCAAATTTCTATTTTCAGCAATCTCGGAATGCATTTAGCCAACTACAGTAGTGTTTTACAGTCTTTAACTGTTTAATTTTGCGACCGAAACACTATACTGATCCATGCATCCAAAGTCACTGGCAAATTGACTCCCTACGCCTGTATGGTTAACCAAAACACATTTGGTGCAGGAGACGTGGATTCGATTCCCAGTGGAAGCTTATGTGGTTCGGATTCGTCTTATATAGCCTTGGTGCTGAATGGGACGCTCAACTCCAAATCACCCAAATCACTGGAAAATGTTTCTAAGAAACCGGTAACTTAATTTTGTGTGATTAACAACAAATGTTTTTAGCTAACAGTGAATTTATTTTGTTTCTGAGCATGTTGAGCAGACACATATTATGGATCTCTACACACAGCAAAAATGTTATTGTACCTCTTCTCATGACAATAAAAGCCACTGTATTTCAAGTCTCTTCAAAGTTTACTTACCGAAGGTGTTTCAGCTATAGGAGATCCACATGCCAGCGTTGGCCCAGACTTTTTTGGCTGTGCATTATTAACAAGATTGGTGTCTACACTCTGACTCCTTACACGTGCAGTTAGTGCTTTACGAACGGTGTCGATGAAGCGACTTCCAGGACCAGATCCACTTCCATCGGACTTTGGAGTGTCGGGCTCAGCTTCTGTTCCAAGGAATTCCTGAGATTTCTGGCGCAATTCTTCCGTCAGAGATGTTAGTAAAGATGTTCTCGTACGTAACTAAAGAAAAGTAATGAAGAATTATGTATATTCTAAGAATAATCATGGATCTTATCATAATAGTCTGAGCATAACATGAACTCCACATCGATAGACTGATTTCAAAAGTCAAAATGTTTTACAGGAATCTACCCCTATTCCCTAATAGTGATATATATAAAAACTGAGTGCACAATCCTACAGTAATAATGTTTTACATATTTTTATTTATTACAACACACTTAATGACAAAATATACACAGTATGAAAACTCATTATCATAATGCTGGTTAGATTATCAATTTACAAGAAAATAAAGGTATACTTAATTAACAGCAATTAATATCTATTTAAGCTAAGAAGTAAAGCCAAGCTTCAGGTAACGCAAATAATGTTTATAAATATTACTTTAATATGATGCCGATGAATAAACCACCCTAAACCTAAATTCAAATTAAGAATTCATCAATAGCTGTCTCCTTTGATCACCTTTATTAGTACACGATGCTGTGTAAAATCCCTACAGCTCCTTACATGTTATCTACCACGAAGGTAAAATTTTCCATCACAAATTTGTATTACGTGTACTATGAAGTATAAACCAACAAGAGACACATTTCTTATATTGCAGAACAAACACCCAAGGAAGGATCAACAATTCACAACACAACTCCTTATATGCGATCCTAATGTAAGCATTTCTCACCCTACCTCTAATCATTAACATAACTCCTGTAATAATTCACATATCAAATACATGAGCTCCTAACTTCTGTTAATACTTGCTAATACTTGCAGGTCACCTGCGACAATTTTAAAAGCTTCGGTCCTCAGCTAACTTCCACGGTTTAACATACCAATTTTCACTTTTAACACTGTCCACCAATTAAGTATTTTGTTTCTTCTCATTTTTCTTTCGCCACACGCATCTTTCCTTATAACACGTCCTTATAATCATAATAATTCCTTCTTAAATAATGTCTTACTCATTCTCTCTTTCTCTTGTTCATTATATTAATATTTTTTCCTTCCTACTATTTTCAACATTTTCTCATTTGTTGTTCGAACGAATTTTCTTTATTCTTCTCCACACCTCCATTTCGAAAGCCTTCCCCCAGCTCTCTATGTAAACTTGAAAAATGAATATATTCAATATCTGTCAACTTAAAAAAGTGATGACAAAAGCAAGTTGCTGAAATGACAATAGTAGGAAGCCCTGAAGAAAACCCATGGACACATTATTACAAAACCACAGAAAGGAAACCAAACCCAGAAACCCTTTGCATTCAATGTGAATGCTCTACCACTGAGACACAGCGCCCTCATTCAGAATTGCAACGGACAGAGGAAAATTAAAAACATTAGACAGGTGTAGGTACGCGAATATAGTTTTATTTTTGTGATTAGTAATTAACGGATTTTTAACCCGCTGCCGGCCAGTGTAATTGATGTTTTCTCTCGTCACACTACGAAAATGCACAATTATATAAAGCTACATGAATTGACTGACTGACTGACATAAAATCACGGGTACTGTTGAAATTCGGTATGCTTGTAGGTTTTTGATAGGTTATCTACGTAAATCACCATAAATAAAAATTTCCAACATTAGTGAGGTTTTATGAAGAACTGAAAATTTTTCCCCATGTTATTTAAAGAAGACACCTTACACACCCCACAAATATTACGCACTTCCGTAGGACTACAATGATGATATTTGACATGTTTGTAGCCTTCCGAGACTAATCCACAGAAAAGAAAATGCCAAAAATGAATATTTTTAGTTTCTAGAGGTCTAAGGGAAGTGGAGTTAATTTTTAATGAAAAACTTGAAAGTTTAGGTACTTCAAACTGGAATAGAAACTCAAACCTTGGCCTGCTCGTGGGTTTTTGAAAGTAACAAACAAGAAAATAGTAAAAAAAAAAAAAAAAAAAATATTCTGTTTGTAAGAGGTCGCATGTATTTTATATGGGACTATTTTCACACCCCAAAATGTTTAGATGTTTCCAGTAGCTGCAGAATTTGTAAGTTTGTGAGGTTATAGGGTTATATAAAAAACTGTGTACATACGTGTATAATGATTTTTTGTTGACACGATAGCGTTCGCAATTTTCATAGTACTAAGATGGTACATGGCATGTACATTTGTTTGTCAGCTACATCTGCCATCTTGGTTCAAAATAGCGGCCGTTTGAAAATATAAAAGATCCATAACATTCTTAAGATTGATAGTAGAGGAAAAATGAAAAGTGTTTCTTAATCCTCGTAAGGATCTCTACAACTTGTTTTGAACATTTATTCGCTACGCCACCTTGTTTTAAAATGACAGCAGTTTTGAAATTTCAAACATCTGTAACTATTGATCGTAGAGAAAAAATGAAAATGTTTTAACAAAAAGTTGAAAAGGTTAAAAAAAAAAAGAAAGAAAGAAAGAAAGAAAGAAAGAAAGAAAGAAAGAAAGAAAGAAAAGTATGAGGCCGTAGGCAGACCACACGGGGATCTGGGGTCCAGGCATCCAGCAAGCCGAAGGCCAATCTTTAAACGTAAAGGTTCTTGTCAACTTGCTTAAGAAAATTCTTTTCTACACTATACTGTTACTGTATTTCCACATACCGTAACAATGAGACTTAAACTTAAGGATAATAATCTTATTTGACAGTAAAACAACATACAATAATTTTCTTTTAGTTAGTATCACTTACTTCTAGTTTAGAAAATTTTTCCGCTTTATAACATGCATTCTCTGCATTGATTAGTTTGGTTAACAAGAATTCCTTAAATTCTGGTCCCTTCTTGAACACTGCTGGATTCGGTAATGTTGGCCCGAAGAAAGGAACATCATCGCGTGCAGTTACACTAACCTTATACCTACCAAAACAAATAGAAAAAATTAGTCGATACGTAAGAGATTACAAATATACGTATTTATAATAAAATAAATGATCATCATCTTTTGTAAAACATGTATAAATTTTATTTTTTAAATTATATCAAAATATTAACTGGAATAAGATATCTTACTACCTAACTGGATGATGAAAACATTCAATTGAGTTTACATATATTAATTATTGTATTTAAAACGTCATTACAGCTGTTGAAGTTGTAAAGCCTGTGTTGTAAACTCGACTTTCCAAGTACCTAACAAGTGAATCAAGATTTATCAGTCTTGCTACGCGTTTAAATGCCGTAGCCTCTGATATAAATTCCTTGGTTAACGTCTTTTAAATAAATTGACACACAATGTTCTCTTTCTTACAGAATCTCATATTGCTTTTAAGTTATAGTGAACCAACGTAAATATGGTCATTCTTACGGGGCCGGAAGATATATAACAGAACTTTTGCGAAAATCATAGCATTTTTACTGGACTAGACTTTTGTTTAATAACATTTCGTGTGATTATATGCATTCAATAAAATTGTTTATGAAGAAATTTTGCGGTGAAACCAATTAACTAACACTTTTGCAAAAAAAAGAAATAATTCTTTTCAATAAATTATGGAAATAAATCTTCTGTGTATTATATATAAACTTGTAATGCACAATATTAATAATTTTAACAAAGTATTTAGTCGCTCAATTACCTGCTGAAATATTCAACTATCTTTTACATACTCATGAATGATACTGAATTTGGAATTTACATTACTTTATTATCTATCCTCGCATATCATAAATACCTTTACTGAACCATAGTGTATATTGTCACAAGAAATTACTAATCTATTTTAATAATAATAAAACAAAATACTCTGTTTCTGGTTAAAGTTTCCTTATTATTCATCAACCTGTCAGATGGAACAGCTTCCTACTTTCAATGTGTCTTATATTTCAAGTTTCGACTTGCCCTTTACCATTTACGATGTTTCTTTAAATTTCATGAATATTAAACACCTATTGATTTTCGCCCATCTCCAACTTAAAAGCTTAGTAACGAACTTCTGAACTGAATTGTCTGTGGAAAATTAAAAGTAAATATTCGTTACAGCTAACTCAATCAGCTCTTCTTCTCACCTCGTATTTACACTGTTCGGGTCGAGCACCTGCACAACAATAAACGCATGAAGAAAATGTGAAGCAATCATGTCTGGAGCAAACGGTGTGTTGGACTCTTGAAATACAATGGCTACGATGTCGTTTCCTGAAAGAAAAATAGAACTTTTATGTCGAGAAAGGTATGACACTAGTAAAGTCATTAATTTCTTTGCCATAAGCATATAACAAAGGAATTTTAAATCCTACACTATATTTTTGTGCTCCTATATAGCCAAGTGGTTAGAGCATGTGATCTTGGATTCTATTCCCGATAAGAGCAAAGAATTTTTGCTATCACATTAGAAAGCCAGAAATAATAGAGAAAACGAAATCGTTGACTATATATTGTCCAACTAAAAGTTGTTTGGCTAGGCACAGCCTTTACTGAGCTATGAAACCTCAATAACGTATTTTTCTATCCTGATCTGTGAGACATTAAATAGATGAATGAATAATTCTCAGCCGAATGAAACAATTGTAATACATTTGTTTTTACCTAATCACATCTAAATGTTTACCATTTACTATTACAACTATAGGGTATGGGGGCATAGTACATTGATCGAGGAAAACAGTGGCAAATGGCCATAATTGCTTTTAACATACGTTTTTTTTTCAACTCATCTGCAATATTTTGCCTTCCAGGGGTTCCTGCGCACCTATACTTTTACAAATGCTACATAAAAGTATAAAAAACTTAATTTTAACCAAATCACTACAATTTTTTAGATCGGATCTAATACTTATCTTATGTTTCACTTCTGTATTTTGCAAATAATGGGATCAGGTTGAGATTATATTATTCTTTTAAAAAAATATACCGTTTAAAAAAGAAAGTAACTAAAACATTGACAGAATCTATGAAATTTGATTCACACTAATTATTTCTTGCCTTTGTGATGCAGAGTAGAATATTATATTAACGGATCACCAATAAATATCGTAATAACTAATTGTATAAATTGTATCGTTGTAGCCGTGAATGTCCCTGGAAGGAAACATTCACATAGTCTACTACATCACAAGTGGGAAATACTTCGAGTAACCCAAAACCAAACTTTCCTTACATGAAATAATTTTATGATAAGATACTTAAAAATACTTTAAGGTATAAGAAATTACAACATAAATTTTATATTATGTTTAAACTTCTTACCAATATGCCTCTTTCGCTGAAGCTGTTGTGGGTCATTTTCCGTGTACGGGAGAAGCGTAGAAACATGAAACATTATTTCTCGGTCTTTGAACACTTCATAAATTGACTCTTCACCCGTATGACCATACTGTGTGTCCAGTCCTCCGCGATACCTTCCAAGAAAAACAATAAATAAATAAATAAATAAATAAATAAATATAATCCGTTAACAATACTTCCAAGATCAGAGAACTTAAGGATATTTCTCTCTCAAATATTACATTAAAGTACCACGGTATTTCGTATCCTTTAGAAGACTTGTATAAAACTTTGAGAAAATTTCTTGTTTCTCTACCTGTTACATCGCACTTTCTATATAAAATTTAAAATTCTAAGATCCATTACGAACCTAAACAGAGGAATGTATTTGATAAATTTTATATATAAGAATATGCTGCATATCAGTGGTTCCCAAGTCGCGTGTGGGAAATTTTTAGAATTTAAAAATCATGAAGCATTTAATAAAATACTTAAAACCAATTTTGACGCATACTGTACCAGTCAATGCCTCCAACGGCAGTAACAATATTAGTATTACTTCATAGAAACTTACAGGGTTACACTACTATAATTTATAATACTATTACTAGTAATAAATCAAGTAAGTGTGTCGTAAGCATTCAGTAAAGTGCCAATCATCACTACAAAAAAGATTGGGAAATCAATGCCTTATATATAGTACAACATGAAAAATCTCCTGCGAAGCATTATCAACATCCTGATTTCTTTTGAGGCTAGAATATCCTTCAAAATGTTATAACAGTAATTCTTGAATACTATAGTTTACAAAAGAAAGAAAGAAAAAGAAAAAGAGAGAGAAAGAGAGAGAGAGAAAAAGAGAGAGAGTGCATGGAGAACAGGACCTGTTAATTTGGGGAGAAGAGTAGCACAAATTGAACGTGTTTTCATCAACAGTATACAAGATTTGACGCGTGTTACATGTGATCACTTTTTTTTTTTTTTATCTAAAAGAAAAAGTACTGACGGACAAAAGTGAACATAATCTTAATTTTTACTACCAAATTTAAGTCAATGCTTTATGTTTACCCGTTTTGTGGTCATCATAGCTTCCAAACGTCGAGGCACTACTTCACTTTATTTTTCTTTCTTTCTTTCTTTTCTTTTTTTTTTTTTTTTTTTTTTAAGTGGTCTAGTGTAGGTTTTTCTTTCTTCATTCAGTAAGTAAGAACAATTTCATATAATCCTATCTTCTCCAACCTTCCTGCACAGATCCTTCATAATTATACAACAGAATGCCGATCTGTACTTAGGGCGGCGAATACAACAGCTTTGGAAAATTGTAAAACAAGCTGCTATAATTTTGCTAAAAGAACCGCATGTTCCAGACTCTTGACGGAAGATTCAATTTGTTTCCAAGGTCCAATATGGTCAGATACTGCTAATGACCCATGGCTGATTCAGTAAACACTAAATTATCAAGTCCAGCACCAGACACCACGTAAACAAAAAGAAAAAAAAGGAAAGAATCAGTTGCTCATAAACCTTTTCTTTTTTTCCTGTTACTTCTTTCTTCTGCAAACTTTTACTACGTTTTTATGAAACCTTTTGTATTCCGCTACATTACAGTAAGTTAAACTTATTTTTCTCAGTTAAAGAATTTCATTCCATAATCTGAAGTTACTAGTTAAAGTGCATATTTGCAAATTCTAGACACTTACACTTCTCTGCACACTAATATAGATTTACAACTTTCTGTTCCATTTTGTTCAGCGTGTTAATCGTGTCTTGTTTGAGCAGAAGCTTATAATAACTAACAATATTGTCTCTGACAAGCGATTTTTTTTGGACTAGTAAATAATTGTATAGTTTGGATCATTATTCTAATACGTAATTAGTATAAAAATCTAGTGTCCAATAGTTCTACAAAGACGATATCTTACAACTATCAACAGAACAATTACTAATCTACTCTGCAGACAGAGTTATTAATTGTAAAATTACTCTTTCGCACTACAAACTATAGTTTATACAGAATGAACATGAAACAAGTAGACAATCAGGCACTATATTAAAGTGAGTGGAGCAGCAACAAATGAAATGTATGAATGGAATGGGTATTACTGAAATATATATCTAAAGGTACGTAAATATACTTAACGAATATTAAAATATCCTTACCCTTTATGATCCTTGAGTTGAATTCTTTGTCCTAACATTTCGAGGAATTCAAGAAGTGCAGGACTCGGTCCAACATTCCCAAATAATTCTTCTTCCGTTGTTTGGCCAAATCGTTGGTACAAAACACCGAATTTAAAAGTTGAGACTAGTACATGTTCATCGTAGGCGGCAATTAGCTCCGACGCTCTTGGACACAGCACTGGGTGGAACTTCTCGACCGTCAGATCTTCATTCAGAAGCTGCGAAAATATACAGATTATTAGATCATAAATGCGTAGCCACAAGATACATACACTAAAAAATATTTCAAAATGTTAATAAGATCATAAGTAAATCTATAAGTAACTAAAATAAATTCAGTTCAATTTTGCATCCTTAGACATACGAAATATCAGATATGTCAGTTTGCATACATAATTACTTATCACTATAGCTTAATTACAGAACTCAACAAAACAATTTTCTAGAAGATACATTTTGACTAGTTTCTTAAATTTAAGAATATTTTTCTCACCTTTTAATACAGTAGATAACATGTTATATGCTATGAGGCTATATGAGACGTGGACCTACAGCTTAATGTGGGATCCGAACACGTAAGCTCTCGCTGGGATTCGAACCCGGGTCTCTCATGCCGAAGTCGCGTACGCTATCCACATAACCACGAGGTAACTACAATATATATAATCTTAATGTAATTATAATCTTACATTTGTTACATTTTTTCTATCATCATTATATTTTTCAAGCAAAAAATAAACTTGTCCATAACATCTTGAAACGTTTGGATTTCAACCATTTATGCTTTGTAACTATTTAAATCACCGATACAACATTTCTTAAGAGCTGTGTTTAAAAGTGTTGAACTTTAACATTTATAGTAATTATGAGTACGGATATACGGATAAAGCGAAAGTAATTTAAAAAATCTTCATTGTCCGTAGAAAGTCAGGTGTACGAGACTTTCTTAATTCGAAAGAAGAAATCGAAATTAATTCCGATATGGGCACTATGAACAAACGTTGGAATAACATCACTGACATCTGCAAAATCATTACCAACCACTCAAGAAGATTACAAGGACTCAAAATTTGTAAAATGTGAAGTCCCACAAGAGAGGCTTCAAGAAGCTAGTATTTGCTAAGTTGGATTAAACTGAATTAGGAGTATAGAGTTTCGTTCAACACTGAGACTTGGATCTACAGCTTAAAGTTGGACTCGAACCACATGAGCTCCGGAAATCAAACTCGGGTCTTCCGCGCCGAAGACGCGTGCGGTAATCATTTAGCCACGTAGGAGATGGAATTTATTAACTGTAGATATATCAAAGTGTATAGTTACAACCTATATAATTAATTCACACTCACCCTGTTGCCTCTACCTTCCTTTATTATTATTATTATTTATGTCTTGACAGTATGGAAAGCAGTGCGCGACATTCGATATTGTCAAGAACAAGGAAACTGGAAACAAATTCGTACCAGGATATCAAGAACAAGGTGATCATCTATTGAATGCATTTATAAGCCACCTCTTCAAGTGACAACCATTAGCAACACATGGTGGAGTTTATAGAACTTCAATATTTAATAAACCAAGTCAAATACAAAGAAAGATAGTCACATCAAACTGTTAAGATAATTATTTGCATGAAAGATCGGAGATTTACAGAAGAAAGGCAACGTTATACTTACTTTAGCCATTTTGGCAGGTGAAGGAGAAGGACCTAGACAAGTGGATAGGACCGCTTCATGCATAGTCCCAGTTTTAAGCCTCAAAATCATCCTCGTGTGCTCTTGAGATGCTAGGGTCTCGGTTTTCACTGATAACAATACGGGCCCTTGTACCTCATCCACTGCAGTAAAGTTATAGTGCTCCTGTTAGAATAAACAATATTTGCATTAATCTTACATGAAAACAGAGGCAAATCAAAGATTAAATAACAATATTTCTTCAAAGATACCAACTATTATGACTATATCAATAATATTATACATATTTTACTTTTAAAGTATTTAAAAATACTATTTACGGTACTTAATCACTATACGCAGATCTAAGAAGAAAACTAGTAAAAAGTATGTTAAGAGCTTGCAGATTATTTCTAAAAGTTCACACTATTTACAGGACTATTTAAAAGTATTTTATAATAGTTTTATTCATTACTATTGCTAGTGGTTTCTGATTGAGCCCTAAAGTATATTGTCATTCGTTATAATTTTTAAATCGTTACAATCAGTACAAAATTTCCATTTAACATTATTGTAATATTTTTTGTTTATAGTAATAATAATTATCATCAAATCAGTAAGAATTAAATATTTTTACTCTATCATTAAACAAGATCATGTTAAAAAGTAATTGACTTGAACCCTAGATTGTGAAGAAAAGAAATTCACTTAAAAAAAGATTATATTTTTTCATATAAGAGGAACAAAAAGTAAACATATTTAAATTACATAAAAATATCGAATCTCCTCAAGTTTCTGTAAGGATTGTAGTGACCTTGAACAAGTAAAACTGGCATGTAAATTTCATCAACAGCAGCTAATATATGTTTTGATTCATATTTCAATTCAATTAGATAACAACAGATAATATTTCCAATTATAGTGATTATAGATATTTTCTTCATTAAATTAGGATTTTCTGGATCAAACCACATTATGATGTAACGAATTATTTATTTACTAATGTTCCTCAGTCAATTTTTCTTTTAAAATTTCGAGTGATACCTTCGACCACTCCTCCTCAGGGACAAACAAAGCCTTAAGATCTTCTTCACAGTAAGATCTTTATGTTACAAACAAAGCCTTAAGATCTTTTTCCCAGTAAGATCTTTATGTTATTTTGTATCAAAATTATTTTTAAAGAATGATTACCGAACTTTAATTAGTACTTGTGGTCACTTGTCGTTTCCAGTAAAATTGTAAGCTCCTCCTATTATCTTACTATATATAACATAACATTAATGCACTTCGAAATATTAGAAATATTACAAGAAAAATTGAAGAATATCAGTGGGTGAGTAATTCGTTATATATTTCAATACTTTATTATTCTTAAGATTAAAGATATATATATATATATATATATATATATATATATATATATATATATATATATATATATATATATATAGATTACGATTTCTCCATTTTATGGTAGAAAAATACTGTCATTACATAGCATTTGTAGAGCATTCTCTATTTGTATTCGTTATTTTATCTGATATTATCGATTGACCAGCAGTTGGTACAATTTTGATCAAATGTTTCTCGAGGAATAAATAGAATTTCTATGCACGACCTTCAAGAAATTTTGACCACGAATATAGAATCGATTGGCTTGGAGCTGTTTTTCCAGCTGTAATCGATTATCTTAAGTTAACTGTTTTTCATTATACTACCTGTGATATAGCAGTAATCAATACACAAATATAAACCTCCCATAAAACACATTAGACGAGGAAAACAACGTCTTTCTTAGTGACACAAATATCAAATGCTACCTACACTTATTTGGGAATGCAAAAAATATGCTCAATCATATCGAATCATTATCACTTTTCTTCTCCACGCTAATTAACAATGGATTTAACTCACTTGTCATTTACTTATGCACGTGCAAAGGTATTTAATAGGTATGATTATCTGGTATGACAATTGCATGTAAATTCAACCTAAGTCAACTATGAGTTAGGAATTCGTTATGCTTTTCTTTGTTTATTTTGGCCAGTCTCTTCAGAACCTTCTTTTTGTTTATCGCTCTGATTCATTGATAATTTAATAAATTCGTTAAGATATAGATTAGTAATTTATAACACCTAATTAATTACTAATCCACCTGCGTGATTGTTAAACACTACAGGAGTTGTTCAAAATGGAAAAGACGAGAAAGTACGTAAAAGTGAAAGAATGCCCTACTCTTAGCCAATTGTATGATGTAGATATTAAAATACAAACGTGTAATTCCTCTAATGCATAAAGTGAATGTAAAATATATGTCATTTTCTTCCACATTATACTCAGACATTGATATTTTTGTCTTTATCTCTTGTCTTTGGATGGTTTTGTAATTTGTATACAGTCAATATCGCTAAAATAGAAAACATATACGTACTTTTCATACTATTTCCTTAAATTAAAAAAAAAAAAAAATGTTACAGAAAAAACTATACCCATCTGAAATCGCTACGTATAAACACAACCTACTTCAGGCGCGCACTCAGAAGCTTGATGCGAGAGTTCAAATCGAAAGTTCGGTGCAAGTGGAACTGTGGTGACGAAACAAGTATATTATGGTATTTAAAAAGAAAAATGAATTTTTTGTGGGGGTCCGACCCAGTGGTTCCTCCTTGTAGGGACACCCGTAACCTACTTAATGTTACAACGTTGATATTCAGTTTTAAATAACTATTCGATTATAAATGATGGAAAGAATGATGACATTTTACGTGGTCTGACAACCGCTTTAAACTAATTTCTTTTACGAATTTTAATTTATTTTATTTTATTTGTTTTGTAATTTTTATATGATATTGTTTCAATTTTTTATGCATTTGGAATTTTTATTTATTTGATTTTATTAAATTTTATGGTATTTGTGAGGATATCTGGACCTATTATTAAATGACAGAAAATAAATTAATTTTACAACATTAGGAAAACCGGAAAGACATTCTGTTCTAGCTTCCCTCTTTGGCATTCCTCCCCTGATTGGGCTAATTTACAAGTAGTGTTGGGCATTTAGAAGCAGATACAATGGGCTTTCAAACATGTTTTCTGCAACGACACTGTTACTGCATATTTAAAAGCAAGAAAAAAAAAAAAAAAAAAAAGAGTTGTCATAGATTTCGTAGTGATCAACAGGTAAGGCGTAGATGATTTAATGGGAGGACCGAGGGTTATTTAGCTTTAAATTTACGGTAGATAAAATGTCACTTTATATACTTGTGAAAGAGAGTTTGTGATACTCAGACTTTATATATACTAGTCGAATTTTGCTAGCTCAAAACGCTACCTCTGTAAGTTAATACTATACAGACTTTGGACTTTTCCATAAATATAAATAGTTTTCACAAAAGGGTGGGTCAAACTTGAGCGGCTACGGCAAAGATAATGTCACATTTTCTATCTTTCGAGTAAACTGGAAAATGTGTATCATTCCTATGCAATGCAATGCAATGGTACATACCAAATTAACCTTCCCTGTCATCTTCAGGTACATTTCCGAAATTAAACTACCTACATACTCTTCTGTGGTTCGATCACAACTCATTCCACCTAAAAACTCAATTTTATTGGAAATGGCGCTTATCATTGTGTTCGTCCGAGCCGCTCAAATATTAAGCTAAAATATTATCATAAAATAAAAGGCAAAAATCTTAAATGCATGTACACATTTATAGTACTGCTGAATCTGTGTTGAATTTCAAAAACTGTTTCGCAAACAATTAGAATTATCGATACACGTCTATTACTGTTTCTTTAGTTTTTTTTTTTATTTTTTTACGATTTTTATTTATTTGTTTATTTATTGAAATAATAAACACGGAAATATAAAACTCGACGTGAATCAAATAAAATTACACTCCTATGATTTTAAAGGGTTAAAATTTATCATAGGCGCAGAGTGTGCAAAGTTACTTTGTGTGTACACAATGTCTATCATTACACACTAGAGCTATCAACCTGAACCTTCAAAAATTAAACAGAACGTAAACAACTTTTCTGCTACTTTCACCTTTTTTAAAATCCTTTTGTTATGACAACTAAACCTATTTTTAAAAGACGGATCAAAATTACTGTTTTTATTTATATATAGAACATTGTAACGTGGCTCAATTGTAAGAAAACGGGGGAAAGGGTAATTAGGAAGTGGTTATTTACGCCACATAAAGAAAGTAAAATTGTCGCCAAAATTATGCATGTCGTTTTTAGTCACCGACTTCCCCTCTTCCCCCTTTCTTCAATGGATATACTGCTTGACTATCCATATACAAATTTTGTCTACAGATGAGTGATATGCCTGTGTTGGACTTTTAGAAATATGAACAAACTAATTATGTCCAACAAAATCAACCTGAATCTTGTAACGACATGAAATCTAAAGTGTAAATTACTGTTTAATTAACTAACTCTATGGTCTATGAAATCCGGAGGTTCAATGTTGCATTCACAAAAGCTCTCCACTGACTTCTATCCTTAGCCAACTGGATCCAGTTTCTACTTTGTAGTCCTATTTCTGCAAGATCCATCTTAGTATTGTTCTCCCATGTACGTCTAGGTCTTCCTAATGGTCGTTTTCCGATTGAATTTCTAGTAAAAATTTTGAAACCGTTTCCACTTTCTTCCATTCTATCTGCATGACCTGCCCAGCTGAGAGCCTCCTAGACTTAACGATGTTAGGCACATTGTATAAATTCCTCCTAATGAAATTTCTGCCATTCCCCATTCCCGTCTCTCTTGAGTCCGAATATTTGCTTTAGGATTCTGTTCTTAAATACTCCCAGTCTGCGTTCTTCCCTTAAAGTGAGCGACCATGTTCTGCAACCATTCAGTACAACAGGCACATTATTGTTTTATATATCGTATTATAAGCTTCAAATTTTTCGACACGATTTGCGAAGACAAAAGATTTTGAACTGAATAACACGAATTCCTTGCTTTCAGCCAACGTTTAATTTTTTCGTGGATATGGGTGTTTAACCCATCGAAATCATTTCGAGAAAGATCAATAGTTACATTCAAAATTTAAATTTCATCAAGATTGGACTTATTTATTAGTTCAAACTATACATAAGTCCAAGGGTGTGATGGTGAAGCAATTGCTAGTAATAGTTAAGCTATAAAGTAGCAAAATCTACATGAATTATATCCTGTAAAAATGATGCTTTCACAGTTGATAAATTTTGCGTTTCGTTTATTTAGTTTCTGTGATATTTATTTCGGTATATGTAAGTGAGGATTATTTGTTGACCAATATACCATGATTTAGGTTTTTATTCATTGTTTGTTATGGACTAACGTGAGTTCTGATATTCATGTATTTTCATTTCTGAAGGAAGCAAGAATAAGAGGAGTAATGGCTCTCGAAATTATCGTGTTGCGATCAACACACTAGCAGTGTGAGGTTATTAATATCATTTAGTTAACTTCTGTATAATATTTTTTATCTTCCACTTTTCCACCCTTCTTCCGGGGCACAAATTACTAGAAATGTTATTTAGTTATTTTCCCCTTACTGTTAGCTATATTACAACGTCCGTGCCTCTTCCCTTTCAAAAACGTGGAAGGATACATACAAAGAATCAAATACTCTTTTTATTCAAGTTCCTTATACGCAATACCAGCTACTATTATTCGCTTTCATCTCATTTTATACATAACGTGATGCAAAATATAGCTTCGTCAGCCTGACAGTCAGTTTCATGGATGTACCGTTTGAAAGCGATATACTCATACAAAATAGCCAACGGTCCAACGCTGCCAGGTCAATTTAGATTAAATGTTATTTCGTGACATACACAGTATGGCATCGACTGTTATCATGACAGAGCAACAAGGCCACCTGTCGGAAGAATATCCGGCCTCACTTTCCACATACATTTTTCTCTCTTTCTCTTACCTTTCCATAGAAAAACCTCCTGTAGCACTTTGACGTTTCATCTGTTTCAATCTTGTTCTTCCATGACGGAGCGGGAATGATGGGGTTACCATGGCCGTCAAACGGACAATCATGATCCATTCCATCCACCCAATAACCCCCACCAGGAGGAAGAACTATCATGGGATAAGGACCAGACCGCCGCAGGGCCTCTTCCAGCAGCTCCTGCGAGCTGGCCACCATCGCCGGTTTCACCTCCTCCCTCGACGCCTGCAATGGAAGAAACAGAAAACAATTAACTACCCATTATTTCGAAATAGCTATTATTCAGTGTCATGGAATAACATTACAGAATAACGAAAATACAAACTTACTCTCAGCAATGGAAAAACCTTTGGTATAACGTTGATTTGCAAATTTAAGTAAAGAATGTTGTTATTTTCCATTTTGTAAATAAAACAGTTGATAGTGCTATAGTCCGCGTCACCCTAATTGGCGTGTGACATTAGCCAATAAGCTCACGTGCGCTGTTACTAAATCTTCAGGGAGGAATCTATCAGTCATAATTGATTTTGTTCGTATTTGAGGACAATTATGAATGATTAAATTCCTCCCTGAAGGTTTAGTAACTGCGAGCTTATTGATTGATGCCACACGCCAATTCGGGTGACGCGAACTATAGTGCTGGTGAAACATACACAATTAACTAAGAACATTTTGGTAAATTCCACAACTTTGTGATGAAGTCTTCCCCCCTCCCCAACACGTTTGGAATGGATAAAACATTGTGTACATTCTTTTTTCAACAATGAGGCTGAAACTACTTAAAGAGGGCTCTGAACTATTACTAGTTTGTATATTAGGCAAGTATTGCTACCCACTCAAATAATGTCACTTGAGAACATGCTTTATTTACTACAGTATGAGTAAGAGATATATTTTCGACGAATGTTTGTGTTAGAACTTTCAAAATTGTATCTCAAAATTAGAATAGATTCGAAACTATAGTCCTATAAAATAGGGTAGCAAAAGGAATTAACTTTTTTTGCATAACACTTGGTTAAGTGCTGAAAGTTTACGCTGAACTTTTTTTTAAATTCAGTATATTGAAGAACGTAAAAAAACAGCTTTAATTGACATTCAAAACTTGAATACTGTACATATACTAAAGAAATGATTACTTCACATCTGATAATTACTACTCATCATTGTGTTTATAGATAATAATACTGGGAATGAGGGCAAATCTTCTTCTGCAAGCAATTTCACATTCAACCTAATTTCTCAAGACTCCAGTCAAGATACATTGATTTTCATCGTGTATTATAATTTGAACACATTTAAAAAGAAAACTACGTAAACCAAACCAAACATTGTGCAACCTAATTCTCTCGCGGAAAGTGACGGTGTAAGAGAAAAATCGTGAGAGAGTAATTCCGAAACAGACGCGCGGCAAAGGTCCTTTGTGTGTAACAGTCAACATTTAACTTGTTATTTACCATAGTATCCCCACCTCCTCTTCACTCGTTAATTTAATAATCTTCTATATACTAACTTTCGCTGCAAGGAACCTAACGGAACTCAAGTATTAATTGACATCTACGTGTGAAACAATATTACCTGCTGACAGGAAAGTTAACAATGCTATCCGTTTACCTGTGACATTACAACACCCATCATTGCCAATACAGCCAAACAATAATTGTCAACAACGCGAAGGAATCATCAAGGGAACGTGAAAGGTATCAACCAAATGACAATAGGAAACCAAACGACAATAGAACTATTCATTCATCTTCGAAAAGAAAAAGAAAAATACTGAAAAGGAAAAATACACAAATTTTGGTTATTATTAATATGATCTTCGCTTAAATTTGCACTTCCGTTCAGGAGGCACCGTTACCATAATACTTGACTATACAAACAACAAATAAAATAGATTCGAAAATATATTCGCTAGTACTTTCGCTCATGAACGGTGGGTTTAGAATGAGAATTATTCATTGCCGTTAAACGAAGATGTAACAGACGTGAACATTTAAGTCTGCATATATGTCATTGATGTTTACAATTATAATGATACATGTTTCCTGCTCTAAGCCAGAAAGTTTTTTTTTTTTCTTTTCTGTAATCTATAATACCATACACAAGAGTACTCGTACACACATACACACACCCATGTCTACCAGACACTTCTTACAACTTACAACATTTTTAATTGGAACGAAGCTCACCTATACTTGACTTAAGCGTTCGCTTATGCGGATACTCTTTCGAGATGCCTACACCGGCCTTCACCAAATTTGAGATGGTGATTCGAGAGCGTGCACTGAGTGTCGTGAGGGGTCGCATTTCTCCCGATTGGACATTTCATTGAGGAATAATCACCGAAAAACGGGATGCCCATAGATAACCTTGGAAAAGCTTTTGGCGCGCGAATTCTCATTATAAACAATAGAAAATAGAATTTTCAGCATTAGAAATAATGAAAAAAAAAAAAACTTTCATTTTGTTCTACAAACATAATTTTTCAAAGCGAAGCTTCTATTCACTCAACTTAGGCGTTTGTTCGTCCGGATACTTCTCCGATATACCTGAACCGTACTTAACCAAACTTCACATGGTGATTCAAGAGCGCACACTGAGTGTCGCAAATAAAATTAATGAATCATTGATATATAATTAAGACAAATTTGTATGGAGTTATACGAAAATTCAATATGATATTCTTGCACTACGAGTACGCATGTGTAAATCTTTACACTGCAGAACTATAAGTGACAAAATCATTAAATAATAAACACTGGTACTGATATTATTTAAATTTGCTACCTCATGGCATGAAAAAGGAATATAATATAAGAAGCTAATATAATATGTCTTTCGGTTGTCTGAATGTGATGAAATACCAATTTTAGAAGTATTTTTTCCCCCTCTTTCTTACGATATTAAAGCACTTTTTTTTTAAGCATTAAAGGATATACAGAAGGCTATTAAGATTCTGGAGCACGAACCTGAGGCATTTTAGTGAAATATCCTTCCGGTAGCCCCGTGGCATTCTGCGTAATGGAACTTGGGTTTTTTGATCCAATATTATACTTTCACTCAATCCGCAAATCGTTTACTTGACTGTTTATGATCATGCAAGTGAAACTACACAAGTCATTCACCAGGAAGTAAAATAAATAAATAAAACCTCTTATAACAAAACATCGTATCATAATTTGAGCCCAAAATTATTTTTAAAAAAATTGTAGTGATATCAAAAAACGTTACTGATAAGAGTTATTGTCTCTTGAAATCTAGTGTAATCTAGTTACATTTAAACTATTAATAAGATACGATAGTTCGAACAGTAGGTACACAGAGTTTCATCAAGGGAAGGCGTTCAAGTTCCCAAGTTCATATCATTTTAGGTATTTATACAGGGTGCTTCGAAACAACACCGACAACGTTTGGACGGTGATTCCTGACACCAAGATAAGACAAAAAGTATAGACCAATCTGGGTGCACAAATGCTTTCTTTCGAAGTTATAGGCTGCCGAAAACATGGAAAATTAAACTTTAAAGATCCATAGCTCCAAAACTATGGGACCTACCCGAGTTGAGTCAAGACTTCACTTAGGAACTAATATGTGTCCTGTCCAAAAATCCATGTTTCAGAATACTAAGGTACTCACGCAATAATTTTTAGAGAGAGAGTTTGGATACAGGCATATAATTTAAAATACTCAGTAATTACCTTTACGAAAATTATTTGTGGAAGTACCGCTGGATTCTGGAACATGGATATTTGGATAGGACACATAGTTTCTAAGTGAAGTCTTGACCCGACTACGGTAGGTCCCATAGTTTTGGAGCTATGGACCTTAAAACTTTTTTTTTTCGGCAGCCTATAACTCCGAAAGGAAGCATTTGTGCACTCAGGTTGGTCTATACTTTTTGTTTTATCTTGGGGTCAGGAATGACCTTCCAAACGACATTGTTGTTTCGAAACACCCTGTATACATATCTTAATATCGTACTTTTCCTGAATATCTTGCTCAAGGAAGGAGGGGTTAAAACTTGGAACCTTCCTTAAGTACGCCACTGAGCGCAAACCTCACCATGCTTCTCCGTTCTATATGAGCAATCCTGTCAGATACTTATTTTTTGAATTAATCTTTTTACAGTGTTTAGTTTTTTTCTACGGAAAGCTGATGTTCATTTTTATTTGGATGTTGTAAAAAATTAAATTACATTAACCATAATATCACGTAGTTTCTCTCTCTCTCTCTCTCTCTCTCTCTCTCTCTCTCTCTCTCAGCTATTTCTGAGTCATTTTTACATGTTTCAGAGACTACTTTACATAAAACCTATTAAATTTAGGAGGTCAACTGTAACAAGACACGTCAACAAGAGCTGCTGAATTTGATGTGTTGCTTGATAACGGCATGCATCAGCGGCGCGAGGTAATAATCAACATTCCTTTATTTTTTATTTATTTTTTTAAACTACAGACAGTATGTAAAAATAAATGTCTTATTGTTACTGGTGTATTATCATTTAGTAGATGCATTCCTAAGTTAATGTAATCAACTTTAAACCTAGTTTCGGGTTTTTATCTATAGAACTCCAAAAATAAAATCAAAACAAAAGGAGAAATCAAGTCAATTTTGCTTTCCTTAATTCATCAACTAAATGCAGGGAAGAATAGTTTTAACAAATGTACTGTTTTCTTTACTCGAAAGTGTGCTTTCTCTAACTTAATTTTCTTCTTCTTCTTCTTTTTTTAAAGTAAAAACTACACTTGCATAATAAAGACAAACAAAAACTTTGATTTCCATAAACCGACAAGAACGTTCAGGATTCTCAATTAAAATACAGGGTGTATCAAAAGAACAGAGCCATAGGGTAACTCTGTTATGAGTAGAAATAGGCGAGGAGGATGGAAAATTGTTGGAAATAAGTGGTTTCAATCAGAAATTGTGGTATTTTTCCAATCGCATCAGCCGTTTGTGCTCCATACTGGTATGGTGTCTGTTAAATGAAAAAGCAAAATTTCCAGTTCAACAGTTCCAGTTCAAAATTTCTCTCATATGAAATGTAAGGGCACGCAAACATGATACGAAGAACAACTGTCTTTTCTTTCTATCTATCTTTTTTCTTCTACCAATACCTCTATTACATCCACAGTGGCGTGGGCAAGGAGCTGTTGACACGGCTCAAGCTCTCCTCCTTAGTATAACTTAGTTTAATGTTGACGTTAAGTATGTTCCATTTGTGATCCTCGATATTATGATGTTTATTTATTTATTTTTATAATTTATCACAAAAAGTTTCGTACAGTCATGTAAAAAAAAAAGCGCTTCCCAGAAGCTCTGTCTTTAATCCTTCAAAAGATTCCGGAAATTAATTACATGCTGTATTTTAAACCTTTTTGAGCTCTTACTTGTTAGTATACGTGTACATATATATATATATATATATATATATATATATATATATATATATATATGCGCGCGCGTGTGTGTATGTGTATGAGCATGTGTGTGTGCTCTTCTTCGAAATAGCTATTATTAGCTCCCACCATGATTTTCTCGCTACGCCACTGCATCTTTAAAATATAACTTCTTCCTAAATCAGTTTTTATCTTCTCTAAACATCCATCGATACAAGTAAGATATCTAGAAAACTCCATTTCCAGCTCCAGGATTTTTGGGGGGGAGGGGGGTTGTATGGATATTCTAGATTCTAATTTCACAGTTGCCTACTTTTGATTTGGTCTTACATGTGGTAATGACTGAGATAATACCTTATAAAGGTGATCAGGAAGACATGCAAAGAACAGAACAGGAGTAACCATATATTAAAGTGCATCAATGGTTATACGGTAAGACCAAGCATCACCTAAAACGGGAAGGTAGAAGTAGCTATTACACTTATTTATAGGAGACTACTTCATACACTGCCCCTCCTCCCCTCATGAAACCAAGAAAAGAAGAAAAATCAATCGATTCGCTGGAGATGATTATGTATTCCAGAAGACAATGACGCCCAAAGAAATGCTTTTCTTCTCTGGTCGTTCCCACAGCTATGAGGCAGAACAAAGTTCCTTGAAGCGAGGTAGATGAACTCTTCTCAACGTTGGAGTCCCAAACACAGAGCGTGTGTACGCGAACGACTTTCCGGAAAAGGCTCATGGACAGAGAAGATCCAGTCTTTTTACTTTTTTTATTTTTTTAATGTGTTGAATTAAATTTTTAATAATAAAATATATGCATCTACTATATATAAAGAAGGGAGAGGAAATTTGCAAGACCATATCTCATTTTGAGGCACAATTGCAAGATTAGTTAATAATATGTCGAAAACTTGCATATTTTGGCTACTGTTGGTCACACACAAAGCTGTCTAATTCTCTAAGAGCAAAGTAAATAGCTGCCACTTAAGAGGCTAGTTCTTGTTTTAAAGTAATAACTATCAAATTGGTGAATAATGTATAATCGATATAATATTTTTAATAATAATAAAAAAAAGTTTGAATATGTATGATGCCCACTATGTATAATGTTATTTTGGGCGATGAGAAAAGTAGGGGGTATCCACGAGACCAGTACAAGACAGAACTGGGCTTTCCCAATATAAGCACATTTTCCGAGACGAGATATCTTCTCACGACATCTTTTTCAGAGGAGACAGTCTCAATTCTTGGCTCGGATGCAACCCTACGGAAAAAAAAAATAGTGAACTCATTTTTGGATCAAAAGATCCAATATATTTCAGGCAAAATTTTCTTGTAGGCCTTATATCTGGGGAACTACATATAGCATAGCCAAACCCAAACTATCACTTAACTTAGTATGATGTGCTTACTCCGTAAAAACTACGAAAACTCGATTTAGGGGCCTTAAAAAATTTTGTGGTCCCTGATCAAAAAACTAATTATTGGCCAAGATCGCAATCTCTTGATGCATTTTTTTTTAATAATTCCTAAAATTCTTGTTATATATTTATACAAGAGAGATTAACAATTTACAGGGGAATTATTTTCACGAGAAGGCAATACCACAGAAAAATACGTTCAAATACAATTTTATTTGTTTGTTTGAAGTTTTTCTTTTGAACATCGAGGCTATATTAAAACTTGAACCTACAACTCAATTTAAAATTCATGTGTACACTAACGGAGATCGAACTCAGAAGGAACGGACATGATCCGGTCATCCGAATCAAACCTAGTCTACTCAATATACATAACAAAGATATGTTCATGCACAAAAAATTAGGTGCCATGGACAACAAAGTAAGTCCCTGGGGCCCATTAATCCTGTTAGTATAAAGAAAATCGTATCAATATTGTATATTGGAAAGTCATGGTTTATAGTTAATTCTCCTCAGCAGGAAACAAACTTTCCAGAGGTACTATGTATTGGGGCCCATAACGTACTTGAACAGGAAAAATTGGGAGAATGTTGGGAAAATTGCCTCCAGAAATCCCTCCGATCAACTTCGGACCCCTCTGTTGTGGGCCCTGGTAAAAGCACACAACCCAAATGTATCTTGAAAAATACTATAGGGGATAAGAAATGTGTGTGCCAAGTTTTGTTTTGAAAGACGGAATAGATATAAGGGAAAAGTTTGTATACCAATATATGCTGTCCGTTCCGTGTCAGATATTCTGCATCAAGTAAATGTAAAAGGACTGTTATATAACTTTCAACACCTTGAGACACACTCTAAGGAACACGACACAATTTACTTATCATAAAGAATAACATATACTCAGGGATGTCCATAGGAGCATTTTAGGGTGCAAGTTGAGCCCACGAATCTTTTGGGGGGAGGAGGGTAAGAATAGTTTTTTCAATTGAAAATGGTACAATCGAACTTTATGTCATAATGATGCTTTTAAGAACGCTTAACAAAGAATTTAGTATGAATAACAATTTAAAACAGAAAAGATGCATTCTCTTTTGATTGAATGAATAAAATTGTGGCGGAAGCCGGAAGCGAACATAGACTAATTGTTGTAGAAGAAAAGGATGCAGGTTGCCAAATGAAGAAGTTTGCTAAGTACTTGAAATACAAATCAGTGTAGGTACTCTATCTTTTTTTTTGGGGGGGGGGGAGAAGGAGAAGAGGGAGCAAGTTGGCCAAGAATTTTCGCACTCTTTTGGAGAGTGGATGGTAAATTGGGAAAACTGGGCCCAAGCAGTTGAGGCTATTGGCATCGCTGCATATAATGTAGTATTAAAGTAAAATTCTAAACAAGAGCAGTACAAATCTGAAAAGGGCCAAGTGTCAATACTTTATGCCGGTGTTCCTCAATCTCGGAGTAACCATGAATGGTGAAACTATAAATATAATTACTATCTAGTAGCGAAAAATATATTTTTTTAAAGATTATTTTCAATTTCATATTGATAAGACATTTTTATAGTCACACTCTGATTGTCAAATTGTTATTCCTATTTCTATACACGCACAACTATAAGCAATAAGCAATTGAAAAAAAAAAAATTAACAAACCTAAAATTATGTATGTAGATCGCTGGAAAACGAATATGAGAAAAGGGGTTATTTGATATGAAACAGATTGAGAAAGCCTGCTCTATGTCAATCTTAAAGGATTTTCTGCGCACAATTTTATTATGAAACGATAATATTAAAAAAAAAAAAAAGGAAAACTCAATGCTTTCGCAAATCGAAATGAATACAAAAGAAATCATGGTAGTTGTACAGTTTGGCAACATGGTGTTTGGGAACATATGATTCGTAAAGAGATCATTAGGAACGAACAGTCACCGAGAAACAAGCCATTTTAGGGTGGGGTAAGGTGAAACACAATTAGTCATAAGCCAAAAGTCACGGCAAATTGACTCAACCGCAATCTGTTTCTACGAGTCTTAAAAATCCAGCAAAGTCTTGCCTTATGCTGAACCCTAATAGATTGATAGGATCTTGACTCATATTATGAAGTTTCCAACTAGACTATATCTACAAAATATGTATGAGTTCTAACTTTTGTACACTAAATTTAAACAAGTTTTCAAAATGTGTGTACCAGTACAAAAACTACTATTCTATTTCCAAAATAGTAAATAGTAAATTTCATATTATATATATAGTGACGGATCCGGATCAAGGGAGGGGCTAAACCATAGTTTGCTGTTTTATCCAGTGTAAAGCAGGATTGAAGCCCATATATTCAATCTTACGTACGATTTGAAGTCAATGTGAATAAAACTGAAATCATTCATTATTTTTTAAAATATTGGTAACTTTTTATTTTATGGCTTATAAAAGTAGATTGAAGAATTTTATGCACTTCCATGAAGAATTTTATGCACTTTCATAAAATTGCTTTTTTTTTTTAGTTCACAAATCCTAGACTTCAATTTAGTTACGTCATTCATAAATAATAGTAAACGTTTATTGGATCATAAATCTTTCATATCAACACGATGTATTCACTTTCATCATTAAAGAACAAGAAAACACGAAGATTAAAACCAATGTTTGCTGAATATATGAAAAAAAAAAAAAAAAGAGAGAGAGAGAGAGAGAGAAACGTGACTGTCATGGGGCCCTCACTTTATCACTGAGTTGCAATATCAAAAACTGACCAACTTATATACAATGTAGACTCATAGTTAAAACATAGAATTGCTTGTTCTGAGTTTAATATATTTTTCACCATCCGCAGGATGCTTGGAAACATGAAAGTTTGAAGCGCCATACGAGGGCAGGCTGAAAAGATTTGCTTGTTGGTTACTAACCCTCTTATTTTTTATTTGCAGAAATATCGGAAGTTTTGCAAGGCGTTCCTTCATCCCTTATCCACAACGCCAAGTAGAGGGAATTGTTGTCATATGCCATGTGATCAGCAGTTACGGCCAAGATGGCGACTTGTATGGACATGTGGTTAAAGCAGTAAGCCGCAATCAAATTCTTAATGCCGGAAGGAATTTCGTCCGCCCAAATTTTTCCCCAATTCAGGTTGTGTACGGTGAGGCTTATGTCAACGAGAGTAACGTTTGAAGAAAGGTCAACGCAGTCAGAGAAACCGACCCAAGCCGTTCCATGCTTACTGACAAGCCTCGTTCTGGAAGGCAAGTAAGTGCCGAGTTGCTTCTCAAGGGTACCACCGTGAACTCACATCAGAGTGGTACATCGAAACCCTGAAGAAGCTAAAGGCTCGACTGCCACGTGTCAGGCTTGACAATGGAGCCCCTCTTCTCCACGACAACGCTACAGATCCCATACCAGCAAGCTGACCACCGACGCAACATTGAAGCTTGGATTAATTTCCTTCCATACACCTTATACAGCCCTGATCTTGCACCCAGCGACTTTTGCATCTTCCCTAAACTGAAGAACACCATAAGGGCACCCAGTACTCATCAGATGAGGAAGTTCAGTGTGCTGTACGATCGTGGTGTCGCTCCAAAGGCAAGGATTTTTAATGTGACGCCATGAAAGAACTGGTGCGCTTTTGAAAGAAGTGTGTGGAAGCAGATGGTGACTATGTGGAGAAATGATATTCCAGAACTAAAGCCTAGATGTCAAGGTACACATTGTTTTTTTTTTTTTTTTTTTCATTACATTATGTTCACTATCACCCGTGATGTTAATCAACAGGCAAAACTTTTCAGTCCATTCTCGTACATTCTCTATAGGGAGAGTAAACTTTAATTTGTCCGTCCTCCTAAAATTAGAGATTATCTGTGTAAAATAACTAGCTGCAGTTGTTCAACACATTTAACATTACACATTACCAAGTTATATGATTAGAAACCGACTACGTTTAAAATCGATGCATACCCTCGAACTGCGTTATTATTGTGCTGCCAAAATGTCTTGAGCCGTGGCAAAAATGCGAACTAAAGCTCACACACCCACGGGTTGAGCGAATAAGGGTTCCGCAGTTGCTAAGCGAGAGAAAGCGAGTGGAATTTCTTCACGCGATAGCAGCGCTTGTAACGGAAGACTAGGGATCAAGTCAATGTGGTATATTTATAGCCCATTAGCACCCACTTCTACAAATGTGTACAGTAGATATCGTTCGCCTCAGGAAGTTAATTTAAATGTAATTTTCAAAGGCTGAAACATTGTCAACATAAACATATGGATCTTTTGTATACAAATGCAATGAAAAGAAATTTCTACTTTGACATCCCACGGTTAGGCTAAAGGAGACGGATTAATAACGAAAATGAATGACTATGAAATTGATGGAATGAGAAAGTTGGAGGAAACGGGGACAATCCCGAGAAAATTGTTATGAACACAACACAATGTTGTTCACAAGCTCACTTGGCCTATGATCGAACCATGAAGTGCTAGCACTAGAGGTGGGAGTTCTACTACTGAGCCATTCTTTCCCCCAAAGAGGTGATATATAGTCAGATTTCAAAGACTGCAAATAATCTATCTATTAAAATGCTACAATAGCAATGAAGAGCGACTGAGCTACAACCTATAACTTTGGCTTTCAAATCTTTCATTTACAGTTATGTGTGATTTCACGTTTAACAGAGACGAGCATTTTGAGTAGGTGTACTTTAAATAAGTCAGTTAACTAGATCTTTTTCATAAAGTTAATGATTTAAAATTATTGTTTAAAGCCTTTGTATTTTAATAAGTCTTCTCCAAAATCAATGCAAGTGAATTGTGCTTCCATCTTCTGAGTTCTTTTAAACTATATGTTATGGACGTTTATATGTTTGTGGTCAATCCTTTCGACAATGAGATCTCGGAACAGGGGCGTCATTTCAGACTTCGCTTCAGGGGGGCAAAAGCATCGCCAACATAAGATTTTCACGTTTTGTACTAGTATATTAGTAGACAATCGATTAAAGTATATGGATTCCTCAAACTCTTGGGGGAGGGGCAATTGCCCCCTCCTTCCCCCCTAAATGACGCCCCTGTCTCGGAAACTACAGGCTCTAGAAAGATTACGTTTTCACTGATCGATTGGAAATTTTGTGTAGATTGCCCAGTTCTAATTGAGTATTAAAAAAAGTGACAATTATTTCTTTATTACATTTTGTAGGATATACTGGAAACGTTGAATATTTAAAAAAAAAAAAAAAAACTAAAGCATCATATCCTACACGTTATATATTCCAACACCACACTGTTTTATACAGGGGTTGCATATGTCTCAGGCGTCTGTTTCATGGCCAAATAATAATGGAAAAGGAAAGATAACCATTTCGCCAGTGTAAGATGAATATTTTTGGAATGTTTTCCCGAATGAACACCATATATGACTGCCATTATAATTAATTGTGTATGTAATGTATTTGCTTATTACATACTGCATTCCAGAAGAAAGAACACACTGGTCATGCATGAATTAAAAACTCCAACCGGAAGTAGGCTGAAATCTTGCAAACGGTGCGAGATATTGAGAAAAAATAATCGAAAAAATCTCCCTTTTATGACCCCTTGTTTTTTTTTTTTTTTTTTTTTTTTTTTTAAATCAAGACGTCTTTCACTTGTGTCTGTAAAGAGACATATACAGATGTGAGGAATGAGAAGGAGATTTATGCTCATATGCAAATGATGCGCTGTGTAGAGAGCGCAGGTTCAACTAGTTTTCATTAAAATTTAATATGCGAACGCTAATAGCTTAAGAACTGCAGAGAAATGATTTGCATTGAACTCTGAGAGGCGTTTACAGACAATTCAAGTATTTAGTCTAGGTGTCCATGTCCTTAATTTTGGTCTCCTTTAAATAAACTTCTACTACATGATAGATGACTTCTAGCAATTCACTTTTGTACTATCAAACGATATTGCACGTGCATACTTCAACTTCAACGACCGCACCTACTTCAAACGTTCATGGACCACCAACCAATACATACTGTTAAGGAATAGAAAAGAGGCGAGAGTCCAACAGCTGTTGAGTAGGTCAACCTTTTGTGACAACTGTGAAGGCGTGGAATGTTTGTGTTGGTGGCCGGAGGAGGACCTTCAACAACTAAGGTGATCCACGATGAACAACGACAGAAATTTACTTTTACAGGTGTTGTATATCTTTCTTTTCTCCAATCTTTGCTGGTTTGTAATGCAATGTCCTTGATATTTTGCCATTTCAGCAATAAGACTACAATGTGGAAATCACTCGAAATCATTCACACAATATTGCATATATCCTAAATGAAATGGAAGCAATGAAGATGATTGGAAGTCCTACTGAAAATCAAGTTTCCAAACTTTGAGCTTTGACACTTAGAAACTAGTTTGCAAGAAAGTAGTAAATACTTTTACTTATCATTGCGTAAATTTGACTCTTAACTATAGTATTAAAACTGACGCATGGTCATGTATAGGTACGTAGAGATAAACAACAGCTTAAAACAATACCTGCCTTGATAGTATTTTTAAAGTACTACCGTAGATTCTGTGGTGCTACACCGCAATGAAATTCAAATTTTAAAACATCGTCCTTTGTTTTTCCACTATCTTGAAGCACTGAAAGGAAGAAATCAAAACAAACCCTTTTTGGAAAACATCTAGTAAGTAAGTACCTTGTACTTTTTCGTAGGTTATCCGCCATGCAGTAGCATTTTAAAAGATTTGTCAAAATTATACATCTACACCCGCAAAACACTTTTACGAGTATTTTCCTTCCTACGTTGCTTCTTTATGTTTTCCAATACTCGAACAATGCAGTAAATTTTTAAAACTTACTCCAATAGTCTCTATATTCACATGATTTAAGGATAAAAACAAAGGGTACAGCGTTATTTTTCATTGAGGTAGTGAAGAATTTGGGAATGAAGAGCACACAGTTTGACTATTGACAATGAGCAACGGAAATTTGAAACATAACTATTCACTAAACGAATGGTTCCTAGCAGGCCGGAAACCAGCCACAGGAGTTTGGAGGGGCCATGAATGTTAGGGGGGAGTCACTACAAATTCTCTTACAAATACCTATTTTTTTTTTATTCAGAGCATTTTGTATTGAGGTCTCGAGGGGCCATGAAAAGTTTAGGGAGGAAGGCCCCCTAGCCCCCCTCTAGTTGCGGGCCTGGTTCCTAGTTCTTTTTGAATGACAACACATTGAATGCCCACGACATCGCAACACCATTGTTTGACTGTTTTATTAATAGTATGTAAGCCTAGAAGTTTATATAAAGAAGTGACTATGTGAGGATTAATGCTGCCGCTGAAGGCTTGACTGGTACATTTTCTCTCAAAATTCATTTTAACTAATTATTAAATGCTTCATGGCTTTTAACTTATAAAATTTCACGACACCTTCTATGAGACTCCGTGGCACTACGACACGTACTATGAGACTCCGTGGCACTATTGTGTCTCGACACAGTGGTTGGGAACCACTTCACTAAGCAGTAACTCACATCAATAACAAAGATCTATATGTGCTTCGTCATTTTCTTTCACCTCAACACAAAGGCTTCATGGCTGAATGGGTAGCATATATGCCTTCGGCGTGGATGACCCAGTTTCGATTCCCAGTGGGTGCTCATGTGGATCAACAATGTAGGTTCACATCTCGCAAACCTTGGTGCAAAAAACCGACACTAGGCTTTTATAAAACTGGGACCGCCGTGGTTCAGTGGTAGAGTATTCACTTCTGGTGCGTGGGGTTTCTGGTTCGATCGCAGCTCGAGCCAAGTGGGCTTTGTGGTGGACAAACACCGTGTGTGTGAGTTTTCTCGGGGTTACCCGTTTCCTCCCACTTTCTTCATTCCACCATTTGTTTCATTTCTCATCATCATCGTCTCCTGCAGCCTACACGTCATAATCGTGGGATGTAAAACTGAAAGATTTCATTAGAAAAAACAAACTAATAGCACTATATTTTTAAAAGTAAATGCTAACTGGATTTTTTAATGCCTAAATTGATAATTTTTTGTTTGACTCATCACAGCAGGAGCTAAAAAAGAAGTTCGGCATAACTTAGTGTGTCCAGGAGCCAACACATGGAGGAAAGGGAGTCAAATGTATCTTTACTACAAAGTTTCAAATATGACAGCACTTGGAAGCACATGAGAAAGTAATTTAAAGGAACGCATATCCACCCAGCTCCCTAACTGTGAGCCTAATTGTATCCCGTATTTTGTAAGACTAAAACTATTTTTCATTAACAAGACTATAAGAGATAACATGTCATTCCTTTTATAACGGAAGACTTGCATGCAAAGTCAATATTATTCATATTAGACACTTGATAGTGGTATATGGACACAAGAAACACAAAGCACACATTTCTTGAATACACTGAAGTAAACATGGTAAAGTAGAATTTTAGGTCAACATTTAAAAACCACCTGTACCAGCTGTTTCCTGCAAGACCACAACTACCGCATCGCAAACGGTTTACTGATACGGAAAGTCTCAACACCTGCATCCGCACTTTTAATACATTTTCTTTCCAGTTCAGCTTCTTTTAAGCCCAAATCTCCGGAGATCACAACAATAAAGACGTCAAAAGTGTTTCCTCACCATCTGCTACTGTCACATGGCATAGACTACAAGAAGTGAAGGAAAAGAAGTGTTTTCCCGATTTTCACATACAGCTGCCCTCTAAATCCTTTCTTCACACACACACACACAAATCCAGAACACCACAGAGTTTTAGCTCACGAATAATCTGTACTTTATACTGCCTGGCTGCCAAGTCACAGCATTCAAGCTACTCAGAGGTATAGGAAATGGCTGGCAACGTTCCCATATGCCAGCAATTTACCGAGAGACTTCGATATTGCTAAGAAATAACAATTCATAACTTTACTCTCATATACATATATATATAAAATGGTCTCCTCCAAACAAGAATTCTGAGTGTGCTATTGACCAGCAAATTTTACGGAGAGAAAATTTGAAAATGAAAATTAAATGGAATTTTTCAGTTTTGCGTCTTACCTTTATGCCGGTTAGGCTATAGTTGACGGTGATGATGAGAAATGAAGGAAATGGTGGAATGAAGAAAATGAGAGAACCCCAAGAAAATCCACGCACACGGCTTGTCCACCAGAAAAGTACACTTGGCTTGAGCGGGGGTTGAACCAAGGACCCCACGCACCAGAGGTGAACGCTCTACCACTGAGCCACCGCGGCCCAGAAACACAATTTGAATTCGTATATTTACTTATTTATTTATTTATTTATTTATTCTTAAGCTATTGTAGGCATTCTGTGTCAATGTAGCCCAATAGCTAGTGTTCGTGGGCCCAGACAAGGGCGCCGATCCTGGAGGGGCCAGCCCTCCCCCCAAAGCTCATGTGCGCCCCATATTGTATTTATGAATATATAATATTTGGCATAATTTGAATGCAATTTGTCTTAAAATCTTCATATATATACCTTCTGGATCTGAATGGGCCCCCCCCAATTTTACAGAGAAATCGGCGCCCTTGGGCCCAGATGCTAGTTTCGGTAAAGTACCGAGCTCCCTACCGAAAAAGATTTTCTCGTCTCGTTTTCTGATTTATATACAAAATATATGCCCTGATATTTAAATTTATTGCATCTAGAAGTTAGAATCCTTCCGCGTCAGGAAAGTCCACCATTTAAATTACATTTATTATTGGAATATATTGTGTAATAACTTCCGTATCTTTAAACGTTGATAAATGCTTTTCATTGTGTTCGTACACTCACTCTACCAATGTACAGCTTTTATATATATGAATCATGTTGACATTAAAACAGAGAGATAAGATTTGGGTGAACTGGTGTTGCTCACGGGACACGAGGAATTTATTATCTTGATGTGCTGACAGCTAGAGGCAATAGGATTCAAAAATAATACAATTTTTCCATATTTTGAACACATTTTATAACATGTGAGGCTTATTTTCGTACTTTTTTTTTCAACTCTTTATTACTCTACAACGTAAGGATACGAATAATATACAAAATAATATTCTAATAATCGCGAAACAAGACCAAGATACAAACTGGCGATGATAATTAGTTTTAAGAAGCTTCCCATACTTCTTTCTTTTTTGTAATAATTATGATTTTGGAACAAATGGTAGCACATGGTTAATCTTAACACACTTTAAATGTAAATCCACAGTTAAAACCTTTAATATAAACGAAGAATTGAAAACATACAAATTCACAGTATGGATTAGTAAACCTACTGATTAAAAGCAATAGACCTATTCCTGTGTTGGTATTTAAAAAAAAAAAAAATCCCACAATGTGTTAGATCATTGGACGGTCTGAAGCCATACATACAAACCACAGGTCATCCCTCACACAACAGTATTGTGGGATTGATCACATACCTCACATTCTGTTTCAACCACATCCCGGATGTGAATCTATGGCTGAATTCACATATCAACGTGCGTTCGTTTCGGATGTCGACACGGTAATGCGTTTGATTTCACGTAAGAGTGGTGCTGTTTTTTTTTGTTTTTTTTTCTGATTAGAGATAAATCCCGTGATTGGTACAAAATTTTTAAAAGAATGTATGAAATAAAATTTATGATTTTTGAAACTCGTAAAGACGTTTCTTAATAATTCCATTAACTTAGCACTGGAAAATAACTAGATAATCTCAATAATACAGTGTACAACTAAAGCTTGGAAACACTGAAAAACTAAAATTTGATAATTTGTTTATCTTGTTAAAACATTTTGTGAAACCCTACCTTTTGTATTCGGATATAAAGACACTTTGAAGTTATTATTCTGTACACTAATTGAACGCCTTGAAACTATTTTTTTATTATTATTATTATTATACTTGTATCGTATTATATTGAATTGATTTTGAGTTTAACGTCCCGTTCAGCAACGAGGCTATATGAGACATGGATCTACTGATTAACGTGGAATCCGAACCACATGAGCTCCCGCCGGGAATCGAACCCGGGTCTCCCACGCCAAAGGCGCGTACGCTAACCATGTATTGTGTTATATTTCTATGGTTAAGTTTAATTTTCTATGTTAGACCTGCAACCCTCTCATATATACTGCTTTCGTCTGTATATATGTGTGTGTGAGTATGTGAGCGCACTTGTTTTCCAATATACGTATTAAGCACAGAGGTATATGAGACACATCCACCAGAGGTATTTGGATCATACAGACACTCACAGGAAATCAGACCTGAGCCGTATGAGAAGACAAAAACGCCAAAAATATTGATAAATATTAGTTATCAAAAACTAATAATTTAACTACATTACTAAAATATGAAATAAATATTTTCACAGCAAAATGGTTCAATATTGCCAAATCATTTCATAAAATCAAATTATCAGCGCTTGAAAAATCCACTCGCCTGCTCGCCAATGCGAGTACTTTTTGCATTTGGCGAGTAAAAGGCTATGTAAAGACTGCGACTCCAAAATGGTCTGGCTAGTAGATTTTTTGGATGGCTAGTACTTGCAAGCAAGATTTTTCAAGCCCTGCAAATTATCTGTCAGTTATAAAGATTAATAAATTCAATACGTAGTCAATATACTACATTTGACTAAACCAATGGGACCGTAGTGGCTCAGTAGTAGAGTAGTGATGAGCGCAAGAGTCTTGGTCTTGCAGTTTTTGCAAGAGTCTTGCATGCAAGACCAAGACCAAGACCAGGAATCCCGATGCAAGACCAAGACCAAGACCATACCTGCAAGACCAAGACCAAGATCATACCTGCAAGACCAAGACCAAGACCAAGACTCTTGCGCAAGAGTCTTGCATAAGTATGGTACTACTTGATTTTTTATAGAATGTAAAAAGGAAGGGGAAAAATCATTACATCTTTCACGTGAACTTCTTGGCTCCAGTGAAAATACCGCCGGAGTGAATTTGTTCACAGTAGTTTATGCAATCCATGTGAGTCGATCTGCTCCTGTAACATATAGCTACAGTATGTCGTTTTTGAATCGGTTGTTCACGAGACGACCGACAGCATAATTCTATGAATTGTTACAAGCTATAATAACTTCAGTGTCTGATTTACTTTGGTCATCATTTGATCATTCACGACGGCCCATGATTGGATTTTGGGAAATCATACGAAGAATAGTTGTGTCCATAAGAAGTGAATAAGCAAAAATAAACTAGAGCATGTTATGGACACGGTAGCTCAGTGGCAGAGCGTGCACCTCTGGTGCATGGGGCCCTGTTTCGATCGCAGCTTGCGCTATGTGAGCTTCTTAGGTGAACAAACACCCTGTGCGTGGGTTTTCCCGTTTCCTCGTACTTTCTTCATTCCACCATTTCTCATCATCACTGTTTCCTTTAGCCTCAGTGTAATAATCGTGGGACGTTAAAGTAGATATTTCATTTCATTTCAAAACATATTAATGGTGTTCTTCCTTCCAAAACTAAAGAAATGTAGTATTGAACATCGGCAATTCCGTACACCATACATGCCGACTACATGGGTGTGGCCTTGGCTCTGAGGTTCAAGCATCCGTTGGAAATGTTTAATGTGTACTTATAAAATTAATATTGAAATAACATTTTCATGACATTGACAAAAACTTAGCGCATGTGACCGCAAGTTTGATTTCATAGGTGGATGCTTATACGTTGAATAATTGTTTATCAATATAACTTATAGCCCCCTTAGGTATACGCCATATCTAGGATTTAACGATATAACATTATACAGCAATAAATAATCTATATTTACAACTGAGAGTGATTTCGTACTTATTTCAAATAACTTGAAGTTTGATGCCGTTATTATGTATTTCTAATGTAGGTCAAAAGTATTTACATAAATTGAGTTTACACAAAAGACATAGACAGTTGAGTCATTTTCAGTTTTCACTCAAATTATTCTAAGATATTGGGGCCGCGGTGGCTCAGTAGTAGAGTGTTCAGCTCGGGTGTTTGGGGTTCCGCGTTCGATCCCAGCCCCGCCAAGTGAACTTTGTGGTAGACAAACGTGGGTTTGGGTGTGTGCGTGGGTTTCCTCGGGGTTCTCCCGTTTCCTCCCACTTTCTTCTTTCCACCATTTTCATTCATTTTTCATTATCACCGTCTCCTTTAGCCTAGCTGGCATAATCGTGGGACGTAAAGCTCACAAATTTAATTTCATTTCATATTCGAAAATATTAAGAGGTTTAATTATTATTATTTTATTTTTTTCTCTCTATTTTGGTCAATATTGCAAAACATACCATCATCGTCATAATAATAGCTATTCTGCCATTATTGGCAGGTCACTTGCTGCAGCTGAGAAGGTTCAATGATGTGGTCCTCAGCTAGTCTCTTCGTCTTAACGTAGCAATTTTCTGTCTTAATATCTTTCTTCAACTACAATCTCCTTCGCCCCCTCCCTCTAGCATGTCCCTCATAATACAGTTCCTCCTCAGCCAATGTCCTCCTCTTCATTACATCTAAAATTCTTCTTTTCTCCCCTACTGCTACTATTTCTAAAACTTTCGCATTCGTTTTCCGTTCAACCCAGCTAATTCTCTCCTTTTTACTCCATGCCCACATTTCGAAAGTCTAACTGTTTCATCGTTTTTGCGTAATGTCCTTGTTTCTGCCCCATACAGTACATATTAGAATAAGTAAAACAAAATTTCAATATTTAATTGGGAGTTTGTTTAATACAAAGATGAGCTAATCGTGGTTGGAAAGAAAAAAATCTGACACCTTTAGAGTGTAAAAATAATTTTGCAATTTATGGTATTTCAGTAATCTGTGCCGTCTTGGTTTTCTTTCGTGCGTCTCACTGTCAGGGCTAGCCTCCCCAGTTTGGTAACCAGTGGAGTATTGTATCTGTTAAAACATAAAAATATTACGAAATGTTGTGATTTATCTTCTAAGTAGTGAAGCGTGATCACCCATTGAAAAAAAAAAAAAGTAAAGGTCATCGCCTATGTTATACAGTATCATCACACTTACACGAAGGTAAAATATATTACATTTAGAAACATACATTGTATTTCCCTCACTATTAACGCAATGTAGGATTTATTATTCCTTATATCCAGAGTAAAATTTACTTATGAAAATCATAGATTTCTTAAAAGCAAAACTTGCAAGACTCTTGCAAGCAAGACCAAGACTGGGTGTGCAAGACCAAGACCAAGACCAAGACTAGGTGTGCAAGACCAAGACCAAGACCAAGACCGCATGTGCAAGACCAAGACCAAGACCAAGACCACCCGGGTCTTGGTCTTGGTCTTGCATTTGCTCATCACTATAGTAGAGCGTTCACCTCTGGTGCATAGGGTCCTTGGTTCGATCCCAGCTCGCGCCAAGTGAGCTTTGTGGTGGACAAACACCGTGTGCGTGGGTTTTCTCGGGGTTCTCTCGTTTCCTCCTACTTTCTTAATTCCACTATTTTATTCATTTCTCATCATCACCGTCTCCTTTAGCCTAGCCGGCATAACCCTGGGACGTAAAACTTACAAAATTTTATTCATTTTGAATAGATCAACTGATTATCATTTGTGTTTATTAATCCTATTAGACAGATTGTATCAACAGGTTAAAAACTGCGACATTGTTCGTTCATCAAAAACACATGATTTATGAACAATAATCTATAGAGAGAGAAGGAAAATACCGGAAGACAAAGAACGCACGCGTTAAACTGAATATGATTGCAACGGAAAAGGAAACACATTATTATAATGCGTACCAAATGCACAGCTAAGCACGCGACTATAAAACTGAAGCTAACTGTATAATTCAACTATTTGAATTCAAAAAGAGCAAACCTTTCACCTGGTGAACGGGTCATAACTACATTGTAAAACACCTGTTCGTACAAGCAATGAATCAATATGTTAACGTACGCGAAAGTATAAAAAAAATGTACAAAAGAGATAATAAATTTATATTTATTTGTTCCTAAAGTCAACTGAAATTAAAACGTAGATGTATTTTTTGCTATTTTTAGTGGCGGCTCTTGAGGGAAATCATATCGGCAAACAAACTTTTATCACTTCAAACTAACCAGAGAAATTTGCCTAATGAGCTAATTCTTATACACAACAAATAAAACATGTAAACTTTATTCCTTAGTTTGAAGCGATAAAAAGTTTTTTTTTTTTTTTCTAACCGATATTACTTTCCTCACGAACCATCATTGGTAATTTTGTCCTAGAGCAATAGCACTGTACGAAAAGCAATTCGGAAACTAATTCTGGTGCTGGTAGGGTGTCATATACCATTTATTGCAACAGATCCTTCAACACTTGATCTAAATGTGCAACACGCGATCGTGCATCAGTCGACTGCACGGTTTATTCATTGCTAATGCACAAAACTGATATCAATCTCACCAAAAGAAAGCATTTCTTTGTATAACTGTCAAAATATCTCTTGCATCTTCTTTTTACAATGACCTCTTCCTGTCTTTTATCACGTACGTACACACAAACGAAATGCATCAAATAAAGATTTGAAACTCTAATTTGTGTCATAGACACGTTTTGTTGAGTAAAATGAAATAAGTTTACTTCCTCGACCTCAATGATATGATTGATCTGAATCTGGGGCGCACCTACGGGACCCATCCCTCCCAAAACTTCGTAACTCAACACGCATTTGTACACTTTTTCAATAAAAGTATACTTACTTAACAGGAAAATGATTGATGTAGCATGAAAATTTGATTTTACACTTCATCTGTACTCTTCCTCTTATAAAAACAATCTATATTTTTTTCTGAAAATATAGGTGAAAGTATTTTACAATTATTTATCTTTTCAGGTGGAGAATAATACCCGTTTAATACCACATAGACGTAGTGGTTTGTGGTATTGGATCCTCTCCCGCAACAAAAATTTCTGGATGCGCACCTGATCTGAACAGAACTTATAGTAAGCTTCTAAATAATGTAATCCTATGTTAACTCCTTTGATTTGACGTAAGGAAGATTAAATATTTCCATCAATTTCATTTCGATCTATCGCATCCCTAATATTTAGTTTTACTCTTTCAAACTATCCCAGTACAGTTTTCCCTTCCCTACTGTTTACCAACACTTTCTCCGAGTTTCCTTTTTTTTTTTTTTTTAATTTTTCTCCACGAACGCATTTCCAACGATTTCAAGCGTTCAACTTCGCTTTTCCATAATGGTGATATAGAAGCTTAGTGCAAAATTTGTATAAAGGCATTTTTTGTACTTTTTTTTTACTCAAAACTTCACAAAATATAATTTTTCTCAATGTATTCTCACTATTTTAATTTCTTCTTTGAAGATATTTCCTGTTCATATCTGATCTTCAATATCAATAATATCTAAGTATCTGAAACTAGATAGCTGTTTTCTACTTTTCTTCCTCCAACTTATTTCTGTAACAAAATAATTATCTACACTTTTTTATTAGGAGGAACATAAATATGTTAATCAATCAAATAATTCCATTTTACAAATGTTCCTTTATCATAATTTTTAGTTCAAGTTTGTTTGTCTTATGAATCATAGCGCCTAATTCCTTGATTTTACGTATACATACATTAAAGGAACATTGAATTTTGTAAATGGTATTCTGAGTGTAGGAAAAAGAAACCTAAAAAGATATATTCAAAATTTAGAAGAAGCAAATAATACAGTTTAATTCTAGACAAAGTGGTAAACACAAAGCTCTCAAATGCTGATCTATCCGACAATTTTGGTGTTAGACAAAATGATCATAGAGGGCACTACTCTTAATTCCAACTTCCCACTACTTGCTGAAATCAAAATTTATTGTTCTTATGACCTTATCAAAAGTTATCAAAAAATAGATTTCTGAATTTTTTTTTTTCTCAGCGCCACTTAAAAAATAAAGTCAGATTATGAAGTGAAGATTCGTCTATCTTCTGTTGTTTCCTTTTTTTTTTTTTCATCAATAAAATGCAAAATTCCCGGAAATTGAGGATGCCTTTCGAGCCACTGTAACCATCCGGTCTTTAGACTACCCGATTCTGAAGTCAACTGTATCATTATGTAATGATTCAAAGCTACTAAATGTAAGTCAGGATTATAATTGTGTACAGCGTTTTAGAGGAATAGCAGTATGTTAAATATGTACTATTCCGATATTTACTTTTGAGAACATACAAAATTACAGATAATATGTATCAATGTAATCAAAAGTTAAATAATCATACATTTTTTAAAGAAGCTTCGATTGTGAAGGATCTACTTTAAGGCTCCTGAATGATAGAAGTTTGAGGAATAATCGAAACTATCGATTTCAAACCAGCTCGTTTATTAGAACTTCCACTAGCCATTTAACTCTTTAAAAAAAAAAAAATAGTAAAATGGAAAAGCACAATTATACATTTAAAAAATACATGAATTCTTGAATTCGAATCCAAAATCTCAAATGTACTGAACAAAAAACTTGGCGTTTGACAATTGATAAATCTGAATAAGACAGTTGGGTTGAAGTTCAATGTTTTGAATTTTATTGGTTAAAAGGTTTTTCGCGTCATTTTCATCAGAAAGTAAGAGTTAATTTTTGCTTTTTCGCATACACTTGTTACGCTAATGGTAAAAACAAGTCATTGACAAACTTACTTATCCAATGTTATAAAGACAAATTAATTAAAATGCAGTGCTAAAAGAAGAAAGTGGTAGTATTAATAGTCCATGTGTATTCTCTCACCTTGAGAATATACGTTGTACAAGCATGGTCATGAGCTATTTCTCCATTATAAGTATTTACAATTTTGACAACCGCATCTTTCCAGTAATCATTTCAACATGAGATTTCTTGCTCTGGTTCAACCTTGAAAAGAAAATCACCAGGAATTCGCACACAATTGGTTTTTATTTTGCTGTCATGATTACCATAGATAATTTCCATATCACACTATTGCTTTGTGTCACTTACGATGGGCTTAACCAGCCACGTCCTTCTTCCAAGAATGTAGGTCGTGTAGGATTCCATACAATAAACAAAGCGAAAACGTTGTGTACGTGTTCACTACGTCACAAGATTACACGTTGTGTTAGAAGTTGCAGAGAGACAGGGAAAAAAATCTGTACCTCCAACTTCTCCCAAGAACACACAAACTAGCAGTTGCTGCATTTCTTCGCTTTGCACATTTGTCAGTACATATGTGTATGTGTAAAGATGCTAATCTCACTTAAAGCATGCTGTTACAATGAAGTGTTCTAACACGTAACACTGCAATGCATGGAATAAGCATATTAAAAAGTATAACGATAATTACTTATATCAAGCAAGCATCTCACTGTCAAGTTTTGTTGAATTTTGACGAATTCTTGAAACAAATGTTTGGTAATAACATAACACTGTTATTGCTATATTTATTATTGCAATTTCAAATCTTTCTGACAAAGAAATACAATTAAAAAAAACTGTTTGAAAGAAGTCGAAGACTTCAAAATTTTTTAAACATCTCTCAAGTTGTATTTTGTGTACGTTTGTTACAATTTCTTTAATTCACAATTGCATTAATGTATTAGAAAATATACTATTATTATCAGTTAAAATAAACAAGATCTACATATGGGGCTAACTGAACATTTGATCGATCACGGAAATAAAAAAATTTCACAATTCATTGTGTAGGATTGCATTGTGTTTCTGCGTTCAATGTAACTATTATGTGTGCAAATTTCACCTTAGTATACAACATGCCACAAAACATTAACAAGATTATTACATATTATTTACAGATAGATAACTGATTACAATATACTATAAAGTAGTATCTGTGTGAATTGTAAACTGGTATGTAATTATTATGTTCTAGTGGGCAGAAGGCTAAAGAATGAGGAACGAAACATTACAATCTTGCTATCTAACATTGATTAAATGTTAAAGTACAGAAACGAGGGAGAATATTTAAATGTTAGACTAATCTACCAAATACCAACCCTGATTCCTAGTCTATCTTTGGATGGCAATATATTTGGCCAGGCTTTCTTCCAGAAAATTTTGTGGAATTCATAATGTGAGGAAGTTGCACTTGGATAATATTTGTTAAAGACTTTCTTCGCAAAAGAGTGGCATGTAATCGCAATTCATCTTAGATCTAGAGGAGGGAGAGAGGGGTGGAAGTATGCGTGAAAAAAAAAAACATTGCATTTGGTTGAGTTGATTTTAGTTTTGCGTCCCTTTCTGCAGCGAGGCTACATGAGACGTGGACCTACTGATTAACGTGGAATCCGAACCACATGAGCTCCCTCCGGGAATCGAACCCGGGTCTCCCACGCCAAAGGCGCGTACGCTAACCGCTTAGCCACGGAGGAGCTCAACATTGCATTTGGGTCTGTTGGACTATTTGTCAAACTTAACCCATTGATAGTCACTTTTTTCAATAATTCTGTATCTTTTTTACGTCTCACGTTTATGCCGTAAGCTAAAGAAGATGGTGATGATGAGAATGAATAAAATTGCGGAATGAAGAAAGTGGACAGAAACGGGAAAACCCGAGAACAGTGTAGCTAAAGTAGTTCAAAATTTTGTTTGAAATGACGACTTAACGTTATTACGAATGTTCGCATTAACGTTACAAGATCTTAAACAACTAGAGGAAGATTTATTTTGTTTCGTCTGCTTCCGCTTATGTATAAGAGAAGAGACGTAGATGGTATTTTATTTTTAAGAACATTTTTCTTAATACGTTGATATAGTAATCCATGTCTTAAAGAAAATCATATACAGGGTTCTATATCGAAGCTATTCACGGATATACAGCATCAGGACAAAAGCATCACACGCCATTCATCCTGTTCCTCTGAATTCTCTTTAACGTGTGGTATTCCATGGTTGCTGTTGAAGTGGCTATCGTCTCTACGGCATAATTAAAGATTCCAGATTTAAAATTTATTTTAAGTTAATTCATATTGTATAGTATTTAGTAATATGTTCTATAGTATCTTTGATTTAATAGCTCACATATTATCAATTACATCACATCCTTTGTTTCAGATATTTACAGTCAGAGTGTATATTCTGTCTCCTCCATTTGCCTTCCTTGTGGGTTTCTTATCTAGCACAGCTTTTCATTTTTCTTTCTTTCTTACTTTTTTTTTCTGTGAAAAGCCACGTCCTCGAATCAAGCACTACAAATCAGCCACACACGACAGGTGCACACACCCAATGACAATGGGATTTTCATCACAAAAACTGCTTTTGCTGTGTGTCATACACTGATCAAAAAAGTACGGAAAGAAACGGTATGATATAATCAATTGTATTCGTACGAAGTCAAGTTTACCTTCATAAATGTTACGTAATACTGTACAACTGCAAAGCTAACTAAATCATTGCTTGCTGTTTTCCACGCTCGATTTTGTCCATTACAAATCGAGTAAATTGTACATCCTCAACTATAATGGGCAGCAATAACAGTAAAGGAATATTGCAATATGACATGCTTTTTCCTCTACCGTCAAAGGTGTTAAAAAGAGAGAAAAACACGATTTATCTTCACTAGTTGTTACTATAGCATATACTCGTATTCTCTACACCAGTGGTTTGTCGCGAAGTCCCATTGGGTGCGTCGCGAAACATAATTTTAAAATCACTAACTATTTAATAATTTTGAGAGAGAATGTACAAGTCAGTCTCCAGCGACAGTAACAATGATCTGTACTACATGGAGTCACTATTGTATAGAAACTATTACAGTATCCTAATAAGTATATTTTTTTAAAAAAATAAATATATCGTGATGTTTGGTAAAGAATGTCGTCAGTCAGAAAAGATTGGGAACCACTGCTCTACAGGCTGCTTGTATCTTCAAGACAAAAGTCGATAACTATGAGAAAACATTATTTAAAAGAAATCAATATTAACTTATCTATACAGCCACTTCGTCATACCTATTAAAAGCTCGCGAATTCATTTAGTAAATGTGAATAACTCGAACGTCTATTGTCACAGAAACAAAAGCCTACCAATGGATCATTTTCCTATGTCAAACTAATAAAATCAGAATTGAATGTTATCATCATTATGCATTCCTTCAGATCCATTTTTATATTGATCCTACCGTCTATTATACGGTTAAGAAAAGTTGGTATCTGACAGATAGCTGCATGTGTTGTAAACAAAACGAAGGGGAAGGTTGTTTACCAATCATTGGAGTATTTCTTCAATTTTTTTTCTAAACAACTACGGTCACTGACCGCGTTGTTGGCAAGTTGAAGTTGTATCCTTTGTCAAATATTCCAACTATTATTACTTTTGTTAATTGGATATCATACGAGAATGATCACCCTATTGTATTATTACGATCATAGAATTGGGACTTGTTAAAGTTCTAAAGTTTTTCGCCAGACCTGCTGTCTCTGTAGTTGCAGAGCCTGCAACGCACCACGTGTTTTGTCCAACTGTCAGAGGATAACATTCCTTAACTTTACAATAGAAATGTGATTTTTTTAACACGATTTGCAACTAGCACTCGAATCACACCGCATGTACGATATGGGTTATGTCCCATTCATCTTACACATCACGATTTAATTATCATCACTTTATCAGTAAGGTATATAATGAAGTGTCTCATTATGCATCTTTCATCAGTTACAATTCATTCTTTTGTATTTGCCATACAGTCTCCTCAGATATTATCGAACACCCTCAGCATGGCGTTCCTTTCAATTTTTGATTTGTTAGATATTATTCACGAAGGTGTCTTGTATAGGTAAGTAGCACGCAATTTCTACTACTAATAATAATTCAAAAAATCAACAAAATGTTCTTACATAGATATACTATACAATCGTAACTTTACTCACAGATTTGCAGTGGATAGCAAGTAATCTCGGTGAATAGGGGCCCGGAGGATTATGGTCCTGCTTATTTTTTTAAGCTACAGCAAGAATTTTTTTTTTTAGTTTTACGTCCCACTATTATGCCGGCTAAGCAGTCACTATAAATCACTTGTCCCGTCAATGCTTTCAACACTTCAAATAACACTAGCTTTCGTATCTCCTTTTCTCAAAATCTGACTTACACACACACACAAATGTACTATATACACATATACAGAACCACATACACACTTTGGGGAGGGGGTTGCAAAATGGAAATAGTATATTTTCTTCCATTATGTACTTTCTACTCAACGTAAAATGAAAATAAAAATTGAAGCACGACTTTAATTAACTTTAGAAATGAGTAAGTATTTTGTTTAGAGAAAACTTAAATGAATTGGAAACAAAAAAACTAATAACATCCGTGTTGTTTGAAACAACAACTTTCTTCCAAGGTCGCGGAAGAGAGAAAAAAAATCTTAATTGTTTTTGTTCGATTATAAGCAGTGTTTTTACATTAACCACGTTTTATCAACATTGCCCAGGAGCGTGTAAACTTAAAACAAAGGCAGCTTCTTTCAGTTGCTAACTTTATTATTCATAAACTTATTACTATGTGCAACTTATTGTTCATTCCATCGATATTTTATTTTTTTTTTATATTGAAATAATTTAACGGAAGGGGGTAGGGGGCTTTACTTTTTTTTATCTTGTTCGAAAGTATGCGAAGAATTCATGACCTACCTGGCTACGTACTTCACATACTTCATTCTAGGGAAATACTGGAATAGTATTGTATATTCGATAGTCGCATCTGACATGCAATTTTTAGTTTTGCAGTTGGTTGTATAATTGAATATCGTACAACTAGGAGTTTCAACAATTAAAAATGTTGCCATTTTACACGAACTGAAAAATATATAATTATAATCAAATGGTTTATAGTATGTACTGTCAAATACATTTGAGTCCACAAGCAACTGAACATTTTCAGCACTCACTGGGTTTTCGCTTTTATCATATGTTTTTCAATGCGAAAAAAAAAAAAAAAAACGTTAATCGAGTATTTACTCTGAAAGGCGGAAAATATTCTTCAGAATACAAGGCTGTTCCGAGTAAGATATTGAGGGGGTAACACATCCTCCAAAATACACAACTTTATATTGGTTATAACGGTATCTTAAATGTTTCTATAGTAAGATTCTTTTTCTTCAAAAAGACAAAATTCTTCTGATTTTTTCTTTAAACCCTAACATATGAGCTATATGGAAATTACATAATTTAATATATGATACAGAAAAAGAATTAAACGTAATATAATCTTCCTTTGCTTGATTACATGATTGGAATGAAGTGGACAGTGTCAAATATAGGAGCAGGAGGGGAGAAAATAAACAGGTGACTCCTTTCCAATACCTAGGTAGTACTACTAGTGATATCAAGTGTGAATTGAAATAAAAACACGGGTAGGAATGGCGAAAGAAGCATTAGGGGCGAGAAAAGTCTGTAGATCCTTGAATAAAGAGTTAGAGTATGTACTGTATAGGGCAGAAACGTGGATATTGCACAGAAGTGATGAAAAAAAAAATACTGGAAGCTTTCGAAATGTCGGTGTAGAGCAAAATACAGAGAATTAGATGCATCAAACGGACTATGAATGACAGAATGTTAGATGTGATGGGAGATAAAAGAACGATTTAGATGTAATTGAAAAGAGAAATTGGTTGGACCATTAGTTGAGAAGAAACTGATCATAAAGGACGTGCTAAAGGGTATGGTGCCAGGAAAGAGATGGAGAGGGCGACAGGGGATACAGTTGATGGACGGTATCAAAACAGAAAAATCGTAATGTGAAGACGAAGAGGTTAAAGCTGAAGACTGTGTGCATGGAAACTTCTATTGCGGCACGTGACCTGCTAATAATGGTAGAATACCTACGATCAGGCGCGGATCCAAGGGGGAGACTATAAGGGCTATAGCCCCCTCTTGACGCTCAGGTATACACTGGATAAAATGGGCTTCAATTCTGCTTTACACTGGATAAAGCTGCAAACTATAGCCCCTCCCCTGATTATATCCTGGATCCGCCACTGCCTATGATGATGATTAATATTCAAGACACACCTTCAAAGATTGGATTCCTACTATTAATAATTCCATTAAAGATTTACCCTCACTAATATTGCATGGCTCTCAAATCAATCTCTATACTCTACTGAGTGCGCAAGCGTATATTTTATTTTATTTTTAATCAAAGAGGGGTATTGCATTTAATTTATCAATATTACTGCTCAGCACTAAAATATTTTAAAGAGAAAAAATACTAGAGAGGAATGGCATTTTAAATTATGTATATCAATGATTATAACAATATCTCGCCGCTGGACTTATGTACACACATGAATTCCTTGGAAAAAAAAACGTAATGCATGAAAGGGTTTTTATATATACAGTAATATATATATAACATCTTGGCATTTTAATGTGGCCTACTGCAACTGCACGCGAGTGGTTAATGAAATAATAGCTGATACCGTTTCTTGAGATACTTATTTTTTTCTTTCATTCTTTCTTTATTTTAACACTAATTCAAGTTTTATTAAAATTCCATTTTTTGCATTAGTGCACAAGAAACAGGTAAGAATAAAACACACCAGAATCGTTACTAGTATAACAAGTTATTAACGAAAGAAAGATAAAAAAAATCATAGAGGATGTCGGGACTTCATAATAAGCAATGTCCTTACGCCTGCCTCTAATGGCAATGTATGCCACTGGGGTTCCTCTCAGCTTTCTCTCTACAGACATGGCATGTCTTCTCTCAATATGGAATCCTTCCAACAACTGTCAACATGCAAGATGACATTGTAAAAGCAACCATCTTCAAGGCTTTTAAATCTTTACATTCCAAATTATGTACTTTAAACGTCCTTGTTATTATCTCTTTATACAACTACAATCAAGAACGGAGGAGAGAAGAAAAAAATCATTGGACGGACGTTTAGTTTGCAATTCCTCTTTTCTGCGATTATGTTGACCAGGTCAGTAGGACATTTCAAGTTAAGCAAAAACTATTATTTTCAGTATATATATATTTTTTATATTTATATAGGAAATATAACGGTAAATGATGAAAGAACTTCTTATGAGGGGGAAAAAATGTCCTGATTTGGGTGACCACAAATAACTCTTATGCTACAATTAGCAACGTTAACAATGCACTTCATGTAAATCTTAATACAGTTGATTACTCCATAGTAATCTGATCCGTAATTTATTTCCTTACAGCAAAACAAAGTCCACTTATTTTCAGAATTATCAAATTCGCATTATGTTATTAGTGGTTGAATTGAAGTTTAATGTGCCTTTCAGTACCGAGACTATATGAAACTGTGAATCTAGCACTTTTCTGGGGAAGAAATGAAATGAAATCTTAAAGTTTTACGTCCCACGATACGCTAAAGGAGACGGTGGGAGGAAACAGGAGAACCCCGAGAAAACCCACGAGCACGGTGTTTGTCCGCCACAAAGTCCACACGACGTGAGTTGTGATCGGACTAGGGACGCCAAGCACCGGAGGTGAACGCTCTACCACTGAGCCATCGCGCTCCCGTTTTTCTGGGGAAGAGTCATTGTTATCTTTTTAAAAAATAATAAATAATTATAATGTATGTTTATATTACACTTCAAGAATTTTACATGTACAATCGATCATTGGTTCTTTTAAAAAATGAATAAATCGTCTTTCTATAAACTATGTTTCTCATTCATTAATATTGAAGTCGACCTGTAGGAGTATGATGGTATCTCGTCTTCTTTTATATAGACAATCATCCCTCGATTTAACGGACTTCGGAAATAGCGGACAAAATCTGAAGCAGTAGATTCAGTCAAAGTCACGATTTTAAACTAAAAATGTTGACTTTACTGTATTATAATGAATATTTACAAGTGTATCAAGCATTTTACATTAACAGATTAGATGTACTTCATTAAAAGCACAGTACTATAATTTTTCTCTTTCTTTCCTGATGTAGTTGTGGATATTAGCCATCGCAGACAGTGTCGGAACTTGCGGACAATAGAGAACATTGGACCACCATTGCCCCCGTTTAGTAATTTAAAATAAGAGATGACTGTATATAATTATTATAAGGAAGATGAATATTAAATTAAAATTCTACTTCTACAATATAATTTGACGTAGTTCTTTCAAAATAGGATACTATTTTTAGTGTGAAAACCTGCAAATAAATTCAAGGTTGTTATTGACAAATTCAGTACTGATTTTTTTTTTTTTTTTTTTAAGTTGATATGATACATACAAAAGACGAAATGTTCAGCAACTAGGAACATCAAAATCTGTAATCGTATCACTAAAATACAGTTCACTAATAGCAAATACTAATAGTGTTACAAGATGGTAATATTTTTTAAAAAATAATAAAATAGCTGCAAAACGATAACTTTTTTTTCAACAAAAACCTTAACCAATTTCAACACAGCGTTTCAATATCTAGTTCCAAAGATTATCATCAGATTCTAAAGAAATGTATGTGGGGCCACCGGGAAGGTAGAATCTTTCAAACAAGCAAACTCACAATCAATGCTCCTATGTCGAAGTTGTGTGTGAACATATGAGTTTATTGCATAGTGTTAACTCCAAAATTGTCTAAACGTTTTGACGTTAAAAATTTAATATCGCTTTGTAGTGAACACTTGATTCAAAATTTACATTCAAAAAGCGTTAGGCGCTTAATACACCTAAAACGTAAATAAATAAAAGAAAAGAGAAAGAACTTACTACAAAAGTCGAATATTTTAAATCCCATTTTTCTCGGAAAATTACGATTTACGATATTTTTGGACATCTTTATACGCAGCAGACACAGCTATTTAAACGAGTTGAATTAAGAACCATGTCCTTTTTTTTTTTTTTTTTTTTTTGAAGTTGGTTATAAATAAGAAAAATATAGGCAAATATCTTTGAGATAACACTTTTGAGTATAATTTATAACGCAGAGAGAAAGTAAATATTTATCCAGGTTACCCCTGGTATCCAATTTCAAAGAACCTCGAGGAAACGAGTGTAGAACGAGAAAGACTTCCCGTCTTCACCGACAATCGAATCCGGATTGCCCAGATAGCACGTAATCACCTTATCGACTACACTTCTGTTGCTCTTGATCATTTTCATCTTAGGAAACTGTAATTTTGTAGTTGCTCAGAAGGAACACGGTCTGGAATTGGTTCATTTTGCAAAGTATCTCTTAGATATAAACAAATATAGTTTACTTATTTATTTCTAGTGTCCGGTCATGATTTTTTTAATGCATATATATATATATATATATATATATATATATATATATATATATATATATATATCTTTGATTCAACCATAGGACGAATTACAACACACATGCTTTGCCGCTAACCACCCTTTACTGAAGCCTACGAATAGAAACATCCGTTGTTTAAAGTACAAAATCTTTAAAAGAAAGTGAGTGGTCAGAGTTATCTAAATATCACTCAATCCCTGCTCTTTACTAATTCAATGTATATACATTTATTCTTGTATCGTTCCCAGTTGGATCCATCATATACCGTTTGAATAGTTCTTAAGTTCGATATAGGTACACTTCGATATGTTAATGCTAAGATCTTTACATATTTCTTTGTATAAACCAAGTGGTATTTCAAGTTTACAGTTGCATAGAAGATTTGCACGTTGAAAGGACGTTAATGGAACGAGTTCGTTCCTTTTCTAGAGAGTAAGAATATATATATGGGACGAGAGATTGAAAGTATTCTTTCAAATAAAAGAAACTTTTTCGACATAAACGCATCGTAACAAAGAACATATGAAAACTAACAATATCGAGCTTTGAAATTCTAATTAATTGTACTTTTATTTTTCACACGATTTTCTTCAGGTAAGTTGATTTTCGACAAACTTAATAGAATGACCAGCCAGATCTCATTGCTTGGCCACCCCAAACCTCTGATTTAAAATCAATGGATTTTTTTAAAGTACAATACATTGTGCATTAAGAAAAAAATCCAGTCAATTGATCAGTTGCATCGAAGAATTGTCAAAACTTTAGAAGCAATGTTCATCTGCATGTGGACTATGTGGGTTTACTGGTTTGATGCCTGTAGGGTAGGGGTGTTGCAAGAACCGGTTTCGGTTCGGTTTGTAGTCTAAACCGAATTAATCGGTTTGGACTTCAAACCGGTTCGGTTTGGAAACAGTTCTGTTCGGTTTCGGTTAACCATTCCAAACCGAAACCGCGGTTTACGTTTTCAGAACCATCCACCCCTACTGCAAATGGTATACATTTGAGTTCGATAGTTGAGTAGCGTATGAGCAAGTTATTTTGATACAAGAGAAAGAGCAAATTGAAACACTAGAGCAGCGTTTCCCAACCTTTTTCAACTTGCGGCACACTACAGGTGTAACTTGAATTCTCGCGGCACACCCATATATATATATATATATATATATATAATTACCGTGGTATTTTAATGTGATTACTAATTTCCTTCTTACAGAGAAGAAAGCTCGATCACTGATTTTCCCCCGTGCTAAATCATTATACTTATTTTTCATTCTAATTTTAAAATAGAAAACAATAGCAATGAAATATAGGACTCGGGTTTTTAAAAATCCACTTTCTCTTTCGAAAACTGTATCTAACCTCTAACTAAAAGGGAAGATCACTAAATAACGAACAAATAAACAAATCCCCTATACTTTTAAAACACAAATGTAGGTAATTTGTATGCATGCTTGCTTTGTTGAATTTATTGAATGATATGTTAAAATTTCAAGTTACGAAATAGTCTGCAACAATAAAGAAGTAATAATGGTCATGACAATGATAAATACGTTTTTCAACCTTAAAAATGTACAGAAAAGTAACACAATATGAAATTTAAAATTGTAGATTTATAGTAGAGGTTCATAGTAATGTGAAATATAAATATAAATTTTCCCCTGTCTTGCAATTTGGTTCGTATAGAATTAATAATTTGTTTCGATTTTTTCGCGGCACACCAGTGTGCCGCGGCACACCGGTTGGGAAACGCTGCACTAGAGCAAAGCAGGAGAGGAAATGAAGTAGAGGGAATTGGAATAAGCAAGTGTTGCCAGTGTACGCTTATGGTTCAAAAGGAGTATGCCTGCAAAACCATCGACTACGCACGCTATCGATGTTCTTGACTGCATGTCACAACTGTTATTATCAACGCCAGATTGTCTTCCTGTTTCTTTCTTTTTTTTTTTTGTATGATTTACTGAGAAAGAGAGCAGTATTCTATGACATCACTGAGAATTCAAATGGCAATAACTGCTCTAAAAGTATAGTTTACTGAGAAAGAGAAGCAATCTATGACATCACTGAGAATTCAAATGGCAATAACTGCTCTAAAAATATAGTTTACTGAGAAAGAGAGCAGTATTCTATGACATCATTGAGAATTCAAATGGCAATAACTGCTCTAAAAGTATAGTTTACTGAGAAAGAGAGCAGTATTCTATGACATCACTGAGAATTCAAATGGCAATAACTGCTCTAAAAACATAGTTTACTGAGAAAGAGAGCAGTATTCTATGACATCACTGAGAATTCAAATGGCAATAACTGCTCTAAAAATATAGTTTACTGAGAAAGAGAGCAGTATTCTATGACATCACTGAGAATTCAAATGGCAATAACTGATCTAAAAGTATAGTTTACTGAGAAAGAGAGCAGTGTTCTATGACATCACTGAGAATTCAAATGGCAATGACTGCTCTAAAAGTATAGTTTACTGAGAAAGAGAGCAGTATTCTATGACATCACTGAGAATTCAATTGGCAATGACTGCTCTAAAAGTAGTAGTAATTTTATCTGTGCTTCAGAAGGTAATAAACAGGCTTTTTTCCAGAAATTTTATCTGAGTGCGCTGCACTGGACGACTATCTAGTAAAAGGACGTCTTCTGTACAATGTAATCGCAATTTATCTTAGCTCTGCACGGGCGGCTGTCCAATTCAGAAGGGAGGGCGGATGAAGCTTCAAAGAAGTATGTCTGACTTTTTTGATTTGAGTCTAGCGTTCCTTTCGGCAGCGAGGCTATATGCAACGTGAACCTAAGGCTTAAGGTGGGATCCGAACTACATAAACCCTACCGGGAATCGAACTCGGGTCTTCCGTCCCAAAGACGAAGTATGTCTTTGAAAAAAAAAAAAAACACTGGTAACAAAATAACACTAATTAGACCTGAGCTTCTCCCTTCAGTATAGAATTTTCTTCACAAGAAAAAGTCATATTCAATATAACTGTATTCCTATTTCACATTTTTCCTAAGCGGAATGCATTTGATTTAATTCCCCTGAGAGCTTTTTTGATTTTATAACTAACTACATTATAGAAAATAAACTCTTTTCTTTCTTTCCTTTCTTAGTGCATTTTTAAAATACAATTGAAAATTTCTTTTCATTTTCCTCTTTACATATTTTATCACTGTCTTGGCTTTTAGTCCAATGTATAAATAAACATATTCAGACTTTTAAGTATAGAAAACTGTTAAGTAAATCCAGCAATATGTTTTCTACCTCATTATTTTGAAGTAGCAACGACGTAGAACTATATGCACGCGTGGGTTCAATATGTGTGTGTGTGGGATAGTCATGACTATGCATAAGTAAAAATGTGAAAGATCACGGCTACGTATTAACTAACTTGTTTTAACTCAAAATTCAAAGGATATTTATTAAAACAAGTAACTTTTATGTTGTTCTGCGTTCTTTAGTTTCTGTCCATCTGCACTTGCGAAATCAGAAAATAATTACCAGTGAACACTATCGGATGCAGAGGGGTTATTTGGAGCGGGCGGATCATATCTTGGTCTAGGCTCGAAGTACGGAGCTTTACATCAGAATAGAATAAAGTAGCACAATTTTTATAAGTAGCTATAAATATAAATCTTCAACACATAATTTAACAAATAATATACAAGATTTGTTGGTACTTTTTATATCTAATCGCGATGTGATGCTAAATAGCGAGCTTTTTCTCCCCGAGTGAGTCTTTAGGGAGTGGCCAATGCGGTAGATTTCTTCACAGGTAAACCAGATGATGAACGACTGCTTATATAGCTATGTACATGTTTCAAATAGTTTATAGAATTGTTCTATAGGTGGCATTAGTGTAAAAACAAACCAACAACAGTTATTCATTGAAATTATGAACTGAAAATTTTATTTGTTCCTCAAATCAAACTTAATTCTTTCAATACTTTAAGTCATGTTTGTAGAATTTAATATTATAACAGCTTTTTTCAGAAAATACCACTTCAGAAGTAAAACCGTGTCAAATTAACTAATGTCATCTATGCAGCAATTCTATGAAATACCTGAAAAAGGCCCATAGTCATTGTGCATTTGAACTGTCTGTTGTGATTACATTTATTATAAATTGTAAGATGCGCTAATTGTCAATAGATGGTAGCAGATTACCCTCATTTAATTAAATTCGAGAGACGAACATTGAAACTTGACCAAGGAAGGAATTGGGTTCATAATAAGAGGATATTAGAACTTTTTAATTACCTTGTTTAATTTATTACTCAGAGTTTAATGAATTGAAAGCATGTTGATGAAGAGTAAAATAGTGTTGTCAATAGTGAAAACACCAAAATAATTATAATGATACATTAAAATAATTGTACGTTAGTTACACTAGACACTTGTTAAAACATATCACGTTGTAATGCATAGGTTGAGTGATTAATAAATACTTCATTTTCATATTTTATTATACTAAATTCAGATAGTTATTGTCTCTGATAGTATGTTTCCGAACTCGCAGATCTGAGCGCTCTAACCTTGAAACAATTCAGAAATTTGCAAGTTACAAATCACCTTTTAACATCTAAAAGAACAGGTTAGACTAACGAATGACCCCATTAAGTTGTAAACGCTAAGAAGAGATATTTTTAAATAATGACCGAAAAGCAATAATTGTTTTAAAAGGGTTTTGGAAGTGGTGTTTACTTTGTAAAAACATAGGGCTACATATCATCAGTTTATAATGCCATTAATAATTGTTATTTGTTTAGATTTTTGAAGTTTAGTGTCTCCTTTTTAGCAGTAAGACTATATGAGACTTATGCTGTAATCCGAAAACCACAGTAAAGTCTTCATTACCTTCACAGCAGTATTCGAACTCGTGCACTAAAGGCGCGCGCGCGCGCGCTAGCCACTAGACTAGCAGGTAAGGGCTACCCATAAATTGCGACATGAACTTGGCAAGTGTTGTTCAACTTGAGTCATATTCATTCCTTTGCCGCGATAAAGTCAGTATATTTTGTTTTGTCATTATGTTGATTTTTAAAAAATGTTAGTAACTAGTACTACGTCATAAGCTGCAGACTTTCTTGCTTTAATTACATTACGTTTACTAAACACTACGTGTTTGTGTTAGTATTGTACACAAATAGAAGTAAATGTTCTGGTGACAAGGACTTAGTTGAATGCTCCCTGCTTTGCAGAAAAGCTCCAAGATGACCTGCCGAGGCGAGGAGGCTGCAGGATTTGGATCTGTGTGAAAGGAAGTCATGAGTTTTGTGAATGATGGTATCCGGCTGCCTGCTCTCTGTATAGACTGGAGAGAACTAGTGGCTTTCCTCTTAGCTCTGTGTAGAGATCATGGGAACGCATTTTAATCAGCAAAGAAATCAATTTTCTTTTTTTAAAAGAAACTTGTCGCAACAACAACATATAATTTACCTGTGAGATTAAGTGAGTATTAAAACAGTGTTGATGATAGTGTGTGTACTACTAATGTTACATGTCTCCATCTGAACGTGACATATTGACAGGACGGAATAAGTTCACATATGAATAAGCTTGAGAGAAAGTCGAATTTATTGTGTTACTTTTACGGGCCAGGAAGACATGAAGTGCATTATCTAACGTCATGAAGTTACAAGCAGAATTTAATTATGCTACCTGATACGAATTTGTGCATAATAAATAATTAGATGGGAAATACGGCTGTTCTGATTAAAATTAAACCATCTTATTGGATCCGGAAAAAGAGCGTTTTACAAAAACAATAAAAACCACAATTTGTTTAGTAGTATTAGTCTTGAAATATGACATTCCTTCACCTGGTTTCAAGTTATATATATAACCCATCCATTAAATTTTTATGGCCATTTAGTTAATACACGTCCATTAAACGTTAATGTAATTAATATATGTTAATTAAACTTTTATGTCCAGACTAAAGGAGGAAAAACTATAAGTCGTTTCAGATTTTACTATTTATTTCTAAACGCATTGAATCTGTAAATAAAAATTCTTATTCAATACAACTATTTTAGGTTGCCAAATTACATTTGTCTTAAAAATGTATATAATGCAGTACATTATCGCAGAAGGTTTAACTAAATCAGTTGTTTTCAACTTATCATTAAGTTCCCGAATTCTATACCCTTGCCTTACCGAAATTCTGTCTACTAGCACATACGAAATGAAATCTTTCAGTAAACGTCTCAGTTATGCCGGCTAGGCCAAAGGAGACGGTGATAATAAGAAATGGATGCAATGGTGAACAGAATAAAGTAGGACGAAACGGGAGAATCCGAGAAGACCCACGCACACGGTGTCTGTCCACCATCAATCTGCTACCACGTGCTCAGACCTACCGATAAGAGGATAATATTCCTACACCTGAGAATATCTAAATAAATACGAAAAAGACTTTCTAACCTGTATTGTACAACATAAATTTTGTACGATTCAAAATATTACAAAGCATTTGCATATCTTGAAATTCAGCGTAAATAAATAAATAGAATATGTCATTTGAAGTACCCAAACTTTACCCATACAATTCAAGCAAACCTTTTTGTTCGCAAATTTTCTTATAACGTATGTAATAAAACTGCCTAGATATTAATGTCACACACACACACAAAATGCAACCTATACCAGACAATAATATTGCACGCAAACACATACTACTAAACCTATTAATAACATGGGAAACAATATCATGAAAGGACCACGGTAGCTCTGTGGTAGGTGCAAGAGGCCCATAGTTCAATTCCAGTGTATGAGAGTCTACAATGGGCAACATGTTAGTTTTTTTTTTCGGAGTTCTCCCTTGTCTTCACACACACTCCTTCTGCTCCATCTCCTTTCATAATCATAGATTGAACCTCAAATAAGGATGTCATCCAGTGGCATATGCTAAAGAGATGTTCAGGAAAACCCCTCTAAGCAACACATTTTGTGAAAATAAGCATTTACCATATTAGAATATATAGAAACATCTGGAATTATATAGTGTGGAGCTGGACGCACCTTGACAAATTCTGCGTACGCCATAGATCTTATTCATATCTTTACGCATTCCCCTTCTGCCTATTGCTGAAATAATACAATCAGAAATAAGGCAAATGATTGGAACTGTATAGCTCCTGATTAAATATTAACTGATCATTAGCATGGTCAAATATAAATATGTCAGGAGCAATTAACTTCATTCTGTGATTGTTGCATATGCCCTTGATTCATCCAGCTGTGAAATCTGGATCTCACTCGTAAAATAAAGATGTACGTCAATTGCACAAGGATGAAAGTATTTACACTGATAAAATGTTTTTGGATGCCTACCTCGGAAATGTACATAAAAATGACACATTTATGATTTTCGTTCTTAAATCAAACAAATCGTAATTATTAACGCAGTGCCGTTGCTAGAAATTAAGCTGTTGGGTGGAACTGAAGCATAGACATTTCTTGATTCATTTCTTCTACAATTAGAGCCTTAAATCAAAGATTTACCGATCCATAAGCTTGAGTAAATGGTGACAATAATTAAGTAAACCACTATAACATAATGTTTATAGTAATATTTGTACAACTAACCGAAGTACTGGAAAATAAAATAAACATGATTTGTATTACGCTTCGGCAGTACACTGAAGGGGTAAATTTCAAATGTATTGGCCCAGTGTCGTGAGACAAAAGTACAGTTAGTGTACGCCTTTTTATCGTGTGAGATCCGGGTTCGATTTCTGGCCGGACTCACGTGGTTCAGGTTCCACATTAATCAGTAGGTCTCGTCTCATATAGCCTCGCTGCTGAAAAGGACGTTAAACTCAAAATCAACTCAACTCACATGTAAACTACTTGAAGTTTAGAGTGAATTTTTAGTTTAAACAAACAGAAATGAAACGCCGATGGCAACCGACGTGCTCGTATTATTAAGTATTCTGCCTTCTAGCAGATCTTGGGACTAATGAGTTTTTTTTTTTTTTTTTTCCTTATCTTCTTAATTTTCAGTTTGTGCCTGGAAATGTTTCTTCCATGTTTCACGATTTATAAACTTAACAAAAAGTCATCTGCCCAGCTACAACCCTTCTCAATTCTTTTTTCAAAATTGGAAGGTCCCGGGCTCGAATTCCAAGATCGCTCATCTAATTTCCAGTTTCTGCTCTCCAGCACCTTCAGATTAATGATAAAAATACCTTTAAATCCCTAAAACCCAATTTCATTCAAACTTTCAATTTTTAAATCTTCCACAGTTGTACCTCGGTGAAGAAAAAGATACTTAAAGTTACTATTGGCTGTAAGCTTCGCTTATATCAACTGAGCCTTTCTGATAAAATAAATAAATAAATAAAAATAAAAAATAAGTAAAATTACTTAACCCGTTTAAAATTAATTGTTCATGATTATGATTTGATAGGACTTTGAGTTCAGCGTCTCTTTCAGGAGTGAGGCTATATGAGACATGGACCTACTGATTAACGTGGAATCCGTACCACACGAACTCCCGCCGGGAATCGAACCCGGGTCTTCGACACCAAAGGCGCGTACGCTAACCGCTTAGTCACGAGGGAGCTCAGATGGAGTAATAGAAACAATACTACAAACGACACATCGAACACGAATTCTGTCAACCAGTGTGATTTTTTAGATTGTTTTCATTAAATTAGAAGTTACATTTGAAAATATATAATCACATTGATATCGCCCGAATCCTTTTAGCTTAATTAAGCGCCATCACAATGATTATAATTACTATTGTCTTCACTGGCAGGTAGCTTCCGCCAATCCGTATTATTATTAATATTATTACTCGAAAAGGGGCGTGCTCATTTGTAGTAAAGGGAAATACGAATTCTAGGATTTTTTTTTTTTAATGGTTGGAAACTCTCCCAAAAGAGTGGATCTCATTTGTTTGTGGTTCATGTCCCTTTTCCAGCACCAGATAATATGAGATGGAAACTACAGCTTTAAGTGAAATCCAAACTACTTACTACTCGAGGAGTTGACGATAGGCTCAATATCCTCCCCGGGATTCGAACCCGGGACCAAGCACACGAAAGAATGTGTAGAAATCTCGTGTCTATAGTCCTGATGCGTAAAAACTTCAATCCATAGAGGAAAAAAAAACTTAAAATTTTATCTAGTCAAAGATTTCTCAAAGAAAATTTCAATGCGATGCCAGTACAAATAAAAGCACAATAATCGATAAATAGGCCTATAAGGGTGTTTCTTCAACTTTGCATGTACTTCTCGATACATAAACAATGCCCTTTCATTTCATAAATCATAAACAATGAATTAGAAAAAGAATAAATACTAATTTTTAAAATGGAGTATACAGAAATAAATGTATGTAGTCTACTCATGTTTCTCTCCTTCCCCTCCCCCTAAATATTTATTTTGGTCAATTGTTGTATTTGGCATTTCTCCGCTAAGATCTTTCTCGATCTATTTTTACGGTATAAACGTGTCGCTTCAACACGCAATAATCAGTGCAATATATTCAGTCTTACCTTTACCACTGTTGAGGCACTCCCCTCACATTTTAAAGTTTTCCTCTTGAACGGGGGCGACAGCGTAAAGTTGCTATTTAAATCGCTGTAAGTGTCGAGATCGAATCCCGGCATGGGCAAATCTGGCACAAAATGCTTCCACATTCTTGCCAGCTTGAAAACCAAAACACAACACCGATATTCGAAAAACAACAACAGCGTACACTACATACCATCTCAACACTAACTCACTACTCACTCACTGTCAATCGGTTGCTGGAAGACGACGACGAAAGCTCACCACAGGTGACGTCATCAAGGCCGCTGTTTTGGTTATGTAACGACGTAGCCAATCACTGCTGGGCGCGGCAAGCGTAAAAGTTGTATCAAAACAAAAGGTATCGTTTGCTTTTTCGTTCTCCGAATTGTGAAAAAAGAATGCACAGGATACTTATAAGAGAGTTGCTAAGAAGGAAAACATACCCTAGCGTCCTGCCTCCACCGAAGAACTCCCATCACTGGAGGAAAAGCAACGGTTCGCAAAGCATTTGCTGCTTTCTTCTGAGCCTCACCTGGACTGCTGGGAGAGCCACGACACCTGCCGACAGAAGCATTGAGACGAACAGGGGTTCTGTGGCGAACGGAAACGCGTATCGGAGCGTGAGAAAACAGCGGAACATCAAACTAACAATTACATATGCCTTTTTCCTTCTCTTCTCTTCTTGACATTGCTCTGGAAGTCAAAAGGAAATAAGTTTTTTTTTCTTTTGTTTAAATCTAAAAATCAACCAAACTCCTCCATCTTTCTTCTTTTATTCATTTTGGCGAAGGAACAAAACTGAATAGGCTATTTTTGAACCACAGCGGTGGTTAATAAGTTTTCTATTTGCAACGAAACGAGACGCAGAAGAGTCTCTTCACACACATGACTGTGGATAAACTTTCATTCATAGTTCTTTTTTTTCTCTCTCTCTCTCACACATCACGCAATATGTAACTATTCACTTCGCATGCAAAACTTCATTGTTTTGTGAAAATTCCATTAAAAATAAATGAATTACTATATATACAGTTTATTATTTAAAAAATATAGCGTATTTATTGTCTGGGCTGAAATATGAACTTACGAAAGACATCTGTGATTTTAATTTCCAATTCCACAGAACATCCAGGGCGTCCATTTAATGTCCACATCTATCTGGGATAAGAAATTTAAAATCCAACTGATACCTCCTAGTACATTGTTTGTTGAATTTTAGCGCTCTTTTTCAGCACCGAGGCTATATGAAACATGGATATATACTTTCAGGTGGAATCCGAACCACCTTAATACGTTCAATGCTCTTCTTCCAACACCGTGCTCGTGGGTTTTCTCGGGGTTCTCCTGTTTCCTCCCACTTTCTTCATTCCACCATTTCACTCATCTCTCATCATCACCGTCTCCTTTAGCCTAACCGGCATAACCGTGGGACGTAAAACTTTAAGATTTCATTTCATTTTTGCTCTTCTTCCAGAAATCGAACTCGGGAGCACGTGAACGAATCGCGTGCGCCTTAGCGCCTAGATCAGCAGGGAGAGCGCCTTTTAAAATAATGTCTAAAGATTTTATTTCATTTCAAGTACATCCATTAGATGTATATTATCATCTATATTGTGGGCAATTTTATGATTTTTACTATAGGTTAATAACAGTAAGAGATATGTTTATGTGTTTTATTGTTAATACTGATCAATATTCTTATGAATATCCATACACGTCTAACATATATTTATCTCTAGGTGCCGTGTGCGGTTCAAGCCAATTCTGTAATTTGCTTTGAACATTTGATTTTATGTTTTACTCTCTCATGCTTTGCAGCAAACCTGAGAAGCAAGCATATTGACGTTTCGGCTAGAGATCGTACCGAGATCGAGATTCATTGTACCGAAACTTGCTCGTAACAAACCTAGTACTTGTAGGTTGAATATATTGAAATCGAATTTTTGGTATTCCTGATACTAACCAAACAGTGGAATCCAGACAGGCCCGTAGCCAGAACACTAAGGCTGCGGGGGGCGAGATCATTTTTGAGGGACTGACTTGAGTTCTCCTTACATTGATACATTAATATCAACAACAAATTGAAAATTTCATGGGACTGAAGATGATTGCAAGGGGGGGGGGAGGAAGTTAAGCCCCACTGACCACCCTCTAACTGCAGGCCTGTATACAGATACACAGATCAGCATTTTTATATATCTGACCAAGTTTTCTTTTAGAAAATTTTGTCAAAATTTGAGAGGGATACTTCTGTTATGTAGCAATAAAAATTATTATTTAGCAATAAAAATTATAATTTAGCTACGGAGGTGAAAAGGGCGGTGGGTCCATTGCGGAGGTGAAAAGCCTTCCCTAAAATATGACTAGAAAAAAAACTGCATCTAAGAGAGACTACAATATAAATAATTCAAAGATATTCACCAAGTAGGAGGCAAATTGAATACCTTGATCCTTTGTGAACTGCCCTTGAGTTACTTCTGAAAAGTGGACCTCCAAATCGGGACCGTCTTAACTCATGGGCCTGTTGGTCATTTGCCCGGACCCACAACACATTGATTTGTCCTGGACCCATAATACTATTAAGATGGTACTGATCCTGAGTGAGACACATCCTGGGCAGTTTATGATCATACCCTGCTTGTATACACTTAATAGGAATTTTATTTCTCTACTTTTAAGGAAAATAAAATGCAGAAATCACTTGTATTGTTACCATGAAATTTGCTGCAGCTGAGACACAAACGAACAAATAGTTGGTGATTTTTTTAAATTCTATGAAACAGTGGTGGCGAAACTGTTTTTGCTACACATCCAACCCATATAACTAAAACCCAGGCCTTACGCGAATCGAGTTTCATCACTTCAGGGGTTACCTGAAGCTCGTCTTCACATGGCGGGTTCTGAGGATCTGTTATCGACGTCACTGCTATGAAATAAATGAAGGACAGTATTTTACATAATCCCAGCGTGATCGAAATACGTGATCGGTAAGAATATTATCTAATTACAAGGCTAAGAAACAGATATTAAATGTAGCCCTCTACACAACGGCAAGAAGAAGAAAAGTGCCTTCAACTTATTTCGAAGGTTAATAACAGTTCTTTCGCCTCCAGCTATACCCCCTGTCATAATATACGTCTCTAGTTATATTTGCATGTTGAAAATAGCTATTAGCACCAATTAACAACGAAGTGCTTAGTAACAATAAGATCGAAAGACGTATGTTTGTAGACTGTATAAGAATATCTAAGCAAGAACTTGAGACAACTAACGCGCATAGAGAATTTCGATTAAGCCACTGATGTGCAGAAAGAATTTTCCACAAAATACACTGTGAACTAAGGGCGTATCGAAATATATGTATGTAAATGGTTGGGTCAGTTGTCACGACTTCGTCAAAGGGGGTTGTATTGTGGTGACGGTGTAATCATCAATGAATAACATACAGTAGTCGTGGAGTCCTGTAAAAATAAAATTAGAAGTGTATACCTAGTGTGGTCATATCTGTAAAACTAACGACCTAGTGCACCGTTTCTTTTCTGCACTTTAAACAAACCTAGTATCCTCCCCGCCAGTTCAGTGGTTAGTGGGTGCGAGTGCTTTTGGTTAATTGGGTCCCGGAATGTGAACGCATTACAGTAGTTTGGATACCGTCGTAAACTGAATGTCCACGTCTCATATAGTCTCGGTGTTGACTATATTTCAACACACAACAACTTCAAACCTAGGAGATTGAGATAAGATCCTACACGAAAATCCCTCGTTAAATCGAAATTAACAATTTCTATCTAAATAATCCAGTATTAAATATTGTATGAAGTTACCATATTTTAAAATTGCAATACTCTGTAAGGTAGAAAAAATATTCGATTGCCGACCAGTCCTCCTAGCCAGTCCGATCCTGCACTCTAGTACATGTATATAATGACATTCAAAGTAGACACTTTTCGACAGGGTGTTGGTGACAGGTGATAATGAAGTAAGCGTTGGAACACACCTACGAAACATACGGGACAAAATATACATTGCTCTATTGTTTAGACATTGAGTAGGCGACAAAGGCTGACGTGTTGCAATGGAAATTAGGTAATAATAATTAAGTATAACAATTCTTAATTGTGAAAGTGAGTATATCGAATAGAGTACAATCTTTAGTCATCAAACAGATCTGCGGAGGACTAGTAATATCCAACACCTAGAGAGAAGACTTGGATGGTAATTTCACGGATCTCATACAAAATGACAAAACTATTCAGGGGAAATACAATAACTTCAATCACAAAATAAAGAATTTGCACCAAAAGTTAGAAAATCGTGATTCCTAACGATAAGTGACAATCACCTTTATAGCAGTAATTGTATTATTCGCAAATTCTGTGATACGAATTTTATTCGAATCGGATGAAGTATACGGAGCGTTCTTTAATGCTCTCCACCTGTGCAGCGGCGTATGAAAAAAAGTTATTCAAGGGAGGTCCAAGCTCTCAAGTTCACATAGTTTCACGTGTTTGTATACATATCCTAATAAGATAAATATTTATTTTTCATAATATCTTGCTCAAGGAGAGCTAAAACCTCGAAACATCGCCTTGTATACACTACTGCACCCTTGTATTTCCATATTTGCTTACTACTAAAGATATGATGTTGGTTTAAAAAAAAAATGACTTAATAACACTTCTGTAGGACGTAAATATTGATTAACAAACCAATTCTAGTCGCCTACATACCAACCTCCTCTTTTAAGGGAATTCTTCTCATAAAAATCTCAGTTTACATGACGAAATTTCAAACACAGAAATTACGAGAAAACACGAGACTGAGATGGGCTTCTGAGATAATTTAGAAGACATGCAGTTTATCTTCACGACTACGTACTTCCAAAAAGTTTTAATTGATATAAACTTGGGTAGGATGTTAGAGACCTGAATTAAATCTTCATAATTGTATTATTTTCTCATTTTCTGTAAGCGTACGATGTAGTTAACTACAACGAGATTTAAGTTATTATACAAAGCAACAAGGAAATGAAAACTTGAATCTTCTGTTTTGATGAAGACATGTATAGCTAAAAGATAATATAAAATGTTCTATTGTATTATTTAAAGTTTATTGCTTGTATTTTTAAATACCGCAAAGGTTTATCCAAAACAGACATTAAAATAAGAGGTAAAAACTCTGTTAACGACAGTAAAGAGAACGAAATCAACATTTATGATGAATGGTCTTAGTTTTATAATAACGATTAAGAATTAATATTTTGCCTAAATGGTTATGCAACTCGCAACCTTTAAAAGTTTTTAGGGTTGCATATTAGCGTTACGCGAAACGTATTTTTATGAATGAATGGGATATGAACAGCCATTGTTAAAGTCATTGTTACCAGAACATGTTAACGGACTGATTGTATCAACGAACGCAGTCGAGATAATCGTAAAGAAATCTACTGCAAAATAAATAAATAAAATAAAATAAAATAAAATAAAATAAAATAAAATAAAATAAAATAAAATAAAATAAAATAAAATAAAATATTCGCTTTCGTTTAAGTTATGGTAAGGATTAACGGACGTACTACGTACTAACATTTCAACGTGGTATAGAGTAACGGATGGATGAACGAACATTACAACATGGTATGGAGTAACGGACGGACTAACATTACAACGATACGGAGTAACGGACGGACGGATGTACTAACCTTATAACCTTATATGACCCACTATCGTTATTCGAATAATCTGGATATTTAAAAAAAAAAAACTCCACAGTCTTGGTTATAAGAGAACTATTCGTGTGTTTTTGGTAACTACTCGATTATGTACCAGGGGCGGATCCAGAGGGGGGCGATCGGGGCGATCGCCCCCCCCCACAAGAGAAAACTTTCTTATTTTATATATAAATAAACCCATCCATAACAAGTTTGGAGCTCTTAAAAGTAGCAGTATTACTGCCGACCGCCCCCCCCAGAAGTCCGTCCTGGATCCGCCCCTGTTATGTACACGAATACATGGAATTATATGAACTTAACAGCTTGAACCCCCATTGACTGACTTCTGCGTACACCACTGCACAGATAGGCCACTGCACTCAGGTGATCGAGAAACTGCATTTTCTGCCACAGAAAATAGAATTACAATGACGTTTAGTATGATAAAATAAGAGACATACTTGAAGGCAACTTCTTTTAACTGTCGCTGTTATCCAGTGGATATTTGAATACGCAAGTATTTTTTTTAATACTCAATTTCTCCCACTCCTCCCAATGGTAAGACGTTTTGTTGAATGTGCTGAATCTTCGTTCTGTTTTGCTTATCTTGCTTCTTGTTTCATGTATTCCAGGCTAGTTAGGACCTGAGCTATGAACATTTGAAAGTATGTACAAGTAGATATATGAAATCAGTACTTTTCTAAAAGTTGGCCCAGTTACCATTTGGTCACCTTGTAGAATGAGCTCAGATAACCAAAAAGTTAAAGAAAATGTTTCACAGTTAAAATCAGGTCTCGATCCATATATATATTACACACAGAGTACTTTTTTTTTTTTTTTAAATTTTTAAATCGTACATTTCTTTGCTTTTATTTGCCAGCCGCACGAAACATACTTGCGGGCCAACTGTTTCATAACATTCCTTTTGAATCGTTTTCCTAATAAATGAATTCAGTTTATTTACTTGTAATAATAGATCGCGGTTCTAAAGATTAGGTAAAAATTTTCTCTAAATAATAATAATATCATCATCAAAAAGCGCTAAAAAGCGGAAAATAAAAAAGAACTAAATAGCAGATAAAAATACCAAAATGAGAAAATTCTAAAAACAAAAGTAATAAAATAAATATCTAATTATGGTCTATGAAACTCGGAGATTGAACGCCGTGTTCTCAAAAGCTCTCCATTGAGTTTGTCTTTAGCCAACTGGGTCCAGTTTCTACTTTGTATTTCTATTTTTCTGAGATTCATTTTAATATTGTTCTTCTATCTGCACGCTGTGCACTAGAGTACGGTACCCTGCGTACTAGAGATAAGCCACTAGCATTGGACTACAACTTACTTATATGCTAGCTGCACTTAAATAAATTTGTTTATTCGGCCAAGAGTGCTCAAACGTTTTCCAAGAACTGGAGAATACCACTGGATAAATCTTTGAATAAGAGAAAGAGCAATAATTAAGAATCATTCCTCGAAATGGGATTATACAGTTTTGATCATAAACCCTAATTTGTCTTAAATTTCCAAATAATCATACAACTTACTACATTCGCGCCCTAATTACTGCGAAATATTGGTTTCAATGACCATACATAAATTTCCTGTCGATGGCCTAAATCCTTTGAGGCTTCGTGCCGGAGATTTTGATTTCGTTAAGTGTTTTTTGTTCCACGTATACCGTAACACTTTCAACTAGTGTAGTATTGTATAGCAGGTAACTGCTAATTAAAATGCAATATCTATTAATTAATGTGGCTTCCTCTTCGCACAGTCATAAACATTGTTTCTATTCATTATGGTGTTGCCTCGGAAGGGGAGGCTGGTTTCAAGTGAGAGAAGAGCACTATGGAACAAAAGTAATGCGCTGATGCGGAACAAGAAGTCTGCAGACTGGCACTCCTTAATGGACAATAAGCATTGTTGTTCCGATCACCAACCACATGCTTAGATGCTCTTCTTCCCTGAGACAATCTCGAAGAAAACGTACTGTACCTGTAAAAGAGGAGCGGCCACGAATGGATAGATACATTATGCATGAGGCAAGGCGCCATCTAGGTATAACGTAATGCTGCTGTAACGTATTTCCGGGAGATCTAAAATCTTCGATCCGCATGACCTTCAACGCCATCTATCCTCTGATGAGAATCCGTGAGTTGACAAATTAGGTAAAGGTTTCGCTATCACATAATCAAAACGACCGTTGAGAAATCTGCGCCAGAGATCTTCGCAAGAAAGAAACAGATTTCACATAATATAAAAAAAATACATTTTATAGTTACGTGCTTTTCATGAATGTTACCATAGAATAGATATAAGAATCACAGAAAATTTTCTGTTGAAAATGAACTTCTAGCGTTGCAGTCCGTGAAGAATTATAGCCCGTCAGACGTATCTTACTCGAATGATGTGCGGTCAGCACATCGGTTCCTTTCAGTTTTGTTTTCTAGACCTGATTTCGATACCTCTTAATTTAAGTAGATCCCCAACTGCCACATGACGCTGAATCAACACTGGAAATGTGCCGGGAATCGCACCCAGAACTACGAGCATCAAATAATTTAACTGATTTGAAGTACCACACAGGATAAGAATAATGACGTCAATCACTACAATTAACAATCACTACTCTTGAAGTTAATGTATAGCCCTACCATCTTTATATATTTGATACTATAACATTTTTGGAGATGACCTTTTAAAGGGAAGCTCGTATTTCGGTTGACGGTAAAAGGGTGAAGTATAAATGCGAAATTCTTATGGAATCTCAATCGAAAATTGACACGACATTAAGAGTTGGCAGAAAGCTTCAAGAAAGTTAGGAGGCATGGAGTTAAAAGAACTATTAAACAATATTCGTGATCGTGATGAAAGGAAATGTGATAACTATAGAAAAACAGGGAGAACACGGTAAATAATAATAATAATAATAATAATAATAATAATAATAATAATAATAATAATAATAATAATAATAATAATAATAATAATAATAATAATAATAATAATAAATATTAGTTTACGGTACTTGGGTTAATATTATTGAGAAAATATAAAGATTAAAAGAAAAAATATCAAGTTTGAGGAATAGTGAATCAAAAACTACGAAAGAAGCTTATTTTGTTCTCGACCCCTGAGTCCTGTAATTTTATGTCTCGCCGTTATGGCTTTTAGATTAAAGGAGACGGGTTATGGGATGATTACGAAGAGTTGGTGGAATGAGAATGTGGAAGGAAAAGGGACAACGCCGGGAAAACCCATAAACACGATGTTATCGAACACAAACATGCACCCATTACACAAGAGGTGTCCACTCTACCATTAAGCAACTACACCCCGTCCTGAGGTTGAAGATGCGTAGGTGATGGTAGGAAGCAACTACAAACTGCAGGATCAGAGTTGCCTCAACTCTCGTAATCATCATTATCATAAGTATTCTGCCATTATTGGCAGGTTACTTGCCGTAGATCCATGCTCTACGATCTTCAGCTAACCTCTTGGTCTTCACGTACGATTTTTCTATTTTGATACGTCCATCATTCTCCTTCGTCTCCTCCTTCCTTTCCTGCCACCATACACTCTAGCACGTCTTTCACGATGCAGTTCCTTCATTCAATGTCCCAACCAGTTTATCTTCTTGTCGTGAAGGTGCTCGTATATGCCTTATGTATATCAAAGAAAACTGTACAAATTATGTTACTCGAAGTAGTATTCACTCACACAATACAAGGCGCAAAAATGAAATAAATATTCCCCATGTGCGGCTGTGTAAAACTCAAAATAGTTATAAATATATAGGGATAAAATTGTATAATCTATTGCCACTTAGAGTGAGAGAAATGGAGATTAAAAATTTTAAATGTTTTTGTAAAAAGTGGCTCTTAGAAAAGTGTATATATAGTATTTCAGAATTTCAGGAAGAAATTTCAGGATTAGAATAGAAAAGTAGTACTAGGTAAAATATAAAATATTGTATTGATTATTAAAATTGTAAATATTGCATGTATGCGAACTTAAATTTTGACGTTGTCTATTACAACATCATGTTGTTTAACGACAATAAATTATTATTATTATTATTATTATTATTATTATTATTATTATTATTATTATTATTATTATTATTATTACTATTATTATTATTATTATTATTAAAGGTGTTGTAAAAATGATGTCTTGCGAAGTATCCATTTCTCTTAGAAGAAATCTTGTCTTGTCAACAAAATTCTGTTCTCATCTCGTAAGTAGACCTATTCAGGACAATTTTTTTTATTTTTTTTATTTTTTTTAGAAACATTTCTACTTATCACTTGGATTAACATAGTAAATTGTTACTCTATAACGAAATGAAGTTGAACCAAATCTAGACGATACGCAAATACACTCATATACTCATCATAATTCATGATATACTTGGGCGTATCTTTAACAGGCAGGGGTGTAGTCACGATTTCGAGGGAACATTGGAATGAAGACAATAGTTTCAAAGCTAGTGTTGCTACAGAGAATTTAGATACTCTAAAAATATAAATAAAATAAATTAAGGTTAAGGAGGGTGTGATCAGTTGGTATGGATAAGATTTATGTCTTTAAAAAGTTAATGTGGTTAATATCTTATTACGAATCTTCAATTACTTCAAATCTTCAATCATGCTAAGATACTGCTGGAGAATCATTACAATAACGTAAGCTATCTACATCATGTATAAAATAGTTTAGTTTGAAAATTGGCGTAATAACGATTTTAAACCTGATTGCTCACATGATGGGAATACTTCTGGGCTCATACTTAAAGCTTACTAAGAGTTTTTACGTAATTATTTATTTTAAACTTTTGATAATTTACTTTTTTATGTTGTTTTTGGATCAAAAGATCCAATATATTTCAGGCAAACATTTTCTTGTAGGCCTTATATCTGGAGAACTACATATAGTGTAGCCAAACTCAAACAATCACTTAACTCAGTATGATGTGCTCATTCCGTAAAAAATACGAAAACTCGATTTAGGGGTCGTTCAAAAATTTTGTGGCCCCTGATCCAAAAATGCATCAAAAGATCCAATATATTTCAATCAAAAATTTTCTTGTACGCCCTATATCTGGAGGACTACATATAGTGTAGCCAAACTCAAATTACCACTTAACTCAGTATGATGTGCTTATTCCGTTAAAAAAAAAAAAAAAAAAAAACGAAAACTCGATTTAGGGGCCGTACAAAAATTTTGTGGTCCCTGATCCAAAAACTAATTATTGTCCAAAATCGCAATCTTTTGATGCATTTTTTTAAACATTCCTAAAGTTCTTGGCCAAGATTGCAATCTTTTGAGCCATTTTTTGGTTTTCTGTTTAGTTTGATTTTGTCTTCAATTTCTTTCTAACGACCAGAGCATATACTTTTTTTTTTTTTTTTGTATTTTAATGAGTTTGACGTAACGCATTTAGAATTGTGTAGAATTATGACATTTGATCGACTCATTAGAATCTATACTAAAGCAACGTTGGCTTATATGTTATAAATTGTGTTAGCGTAACAATAACAATGATGATCAAATTGTCTACAGGTTGTAGACGCTAACGTTGTAAAATTTTAAATTTTCTTACGCTCTAATTTTAGTTAATTAGCTTTATCGCGTGGTGTCTTCAATAAATTTAGGAAATTACTTTGCTTTTTTTTTTTTTTTTTAAAGAATTGGTGTCAATAATTTTGTAAAACTTTAAATTCTCTACGCTTTATGATTGGTACACCAGTGTTGGTAGCACATTATTTTATGCATTATTATGAATTATATGACTAATTAACATATTTAGCAATAAAGCAATCAAGTTAACAGTTTGTGTTCTGCTGTGCTGATGCCAGCAGAGAAGGTTTAGCTCAACTGCCACTTTCTACGGTTTATACACATTGCTTTATTTGTATACAACCCACACGGTAGTATACCAATTACCTACGTCATGACATTTCAAAAGACCTCACATTAACTACAAACGATGCACTCATTACAAGAAGAAAATAATTGAAAATTAAATAATTCAAGTGCTTGCAAGTTGAATTGATAGTTACTCTAAAATGATCGTGTAATGGTTTCAGTAAAATACACTCAAGTCAAGGTTCATTAGCTTGGGCAGAAATCACTGAACTCAATACGTACGTGATTCACAAAGCCTATTCTTTGGATCAACTATCCATGACTTCATGCCTACAACGTTTGCTCTGAAATCTTTTGTTGCGAACAAAAAAAAAAAAGAACTTTTATATGGAAGGGTCTTTCGCCAATTGATTGCAGCTATCAATGCAGGAAATGTGGGCTTTACACAAAAGTAATGAGCAAGTAAAGAAGATAAGTAAGAGTTTAAAATATAAAAGGGGATTCAATTAAGTTTAAAAAGATTATTATTGTTATTACTTCGTTTCTCGTCCCCCAGGTATTTTAATATACTCAGGTAATTAAATGAAATATATGCATACTGCAAGGATATCAGAATTACTCAGGAGATGGTTCTAATGAACTAGATGCAACAATATCTAAGTAATCCAATTCAAGGGGTTTTTCATGTAGCATATATTTTATTGGATTGATGAATCGATATTTCAAGTTTCGTCTCCAGGTTCTTATCCTTGTTTTCGTTTTATTATTTTATATATTTTTATTTTGGAATATCCAGAGACACTAATAATTTCTTGCTCACAAATAGCAAAGCTATTCTATAGAGCAATCTTATAATGTTCTTTGAATTTGTTTTGTTTTGGTTCTGCATATCTTCCTTTCGGCTTTCTCATAAATCGAAGCATATTCCAGGATATCCCAACTCATTTCAATTTTAAGCATTCCATGTAATAATATCCTTGAAATATTTTGTAATTCGAAACTCCTGGACAATTGTCATTCGAATCAAAATACAAATAGACCTATATTGCTCAATGAAGGATTTGTTATTATCCTATAGAAGAGGAAGTATACCAGGGATGCAAATAAGCAACAAAATTTTACTCGCCCAATTAAAAAAGCCACTAGCCCACATCCCACAACAGAAATCATTTACTTACCTTCGGCATAATATTAAATACTTGTCTGCACGGATGAACCACTCGCCCCGGGTGAATGGTTATTTGCATCCCTGGAATATACTATATATACGAACATTTCTTCAGAACTTGAATATTACTAACATATACTAGTAATATTCTGTGCAGTTGTACACATTTTACGTGTACAGTTTTCTTAAATAGTATGTTTACTAGGAATATTTCTACTATATGATGCAAGTGGAGAAGGTTCTATGGGAATGCTACCAAGAATAAAATTCGGTGGTGCTGAAACATTGTTAGAAATACTCTAAAACGACTTAGAATGCCCTTTTATTCCATGTAATTTTCAATGTATCATACTTTAGAGAGGTATAGTGTTTGTTTTACTATACAAAGGGAACTTCAATATACTCTGGAAAGACCTTGATCTATTTCTATGATACCATCATTTGGAAAATTCTAGTATTCTTAAAAACTAAAATACGCAAAAGCATATACATGTTTTATGGAATATATAGGACTATATTCCATGGATACATATATACTTACGAAATATAACCCTATATAATCCACAAAACACATCAGCATATGATTTTACATATCATAGTTCTTAAGGATACTGGAATACTAGACAACCACATCTTGAAAACATATGTTTATTTGCTGTACATCTTTTTTTTCTTTTCTTTTTTTTTTCATTTTACTATTTGCAAATTTAGGAACAAGTTTGCTAATTAAATATCTGGTACCTGTAAATACATACTTGTTAGGAATTAAAAGATTCGAATTCTGTTAGTCTTTAGAACTTATCAAATATAACTGAGCAATGTCAGAAAATGTCAGAGAGGGTTCAACAGCTGTATTAATATAATATACCCAACAAAAAGTAATTAAATGATTGACGTTAAATTCCATCAACTCATCCACCTTCGCTCGCAGCAACTTCATGTTCTATTTGATTTGTTCCTGCTTTTCTTGTGGTCATTTTTTTTTTTTTTTTTTTGGATTGAATATGTGCGCTTTTGTGAGCAATACACGAAAAGATCGGGAGTTGTGAAAAAAAAAAATGCCATGTTGGAAGGGGTGGATTCAAAAGTTACACTTTTATGCGTTAAGCCAAAAGGTAGGGACAGGAAGGGCGTAGTCAAAAAGCAAAGGTTGTCTCCGCCCCTCCCTGCAACGATCACGATTCATCCACTCTTAACAATAGCAACAGCAAAAGAGAAGAGAGTACACCTCAGCTACGCGACGCTCAACACTGGAAAACACCTTGTAAAATAACTATAATGGTGTTCTCATGTACTGCGATTTCTACAATGACTTTTAAGTATAGACTTAAAACTTCCAAATGGTATGAGGAAGCATCAATTGTCCAGCAACTAATGTCACTTCTGACAAAATGCTGTAAAAAAAATTAACAGTTTTGTTTTTTATGTTACTCACAGGTAGCATTGTAAGAAGAATTCACACGAAGTTACTACATAACAGTTCTTAAGTAATTGATTGCTGACGAAGATTAAAAGCAGACAGAACAACATACTTTAAATCACCTGTCGCAATGACAAATGCAACCAATTATTCAACACGAATTAGATGTGGTAGTCGGCTCCACTTCCTCACTTTGTTAAGAAAAGAAAAAAAAAAATATTGTCTAATTTTTCCAAGTTTTCAACTGCACCACCAAACAGAAAACCAAGAACATTAAAATCCACATAATATTAAATTCTATTTCATGTCAAAGGTATTTTTAAAATCAAGTGTTTGACTTATTACATAACGTTCTTGCTTTGTACACGGTAGCTATAATAATAATTTACACTATATTTTGTGTTGTGTGTAGACAGTACCACTTTTGAATAAGGAAGATGTGTTAGCTTGAATTGTATACATATTGGTTCCGTCGTTGGACATAAGATTATATACGAGTATGGTGTAGTTATTATTACTGCACTTACACTGATTTCGAGATACGAGTATTTATGAATGTTTTACAATTGTTCTATAAATTTTTTGAATTGTCTCTAATATTTTAAGAATGAAATGTAAATATTTAGTGATGATAAATATATTCCATGGGGTATATCCATTGTTGTGTCAATAACGACATCAAAGACTATGAAAACTACGGTACGTATATAATTTTGTGTTAAAAATCTGCGAGTAATCAGGTATGTGTAACAGATTTATATTCAGCTTATCAGTGCAATCTATTATGATGATAGTGTAATCTTTGATTGCAATTTGGGAAGTTATGCAGTATGGTTATGCACAAGCATTAGGATTGATTATATTGTAGATAGATAACAAAAATAATAATGGTCCTCCGACGAAATCCTGTGGAACTCCTGGCGATGCAATTGTTAAAATTTTTTAGATCAATACATGTCATTATGCTTCTACGGTATACAATATAACAATACTGGAATATAATGTTAGAAAGAACTTCTATTGTATTTTAGTGTAGCATGTATGGTAGGTATTAGTAACAACAGCACTATGAAGCGTTATCATTGTTTGCACCGATTTTAATGCATCAGAAAACATGAATATATGCGTTGTTAACCAAGACGAGAGCTCTTCCACCTTGAAGAAAAGAAATAAAAGGAACACTGAAGGTTAGCAATGCGATTTTTAAACCAGAATGAGAGAAAACGAAGTGGAGAGAACAAAAACGCTGAAAAGCTAAAGAAAAAGAGTTCTTTTCTGCCTTCGCCAGCGTCACGACGATAGAAGAATTGAACGACACGAGAAGCCCGAGGTCAAGTCAAGAGGGCACACAGCGACCTACATAGCCAGGAAGCGGGTCATTCTATCCACCCACCTGGGAAAAAGGGCTCGCTTGCTATACATTATATTCTTCTTCCTCATGGTGCACCACACAAAGAAAAAGAATAACAAAGAAATTCGTAAAACTAACCGTAAGATCCATCACTCCAATATCTTACACAACAGCAATGATGTATAACATTGTAAATCACGCAGAACATTCAAGTAAATCAAGAATTCTTTGTTTGTTTATCAAACAAAAAAATTTGTTTATCAAACACAAACAAGATTTTAGATTATTAATAATGATTTTCTTTTGTTTTTAATCCAAAAATATATCGCTGTACGAATTCAAAGCTAGGATACCTTAAAAACAGTCGTTTCGAGAAAATATTTACTTATTTCTTTTTTACTTCTATTATTAAGGGTATTCAGTAGGAAAATTAAGGTTTGGATACTTATGCATCTTTCTCAAATATTGTATTCTACTACTGTATCCAGGGCTGGATTAACTCCTCAGGAGGCCCGGGGCTAGAAGAAGTATGTGGCCCCTGTTGACTTCACCTAATACATTTCTGTGAACGTACAGTAGGAAATTTAAGAGAATATGTTTCATATTTTATTTTATGATTATGACTGTATCTTCATGATTCTTTTTAGATACCCAGTTGAGATTCTGATCAGAGTGGTGGCCCCTATCCACCTGGAGGCTCCGGACTATAGCCCCCTAAGCCCCTCCTTAATCCGGCTCTGACTGTATCCATCTTACTCTAGTGTTTAATTGATATTTGTATAGGAAGTGCGACTGTTGGTGATATCCTAAAATTACATTTAAAAAAAAGGTTGTTCCAATATTGAATTAAAATAACGATATACTAATCCATAACTTCATTGCATCCTAATTCTAATAACTTACGTGTAGTACTTGTTTCTTTATAGCAAACTGTATTCGAAACAGATTTTAAAACGACATGAACTTGGGAGGTGAAAGTCATTTAGAGTGGCCATAAAAGTCCCATTATTGAAAATTCTGATTGCAGGTTTTTCTCCGCCTATCAACTTCCAGACTTTTATTTCCACTTACTTGCCTCTTGTCCTTAAGACAGACGTTAAGAGCCTTTATACTTGTCAAACGATCACAGATATACAGTAAATGCATTCTGTTTTATTATGATCATGGATATAACAAAAATATGATAACTTCAGAGGAACGTACATCTTAACTAGAAAGTTAAGCAAGACAAAAGAGTAATCGTGATTAAAATAATGGATCAGAGATAGTTTGTTATTTTGGTAGATCCACACTTTTTAAATAATCAATATTATTATTATTAAAATTTTCATCAGTTCTGAGAAGGGCTTTGCCAATATTTTGTTTGGTATCACTTTGCTTCTTTTTACAAGATTCTTTGTGGTAAGATAAAACAATGACAAGCATTTCTCTTTTCGAATTATTTTAACCATTCTATGTACTACAATTGAAACCACTTTTGTATCGACGTGTCACAGCAAAAATCATGATTTGACAATACAAAGAAAAAAAAAAGAGGTCAACAAACAAGAAGAGGTGTCACTCGCTTGAAAGGAAAAAAAAGTGAAAAACAAACCGTGCTAAGAACAAATTTTATATGTATTTAAAAAAAAAGTATGTAGGGCAAAATATTCAAAAGCACGGAACTTGCTGAAAAGGCCTGTGACAAGAAACCTTGTAAGTAGTGACGAGTGAGCGAGTTATACACAGCAAAAGTCTCTTTCCATGGTGAATGCTCATTGCATGCAGAAGAACAAAAGTATAACAAACTGGAACGCAGATGACATGAATCATTTTCTTTTTTGTTTAAAATAATAAAACCCAAGGTCTTTCTCTCCCTTCAACAGGAACGTGTTGACCATATAATCACAAGAATATGTATTTTCAGTCTCCTTTTTTTTAACATTAAAAAAAGAGAGAAAGAAAGAAAGGAAATCGGTGAAACCTTCAAAATTGAAAAACTTTAAATAAAAGGTACGGGCCACTGCACTAAATATTCCTGCTCCTATATTTTAGACTTCCAAACCATGCTATACATAAATGTCGGAAGTCTTACAGAACGGATTTTTCCGTTCGTCCGTCCACACGTATCACACCAAAAACGGTAAGACATCAAAAAGGTACTTTTTCTTTGCACTTGAGGCAGGTAGCAAGAAAAGGTGCCATCTTATCCGTTAAAAGTTTAATCAAAACGGAAATGGTTCAAACTAATCATTTCTGGTTTCAATGTTTGTCGCCTTAGAACGAAAACGACAAAAGATAGCGAAAAGTGGTTTTTTTTTCTTTTTTTACAATCGATTTACTGTTTTAAAACAACATATTATGACTACTCACAACACTCTCAAAACCGGAAGTGGTTCAAATTTATTATTACTTACGATTTCAATACTAATTTCCGTAGAGGAAAACGATAAAAGCTATCAAGATTTTTTGCAATCGATTCAACGTCCCAAAAATAGATTCAATCTCCTCTATAAACCCTCTATTCAAATCGGAAGTGATTCAAATTAGTCATTTCCGGTTTCAATGCCAGAACAGAAACGGCAACAGGTAGCGAGCTTTCTTTTTTTTTAAAAAAAAAGATTCTGGGTCTTAAGACGGATAGATGCTGATTGCCACGGGTGCTGACTGCCACAGCCAATTATTAGTGCTGACTGCCACGACTGTCGCTGATTGCAAATATGAAGGTGCTGACTGCCATGAGCCTGGGAGAAACTGTATTTGGAAAGAGAGGAATTAATCCCTCATACTAAATTTATTATTATTAATTAATTAATTTAGTACGGATTAATTTAGTAATCATCACAGCAAATCTTTGTGGCATCCTATAAGTTACAAAGTTGCTCACTAAGTGGAACGACATACACTTGGATGTTTATAAAGGAATTGTCTTTTCTGTTATATGTACAATTTGCACATTTCATTGTTTATATTAATTGTTTTATTGTATTATTTAATGGATATGATGGTCTGAAGCCAGCTGACAAGGGAAGTTTGGGAGAAGCACTCGCCTGCAGAGAAATAAGCATGTCATTTGAAGGACCAATTCATGCTGATTACAACAGGTAATAAAACTCCTGTACGTTGAAAACTGTTCGAGATATTCAGCTTGGAAATTTATATGAGAAAATGAGTGGATGCACGTTTCAATGCGTTAAGTATTCTCACCCATGGCGAAGCCTGATGGTTTGAACTTGCTATTGCTTAATCACTGGGGTCCATTCACAGACAAATTGTCCATTACAAGTTGCATGACGGATGGCAAAGACCTAATGGTTGAGAAGATACCAAAGGATTGCACACGATTTGTGCAACCATTTGATGTGTTTTGATCCCGATCAATCAGAGATTATGGGAGGAGATTTGTACATAGTATGAATCTTCTTCATCTTGACGTCATAATGTACAAACGAAACAATCAAATAAAGTTCGTGTCCATACGAATCACTTCCGATCACCGCGATACATTGGATTGTTTCAGTTTGCGTTCTGCAAGGCAGGTTACGAACAAATTATAGGCCTATAACTTTTGAACCACTTGTCGAATTTGCTTTTTGCTTTGGTTCTGCGAACTGTTCTCTTGACGGATGCAACACAATTGCACATATAAAATGTTCATGGTGCAAGGAAGTCTTTTGCCTGCGTCATTTCTTCATAAAACAGAAGAACAACAGTGATCAATTTTCATCTCTAACCTATGATTATTGTGAACAATGTAATGACTAGTTGTATCCAACATACCCGTTAGTTATTGCGAAACACTTTTTTTCTGTTACTTCCGATAGCTTTCAATTCGTATGTCAATATTCGTTACTAATTATGTTGTACTTAACGCGTATAAATGCGTATATCCTCGTTTTCTCATATAAACTTCCAAGTTGAATATCTCGAACCGTTCTCAACCGTACAGGAATTTTATTAGCTTGTTATAATCAGCATGAATTGGGACTTCAAATGGCATGCTTAATTTCTCTACAGGCGAGTGCTTTCTCCTGAACTTCCCTTGTGGGGTACAGACAGCAGTGCTTTTTTGATGGAACTTTCAAGAGCTGCTCGAAACAATTTGCACAGCTGTACACAGTTCATGTTGACATAGGGAGTTCAAGTGAGAATACATAAATCGTACCACTTTTATACGCACCGTTCCCTTACAAAACTGAAAGTACACTCATGTCCAAAATTATTGTCGCATATCTATAACTGTCTTCTTGTAAGAATATAATTTGATAATTTTGCAGAGTACTTTTAATACTTATATTATGTGTATAATCAGGAAATTTATATTTGTGATAAATTTCATAGGAAAAGAATTATAAATACGAAAATCATAATGAGTAAAATAAAATGTAACTAAATGGACAAGAAAATTTCATTTTCGTTTTATTGTTCTTATTTACTGCTCTTTTGACATGAAATTTACCACATACTTGTCTTTGCCGATTATACACATACTAACATTATAAGAAATACCGGGCCAATTCGTTATGAAATTATATTACTAGAACAACATATTTATAATCATGTGACAATAATTTTGGACATGAGTGTACATACAGAGACCTGTTTACCTTTGTTAGGTGTTGGTCTGAACAACACGATCCTAAGGATCATCTAGTTTCTTTCATGCTTCTTGGCGTCCGGTAATGTTACGTCTAGCAACTTTCTCTCAGGCTCGTGGCAGTCAGCACGCCATCGTGGCAGTCAGCACCTTGATATTGGCAATCAGCGCCAGTCGTGGCAATCAGCAGTCAGCACCCCACCCTTAAGACAACATATCATGACTGTACAAAACTCTACCAAAACCGGAAGTAGTTCAAATTTACTATTATGTCCGGTTTCAATACTGATTTCCGTATAATTAGCAAAAACGGTAAAAGATATCAAGAAGCTTGTTTTTCTTAATCGATACATGTTCCAAGAATAAGTTCCATCTCCTCCGTTGAAGCTCTATTCAAACTAGGAGTGGTTCAAATTAACACTTTACGGTTACAACCTTTATTCTCGCAGAACAGAAAGCGTGAAGCTTTTTAAAAAAAAATGATTCATCGTCTCAAGACAACATATCATGACTATCCGCAGCACTGTACCAAAACTATAAAGCACGTTTTTTTTTAAAACTCAAATTACATATTAATCCAAACAAAATCAACAATGTATCGATGACAATCTTTAAAAGGTATGTGCCAATATATGTTAAAATAACCGTGGTAATTGTAATTATGTCGTAAGATACCCTTCGATGCATTTTAGGTGCGCACTATTGTTTGACTGATTTGTGCATTCTTGTATTTCCATTCTGCATCTGATTTCTTGAACTGTAGTTTTATTATTATTATCCAGATTGACCAATCATGTTGTTGGAATCAAAATTTTTAAAATCTGTTAGAACAAAATTGATGGCTAACTTAATCCGTCAAAGCTTCGTTTCTTTTGTTTTTTGTATTTTGTATCCTCGTTTCTTTCTTTCTTTTTCTTTTTGTATTTTGTATCCTGAGTGCTACACAAGAAGGTAGTGAATTTTTTTTCATGTGTGCAAACAATTAAAATACTCTTCTCAATTTTATAATATTTGTGTTAAATGGCGTAGAGGAATGCTATGTTACAGCCAATAGTTAGTGCTCTAGAGTGTGTGGCCATGAGATAGGTTCGAGTAGTGATAGGATTATACAGGGTGTCTCAAAAGTCCCCTGACAGAGTAACTCTGTTATTAGAGTTACAACAAAATGTAAGAGAGAACCGTCTCCAAATATGATATTTTCAATCTAAAGTGAAGGAATTTTTAAAACCGGACAAGACGTTTGGGCTGTACACTCTTTATGCGCCCAATGTTAAATGAAAATGCAACGTTACCATTTACCTGGACCCACAACATAAGTGAATGAAGTTACTGTTTGAAATAAGGGCTGGCCATCGACACGTTAGCGTAAAAGACAGTTAACTTCACTGAATTACGTTGTGGGTCCAGGTAAATGGTAACGTTGCATTTTCATTTAACATTGGGGGCATAATCGTAGAGTGTACATCGCAAACGGCTCGTTCGATTTAAAAGATTCCTTCACTTTAGATTGAAAACTACATATTTGGAGATCCACCCTCTTGTATTTTGTTGTAACTCTGATAATAACAGAGTTACCCTATGTCAGGGGATTTTTGAGACACCCTGTATAGTGTTGGCATATCATTATTAGACACCTAATTATATATTTTTTTTAAATTTTAAGCCCAGAGCTATCCCATTTAGGCTAAAGAAAATGTAAAAAAAAATGATGGAATGAGAATGTGGGAAACGGGAGAACCAACAAGAAAACTCATAGGCACAAGGTTATCCATCATAAACAAATAGCCTAGAATTGAGTTGAGTTGAGTTGATTTTAGTTTAGCGTCCCTTTCAGCAGCGAGGCTATTTGAGACGTGGACCTACTGATTAACGTGGAATCCGAACCACATGAGCTCCCGCCGGGAATCGAACCCGGGTCTCCCACGCCAAAGACGCGTACAGCCTAGAATTGAACCAGGAACCCCTTGCACCAGAGAACTCTATCGCTGATCAACCCATTAGTAACAACTCCAGTCTAGAAAGCTAGAAATTACAGCGATGAAGTCGATGTGCTGACCACTTAATTAAAAAAAAAAAAAAAAATTAACTTGCCACAGCCATTCGTGGAGCTAAATAATCAAAGAGTTTATTATTTTAGCTTTCAGAGTAAAATAGTACACATTCGCTTTTTTAGTTTTCTGAAAAAAATATACAATATAAAGCACGATTGTTGTTGTTGAATTATAAAGTCTTACAGACTATAATCACTTAATTACGATATCAATACTCAATTAAGCCTGTTTGTTTTAAGAAGACAGTACGAGGAAAGAAAGCTTATTTCTGTTTTTAATTCTTTTGATTCCTCTGTAATGAAGTATCATTAGTAGAAGACGATACGGCACCAACACAGTATGAAGTCATCAAGCGACTTCACTGCTGGGAATTGAATATTCATTTTTCTCAAGAGACGGATGTGAAAGTCTGAGAAGACGTAGCACCAGATAGTACCATATAATGACAACATCATGTCTTGTGTCACGATGCATAGCATTAACAGCAAATATCTCACTCGCTAGATACGAAAAACTCCCACGGCACTCTCCAGTGAACAAACCTCAAAATTCCCATCACCCTACCTTCTCTTCTTTTTGAGCTATACAAGAATCTTTCCGTAACGAACGTTTTGTGGAAGAAGGAAATATATCAGTCATGGCTCCCAGACACAGACCACATAATGGATAGTCACGATGTGGACCTTAAAAAAACATAAACCGAGAAACCTATACTCGAAGTATGATAATTACTAAGAATTCACACGCATATATACAGCTTCTGTTACCTAATGGAAATCGATCAGAAATGTGTGAGAATTTGGGAAACCGATTACTTCCAGTGTAAAATATAAAAGTGTATTTTTCTTGTATCCAATGTACAGACTAGACAAGTCATTATATAGTTGTTTGTTGTTCCAAATAGTGGTACGTCAGAATAAATGTTTGATGTAAATACACCAAGTAAATAATAAAAAAAAAAAAAAAACTTCTTACACAGAGAGTGAAAATATATTATTTAAATAATAAACTTAAAATGTACAAGTATCTTCACGTTCGTTGGAATAATTCAAAGTAAATATTAGTGAGATACAGAATTGAATCGACTTGTAAATTCCTCATGACTATATGGTTAGCACCATCGCTCTCGATGAGGATAACCCGAGGTCGATTCCCAATGGGTATATGTTTAGATCAAACTTTATTATGCTAAACTGTATAACTACTCTTATAAAATCTCTCTGCTGAAAATTTTAAACTACAAAATTGTCCATCTAAAGAAACCAAGTTACGAAAAACTAAAGTTATCTGTAATTGTTCATACATAGTTTTATGGCTGCGAACTTATAAAATGATCTGCGAATAAACAATTCAAAAATATTACTGTTGCGAAAGAAAACTCTCTTTTAAACCACAATACTGATAGTAGCAGACATTTTATAAATAGTTTTTAAAATGCTACCCTATCTCAACATCTTATCCTACTTATCCCATTTAAAAAGTCAAGTTATACAGCATCTGAACCTGCCGGCACGTGGAAAATCAGCTTTTGAATCCCAGTAGTCCAGGCATTTCCTGTATTTTTCCAGCCTCCTGTGTCCTATATCCATAGGGGAAATACGATATTTAACTATTTTTCGGTTGTATTAGACACTTCATACATATTCCAACGATTAGTTTTGTATAATTTCCTTTTCTTTAAAAAAAAAAAAACGCAAGAAGTACTCAACTAGAAAATATTTAATATACTGACTCAGAAGCCTTCTTCTGTTTTTTAATCATTTACCAAAATACGTTAAAATGTCACTTACAAGTCAATTCACGTTTTAGCATGGTAATACCGGGAACGGCACCCACAGTTAGATCAAAATCACGGTTAATCAAGAACAGTTAAAAGAAAAAGGAATAACCCATATTATAATTAGGCCTAACGGAAAAATACTATTGTAGTAATAATTTAGCTGTTCACATTTTCAAGCAGCATACTCCATACTCAGTTTCGTTATATGCTGATGGTTTGTGATAATAGTAATTCTTCTTTCATTCCGCAATAAACAAACTTTTTTTAAGGCCTTGGTCAGGCTAACCAAATGTCCCAGATTTACAGGGACACTTCCGACTTTCCGCTAGCTGTCTCGGTGTGCCAAGAATATTTTTCTGGACACACAAATGTTTCGGTTGTTATAAATGATCCCTTAGATCGAGAATCCTAATTATTTCAACATTGCTAGGTTCTACACATCATTGCTGATATCTGTAAAACGGTGGAGGTGGTTGTACGTTTCAAGAACAAATGCTTATATAGAGTACATCTTTACTAAACGTACTTTGGATATAATAATAATAATAATAATAATAATAATAATAATAATAATAATAATAATAATAATAATAATAATAATAATAATAATGTCACCTTAATGTGAAAACATGAAAAGGAGTACTCATAATGAAAACGACTTGCGTCACTCCTGCTCAGAAATTTATGAATACATGTTCTCATTGAAAACAAGAAGCACACAGAAAATTCATTCTTCTGAAATATATGTAAATTGTAAGATAAAGTACATATCTTCTATTTGTCATTCATATTGCATTAAGTTGGCAATGCAGATAGTGTTAAATGCAAAATTTTAATTCATTTCCGTGTTATCTTTGATTAAATGTCTGATTTCCAGGTCTATGTTTTATAGAGACTATTTCCTATTAATTGCTGCAACAATGTTTAGGAAGTATAACAAATAACACCTTAATATAGAAATCTACCCACATGATATAAAGTGTCTCGATTCGAGAATACGGTCAAACTGACCTTGGTAAATCATAAATTGACTGTATATGCCAAGAACATGGCAATACGCTCACCTATGTATTGTGTTCCTTTACCAAACGTATCAATTATCACTGACAAAAAGAGATTACGAGACTAAGAAATACATCTTCCCTGGTGCTCTAACGAACATGAGACAGAGATTTTCTTTCACAAACCGTTGATAACACTGCAATACTGCGAGAACATAGGGCTATGCACTTCCGATCCGACACATACACCGGCAGCAAATTATCAACTTATCAGTACTGATTGATTATATTTGTGTACCTACACACCTTCGATACGGTGTTCTAGATAAGACAATGGAAGCCTACAAGGAAATGCCAACGAGGAATTACATGTTTCTTTTAAAAAGTATAGTATTTAATTGCGTCACATCGTGTTAGAAATGAAATCGGCAAATCAACACAGTGTACGTTGCAGCATTCTGGATGTGTTGTATTTTAAACAGAAATTCTAGCTAAAACCAGTTGAGAATGCTCCACGAGTATTGCCAGAATGAACTTAAAAAGAATGGAGAGATGGAGCGGGAAGGATAACTGTGATTTTTTTTTTATCTGCACCTTCTTCTGTTTCTTGCAAAAATTCGCAAAATATCATCTCTCTATGACTTACGGTTCCCGAGACATGGTTCCTTAAATCTCCCGAAATTCGAATTTTTTTTTTTTTGACCAATATCTGGAAACGGTCGCCAGTTGGTCAGTAGCCAGTTGTCCAGTGGCCACCGGTTACTATTTGGTACCAAATCCTCTTAGGTATTAATCAACATCAATGTCATCTCTCTATAACTTACGGTTCCAGAGATATGGCTCCTTAAATCTCCGGAAATCGGCCATATTTGACCAATATCTCGGAAACGGTAAGAGTGACGTGAAAAATTCTATCACTTTCTCAGATAGTTTTTGATGCTCTATTGACTGGAGGGCTCAAAATTGAAAAAAAAAAAAAAAAAAAAAAGAAAAAAAAAAGAATCGCAAAAATAACAGACAGACACGCAGACATAGAGAATTCAGTAACGATCTTTTAAAGTTCGTTGAAAAAAAAAAGAAGCTAGATGGATATATAGTGAACTGATTAACAATAAATGAGTTGTAAAAAAGTTTTGGGATAAGCAACTTAGAAAACAAACAAACAAATAAATAAATACAATAGTCCCTGCAATTAAATAATACGCTTAGCCCCAACTTTGACTTTTGGCGAGGGTACCAAATTTTTGGCATAAATATTACAGTGACGTATGTAGAATTTCATGAAGGGGAAGTTTCAAGCACTCAACTTCATATTATTTTAGGGCATACATGATTTTTCTGTATGCATATATTATTAGAGTAAACGCTTGTTTTTCTCTAGTATCTTGCTCCAGGGTGGACTGAAACCCCGAAACTCGTTCTTGGGTACGTCATTGTTGACTTAACCCAGGAGATGGAAGACTACTTTACTTAAGACGTGTCAAACTCTAGTCTTGAATAATAATAATAATAATAATAATAATAATAATAATAATAATAATAATAATAATAATAATAATAATAATAATAATAATAATAATAATAATAATAATAAAACTAGCCTATCGTTGGTAAGGACCAAAGGGGCATAACTGTCGAATTTTGAAATTCTGATTTCTGAGCGATGAGGGTAGGCACTCGGTCGAAAAGGTGTAAAACGCTTTTTCAGGCCAACCACCCTGAATGAGGTTTTCCTGGGTTTTTCTCATTCACATCAGGCAAATGCCGGGGTGGTACCTAACTTATAGGTCCCAGGCCGCTTCCTTCCTTACCCAACCTTTCCTTCCTTCCCTTTCCCCGGGTAGTGTGCTCGCCGAGGGACGTCATCCCTCAAACGTGACGGGCTAAATGGCCTTAGTTACCGAAAGCCCAGAAATCTAAAATCCTAAATTTAGTTTAAAGGGAAAAAAGTAACTCAAACATGAAATAGATCTACTTCATGATTCACTGGTAGTGGTTGTCCCTTTTCACCTTTCGCATAAGGAGCAAAAATTTCGGACCCGATACAAAAAATTAAAATCCAACTTCTTCTACAAGGTACTCAAAATACAAACACAAAGTCCTATAGGAGTTGTTTGAATAAATCGGGCTGATGTCTTCGTAGTCCGTAATGAAGTATTAAAATAAAGCAACTTGAGATGAATGATGATGATTATAGGCACAAATAATGCGAATTTTTTGTCGTCTCGGTTTGTAAATTTATGCCCTGATTCTCTTCTTAAGTTCGCCTAGAAATTCTCAGAATCTTTCAGCCTTATGAGAGATTCACGAATTGGTGTGATAATTACAACATTTAAACCACATTTATTATTTGAGTATATTGTATATACAATGACTTGTGTATCAAAAAAAAAAAAAGTTGATAAAAGCTATTTACTATATCCACACAATCACTTTATCAATTCATACCTTTAATACTATGAATCATTTAACATTAAAGCAGTGTTAAAAAAAAAAGTTTAATGTTCCATATTCATATTCTTTAGGCTAAAGAAGACGGATGTTTAATGAAATGAATAATTGTAAAATTAAAATGTTATGCTCTTTCACCGGGAATTGAATCTAGGACCACGTGCACCAAAGGCATACGCGCTAGCCACTAGACCAGCGGGGAAGGCTAGCGTTTTGGTTGGTGTGAAACACAAATGACAATGAAAAGTGCAAAAGATTAATGGTACGCAAACTACAAGCCTTGCTCTACTTTTCAAAATACTCCTAGCACAAAAATTAATAATAATAATAATAATAATAATAATAATAATAATAATAATAATAATAATAATAATAATAATAATAATAATAATAATAATAATAATAATAATTATTATTATTATTATTATTATTATTATTATTATTATTATTATTATTATTATTATTATTATTATTATTATTATTATTATTATTATTATTATTATTATTTCACAATCATTCACTTTCATTAATCATCAAACTCCCTTATTATAAAAGACAATCGTGGAACGTTAAACTGAAATTTCTTTTCAACCAAAACATTCTCTTTATAGATGACCCTCGTATATATAAAGAAGAAGAAGAAGAAAAAGAAAATGAGAATACAGGCGCCTCCCTAGATTAGATTATCTCTTCCCTGGAAAAAGGGAAAGCATAGTATTACTACAGAGAAAATTACACTATATATTTCCTACCTACTTATCTCTTCCGTGCTGTTACGTATGATGTTCACTTAAAAAGAAAGAAAAAAAAATAAGTGTTCGTAAGTAGAAAAGATGAGTGAGTTTGCCTTGCGCCAGTAAGAAAGAGATTAGCTTGCAGGTAATATTAGTCATAGAATTCCTGAAACTCAAACAGTAGACTCCCTTTTACTTGACTTCAGAGCGATGAGAAACGATAGAAGGATGATGAAGTGGCGCAGACAGGAAACTTTTCTTTAAAGCATCACATAGCCTACATATTTGTGACTACGTTGCTGTTCTTGACAAACAACCCAGAAATTGTGACGAGATATTGATCGCACAATTATGCACAATAAACAGAAAATGCATCAAGAATATATAGAAAGTGTCTTCACCGTATTGTCCTTGTAGCCTATGCTTGATACACATATCTGGAAATTCGAGGAAGTTTGTAAATGTTTAGGTCAAACATCTACGAGTATTTACAAGTTTACTATGAGTGTTTATCACCACACCAGATCAATCGTAGGATGGAATCTTCCACAAAACCTGTGTATGCTTCTATAAAGGTAATCAAGAAAGTTCTGTCGCTTATTGTGGAGATCTATGTTCCATCGGCCCTCACACCGTGAGTTGAATGCGAATGGAGATGAGGTGAAGGTCAGTTGTTGGTGTGGGTATATCCAACATACTACCTGCTTATGGCAATTCAGATACACCGTGAACTTACGTACAGACAGAGTGAACATGGGACCTCCGGGACCTCCACAGAACGTCATAAGGGCGTGTATGCTGTACGAGTTCAAACTGGGGTCAAACGCCGCTGCAGCGGGGCGGAAGATATACCAGGCCTTTGGTGAGGGTGTCGTGACTACGCAGACAGTGCAGCGGTAGTTTAATAAGTTTAACGAGGGTGACGAAACACTCGAAGTCGCATCGCATGCCGGAACATTAACAAATGTCCAAAATGAAGATCTTTATTCAGTAATTGAGGCGAACAGTGGCCAGACATGTGAGGAACTGAGACTATAATTCAGTGTGACTGGACAAGCCATTCAGCAGCACCTCTATCAACTTGGGAAGCACTACAAGTTGAGTCGATGGGTCCCACATGATTTGACTGCGGGCCAGAAGGCAACCTGTGTTTATTTGCTGTTTCGTCTGAAGAAGAAGCCATTCCTAGACAGGATGTTGACATGTGATGAGAAGTGGGTCCTGTACGAAGCTCTACGGTGGCGTCATCACTGGTTAGCATCCCATGAACCGGTTCCAAAACAGCCGAAACCAGCACTGTACCAGAAGAAGGTCATCCTGTGTACTTGGTGGACTGCTCGCGGCATCGTACATCGGGAACTGCTACCAGCTGGTCAGAGCACCAGTGCAACTGTGTACTGTCAACAGTTAAGCCGTGTTCAAGAAAGACTGAAAACTCTGTAGCCAGCATTTCTGAATCGCAAAGGGGTCCTTCTGTAACAAGACAACGCTAAGCTCCACGTGGCTAGTATGACCCGGGACACCATTCTACGCCTTGCATAGGAAATACTACTGCATTCACTATACTCCCCGGACATTGCACCGTCCGATTATCATCTGATCCATCCCTTGCACAATTACCTTAGAGGACACCAGTTCAAATCCCTAGTTGAGGTGCAAAATGCACTTGATACCTTCTTTGCTTCACGGCCCACCAAATTCTATCTACCGCGATGTAATCCATGGCCTTCCAGAACGTTGGCAGAAGGTCGTCGATGCTGATGGGGACTATTTTTGATTTTCCAGGTATGTCGTAGGTGATGTTCCAAGGTGGTGGGTGAAAAAGCGACAGAACTTTCCTGGTTACCTTTACATGTTAATCCTCACTAAACAGAGCCGAAATATATAGATTAAATTTATTATTTATTATACCTATAGAGCTAATTTTATTTTACTTATACTTTTTTAATTAAGCAAGTAAAGGACGGAAAGAAAGAAACTGCAACTGGACCAGAAACTACTACGCCCGGCTTCGATTCCCAGTGAACGCTAACGTGGTTCACTGGATCCACGTTAAGCTGTAGTCCATGCCAGATACATCCTGCTGAGGGGGACACTACGCTTCAATTGAACCAACCAACTTATTGGCTATTAGCGCACCTCGGAACCTTCGTTTAGTAAGATGCTCAGAGCACAGTCAAACTTCTATGTTCTTTTATTCTCCCTTCTTTTGTTTCGCGTAAAAATGTTAATGATGAACTATAACATTCTATAATATTAAGAGATTGAAAACAAGAAAAATATACACAGAAATGTTCCTCTATATTGGTTATTTATTTTATTTTACAACAAAAGAACACCAGAAAAAAATCCCTTTCTAACTACCACCAATCTGAATTAGAAATACTGTACGCATTGATACGACTGCTAACGAGCAAAGTTGTTAGTAGTTTCTAAATGGCAGGAGTGACACTTCTATCACCCAGACAAACCAAAGAAAAAAGTAGGTTGCAGCTAAAAATGCCAACCAAACAAACACATGCAGTCGTCACGATGTTGTTTGTTCAGCTCATCTTAGAAAGAGGAGTTGACGACGAACGAGAAAACTGATATGTTTGCAAAGGATGACGTCACGGAACAAAATCAAGAAAGAAAGAAAGAAAGAAAGAAAGAAAGAAAGAAAGAAAGAAAGAAAGTAAAACAATCTCCTTTATGGTTACTGAATCAACAATACCTTCTTTTAATGCAATTATTTTCCCTCATTGACATGCCTGGGTAAATAATTCAAAATGGCATGAATATAGAAAAGTTGTTATTGTACAAAATATATAGAAACGTCATCGGCGTACAGAAGTGCAGAAAAATCACCCGTGTACAAAAATAAAGAAAAGTCATCGGCGTAAATGCACAGACAGCAACAAAAACAAAAATGTTTGTTCGGAGATCATTATGCGCTGACCTTTAACATCACCTTACAATATTTATTGAAACGTGCTTCGTTATAGTTTTAAACCATTTCATTAAATTTAACTGCACAAAGGGCACCATAACTATAAACAGTTCTCTTCCTAAAGTTTTGCCTTTCTCCATTCACAAATGACCCTTTCACTTTGTGTGAATCTTTCACACAACAAAGGAACTATTTTTTTTCCTACACTAATCACAACAATAATTCATAACAGTCTTCTTCCGCATCGCACATAAATATCGCTTGAAATTACAGCAAAATCAGTATGTTTTTCTTCTCTTTCGCGAATGTATTTGTTTGCAATTATGACCATACATGGCATGAAAACGCCATATTATACCGGTCTTGGCTTTATAATGTTTAATGACAGAATGTTCGTTGTTACAAATAATTAAAAATTTGGAAACATAATCAAAAGTTAACAGAAAACTTCTTCAAACACTCTCTCAAAATGGTTCACAGTAGTATTTAATTCAATGTTATTTTCTGATATACCACATGCAATATATGACTTATTTATACGACATAATTCTTTCATTTCGAGGAATCAAATAAAATTGCAAAATTTCGTGTTTCTCATGCAATAATATATATTTTGGATCCGTTGACAACGATCATATCATTATACCCGCTAACTGGTTAATTGTTGCCCTGTAAATTTGTTACTTGCTAGAGAATACAGTATTTGCGTTTGGCATTTAGTTGCGCTGATCTTAAGATTTAGTCACTTATGTCGCTGTATAAAATTTTCTCGATCTTGTTTCGAGTTATTCAACATTATTTTGCAATGATCTGTTGAAAGAAACATTTCACAACTGAGTAACTGATTCTATTGACAAATAATCAATGTGCAGGAAATAAAAAGAGAGAAAATGGGAGAATTCAGGACATTTTTTTCCAGATACTATTTTTTTAAAGATACTATATTATCTCTCTCTCTCTCTCTCTCTCTCTCTCTCTCTCTCTCTCTCTCTATATATATATATATATATATATATATATATATATATATATTTAGTTAGTTAATTAGATTTTCATGTCTTTCGATTATAGTATCACAAATGACGGGACTTTTGTATTTTTTAAAGTAAATGAGAAAATAATGATTATAAACTTAACTCGCCGAGATTTTTCAAATTTAAAATAGCTAATAATTTTTAGATTATTTCTAATATTGTATTTCCGTTTCAATTTCGTTCTCTTAATATGGTATACATAACGTTCTTTGATATTTTATTCTGAAGTATGCTGGAGACAATAGGACTAAAAATGCAAGGTATAACATACCACAAGGGGGAAGGGGTAATTACCTGGTGGCTCGCTCTGTCGACTGCACGGGAAACAGATATGCTCCACTGCTTTTGCCAGGTGCTTTTGCTTTATTTCTGCTTCCTGATTGGTCACCATCAACAGACCGGAAACAGATAAGTTTGAGAACGGAAGTTGTTGAGAGCTCAACAGAGGGGGTAGGGAGAATTACAAAAACCTAAATGACCTTTTCAGTCACGGTCGTCCTTTGTTCAAATCGGAGGAATTGGATGGAAAAACAAGCAGAAAGCATGCGGAGAACATAACAGCTAATCCCTGATGAGTTTTTTATACGTATTTTTAAGGGGTTTTCTGAAGCACTACACAGTACAAATACCTATATTTTCTCTACAGCTGATGAGATCGCACACAGACGAATGTTTTAGACAGCGACATTCCACTCTAATAATTTCCTGTGTTTAAGAGTAATTAGATTTCTACTTTATCAATATCAGTCCCAGAATTAAACATACATGTGTCTGTATATTCAAGCTCAATTTACAATATTTTGTTAAAATTTCTTTAAGGCAATGGTTTCATATCTAAAACAAGTATACCACTCAAACAAGTACACCTATTGCCAATGGTTTAGTTGGACCGCAACACCAAATATTCCATCATATATTGTATTAAATATTTCATCAAAGTGGAATTTGAACGTATAAGATATCAAGTTGTATCAAAATTTTGGGTTGCTCACAACATTTGTTAGAAGTGTTCTAAAATAAAACTTGTTCCATTGCTATCCAACATTGCATTAAAGAAACCAAACTAAAATCACTGTGCAGTGGCGCTAAAATTAAATACGGTGTGGACACGGAAAGCGGTTGAAATTCTTATTGACACATGTAAGCAACATCCTTTTTTAATATAACTATAATCTATATTATAAAAGAGAACGTACAAATCCTTTGTTCCCTCATCACGCTAATACGGCTGAACCAATTTCTTTTATTTTTGGGGGGTTATTAGGATTTGGACCCTAGATGGTTTTTATCATATCACTTTAATTTTTAATTACCAGTGTCTTGAGATAATTGACCATTCAAGTGTCCATAACGTACAAATCCTTTGTTAGTTCATCATAGGTATAAAAATAAACGTATGTATATGCAACCCGCATGACCGTGTCACTCGGCGGGTTAACATAAATGACAGGCGCTATAATGTTAACATTTACTGCAATTTGAAAGCGAAAAAGTAAAAATTATCTAAGTAACAAAGTTTATTGCGTTCCGGGGTGACCGCAGCGAAGCGGGGTGAACGCTGCTAGTACTAAATAATATTAGAGCTAAGTACCGCAGATAGCCTCCCAAAATTAAAAAAAAATTAAGAGAAAATTAACAGAATTACACGAAATTTAAACATCAGACTAATAAATACAATAATATAGGTTATTAATACGTATTTAGTGAACAAGAAAAAAGCACGAAAACAGCAAGTACTTGCAAATAACGATTACTAGTAAAGGAGTAATTGATGAAACAGTAGTAATTGCGAGTAGGGTATATTAACATAACCATAGTTAGACTGGTTCATGTGCTTGTGATCAGTGGAAGCCATCAGCGGAATCTCAGCTAGTCATTCCATTTATTTTTATAGCTTTACTATTACCCATCCCATCAACTTTCCTAGTTACCCATTACCATATGCAACCAGAAAACTACAGACGACGTCCAAACGTTCTAACAATTGAATGAAGAAACAAACAAATGATCAAGAAATCCCTCCTTATATTTGATCGTTTATAATGCGTGCAAAAAGTTTTAAGCAAGAAATGTTTGATATAAAATTTGATGGAAAACTATAATGATAAATAATGGGGTTTAGATATTTTACAGTTCAATAACAAATTAGTTCGTGGGCCGTACGAACAGCCACCTTCTTATTTCTTAACCCGCTATTCAAACCGGAAGTGGCATGCTGTGACATTGCTAGTTGACAAAGAGAAAATGCAGACGTAAGCACCAGAGAATCCACTAACTTCTGCATAAAGAAGAGATTCACAAAAAGAGGAAGACTTAAGTTTCCTTACATTCTGAAACTATTAAAGAATGAGGAAGGTTAGTTCGTGTAATTCCCAACTCAGTACACATGATTTCTCAATGTTAGGAAGAAAGAACACAGGTCCATGATGTAAACAATGCTGGCATGTGTATGATTTATGTCAAGGAGTTATCTGAGCAATAATGCCACATTTTCTTGATCAAGTTATAATGTTATGGAATACCTGGTACACTATCTATTACTACGTATGTTGGGATAGTGCGTTGGTTGAAAGCATTATTAAAATAATCTCATGCTGCCAATACTTGATGCTAGGTTAGAGAATCCGTGTAAATAGGATATCAGGGGCACGGTGGCTCACTGGTATAGCGCTTACTCTGGTGTGAAGGGTCTCTGGTTTGATCCACGCCCAAGTAAGCTTGTAGTAGACAACATCGTGTACGTGAGTTTTCTCAGGTTACTCCCATTTCCTCCCACTTTCTCATTCCACCAATTCTTTCATTATCATTCACTTGCCTTAATCGTCGTCTCCCTTAGCCTAAACGTGAGACGTTGAACTGAAATACGGTACTTCATTTTATTTTCCGATTACGAAAGAATAATTAAGATTTAGTATTATAGAAGATAAAATTAGTATGAACATGACAAAAGGTGTAATATAAATATAAGAAGATTAAGTAAAACGAATAGATGATAGTCTTGAAATGTTTAAAGTGATTATTTATTGTTAGTATTCGCTATAGTGTTACTATCGCATTCCTCTACCTGTTGTGGTTTATTATCTTAACGTACTACAACTGTTCTGTAGATTTTTTGAGAATAGATAAGGAGTAGAATAGATGCAAGAATTGAAAGTAATATTGGCGCATTCGCTACTGAAGTTATACTTCTTAATTTGATGATGGCTAACTTAGCAATTTTTCCACCTGTCAGTGTGGAAGCAGATCGATTGCAGGTATACTTAGATCGTTTTAAGCACATGTATGTTGTTGCTCAAATTCCGAATTCCAATAATCGGAAAGTGCCTGCTCATTTCAGTATAACTGAAAATGTACATTTTAGAAGCTACTTGACCAGGTTAGTAGATTATCTTTGACCTTTTCAACATTAATAGGCCCTATGTCTTCACAGGTATAGAACTTTTTAGTAATTATGGAAATACAAGTGTTAATACAGTAAAGTAAATAAGTGGTAGTATATTCTAATTTAGAGAACCAGAAATATCGATGATGAGCCAATACACTGATCACATATCATTCAACAAAGGGTTTTCTGGTTTTTTTTTTTTTTTTTTTTTTTTAATAAAAATTAAGAAAATTTACAGGAGAAGTGAGATAAGAAATGATAATCTGGAGTTTTATGTGATGTTAAGGTGTGTAAGTTTAACAGTAAAGTTATGTTTAATACAAGAAAAGATATGTAGAAGTTCGTATTATTTGCAAGACGCGGAAGGTTACGATGATTCAGCAGCATGGTAGTCGTATAGGATGGCGAATCGGTGCGTTGAATGTGATATTTCCGCATCGAGTTTTACAGAATTATATACGAATAATGAAGAGAATCTATTAAATTTTTATGATAACCACTGATTACTGAATTTTAAGTGATAATCGAAGCTTCTATGAGAACCGGTTCCAGCCACTGTTCTCGTCTAAAGTCTTGCCGGGTCACCTAAACTAATCAAACCTAACCTAATCTAAACTAATCAAACCTAACCTAATCTAACTTAATCTAACCTAACCTAGCCTACCCTACCAATTTTTAATGTTTTAACTTCTTTTTTGTAGGTTTGAAACTGAAAGGGCGCCTCTAAACTGAAGCCGGCTGGTCATAGCCCTGTTTGGTTTGGAACATTACATTACGAGTTTTGACTGTATATAAGAAAGAAGGAACCTAAATCACAAATAATCTTGCATGTTTTTCTTAAAATGGCATTAACTTAGGGGCGTCATTTGAGGAGGACAGGCAGGGGTAATTGCTCCCCACACTTAATTTGAGAAAAAAACATGCTTTTTAAATAAATTGTATATTAATATACTAACAAAAACGTGAAACTCATGTCAGTGGACAATCTTGCCCCCTCTCTTCCCCGCGGCAAAATCTGAAATGACACTACTAATGCATTAACTATGCAAAACCATGAAGAAATGACCCTTTTTCTTCAATGAAGGAAAGTGTAAACAAAAAGAAATTATTTATGTCAAAAGTACATAATTAACGAAGCCACAACTTCTGTAGTTTGTGTGACCTACCACTATGTATGCTTCATAGAAAATTCAGGTAGTTAGTGAAAATTAATTACGCCTTCGGTGTTTTCCAAATAACGTTAATTATCTACAGTTAACTTGTCCACGCATTAAAATCCATGATGTACTTCAACAGTGATTTTTTTTCCCCTTCGTAACCACGTAAACAATGCCGAATGATGAATATTCAAGGAAAGGAAGAAAGAAAGACAAAAAGACGTTAATTATACGATATTCATTAGAACGCTTGAGCTAACGGATTAAGGAGCAAAGTACGGGTTTATGACCTTCGTAGATTCTTGTTGGAACACAACTCAAAAACACCACAATACAATGCCACATAATAATAAATAACTCGTGTATTACAGTACCAGCGATTTATTGGAGAGCGAGAGAGAAGAAAAAGGAAGTAGCTAGCTAGCCGTAATATATAAAAGTATGAGAACAAATTGCTTATACAGGATCTTGCGTACTGAAAATGTTTTGTGCATTCGAAACACATTTCTTTAATAATAACCATCATATGTTATGTTATTCCTAAAATACCTAACAACAAGTGCTACTAACTTTTGTTAATAATAATAATAATAATAATAATAATAATAATAATAATAATAATAATAATAATAATAATAATAATAATAATAATAATAATAATAATAATAATCATAATAATAATAATGTTCTTACACTAGAGTCCCATGTAACCGAATTTGGTGGGACCGATAGTGCTTCAGTTGAACGAAAATTCATTTAAACCTGAATAAAGTTTTTTTTCTTTTATTGGATCAAAAAACCCAATATATTTCAATCAAAAAATTTCTTGTAGGCCTTATATCTGGAGAACTACATATAATGTAGCCAAACCCAAACTATCACTTAACTCAGCATCATGTGCTTATTCCGTAGAAAATACAAAAAACTCGATTTAGGCGCCATTCAAAATCTTTGTGGCCCCTGACCAATTGGCCCAAAAGATCCAATATATTTCAACAAAAAATTCTTGTAGACCTTATATATTGAGAATTACACATAGTGTAGTGAAACCCAAACTATCAGTTAACTCAGCATCATGTGCTTATTCCGTAGAAAACACAAAACTCGATTTAGGGGCCGTTCAAAACCTTTGTGGCCCCTGATCCAAAAACTAATTATTGGACAAGATCGCAATCTTTTGATCCATTTTTAGGTTTCCTAAAATTCTTGTTTTGATATTTATATTTACAAAAGGTGTAATTTCAAATCAATTTATATAAATATTTTTTTTTTAATTTTAAATAATATGATAAACCTGCAGCCAGAAACATAAGTAAACTTTTTTACTTCTATTATATATTTTCGACACCTTGAAAACTAAAAAAGACAGATGATAAATGTAAATGAGATGATTATGGGAAATTTGTACAAAAAAAGATAATGAAAGGAACAACAGAACCTTCAGAAAATTTACGGCTGCCATAAGGGTATTCACTACAACTCACCATAGCCTGGAATCGAATTACGAACCTTTCGCATCAGAGGCGAATTACTGAGCCACCCTACCCCTTGCACTAATACGATACTGTCGTGAAATCATGAAATAATGCACAAAAAACTTTTTTTTTTTAATTCGCATGACAATCCATTAGAACACTTGTAAATGTGTTTACCTCAACGGTTTTTCTTGCAATATACTGTATATACAGTGGCGTATTTACGATTTTGTTTTTTTTTTTTTGGGGGGGGGGCTTTGCTAACATTATTCTAGAAATGTGAAAATTCTGCAAGATATTTCATTTACTTTACAACAGTAACTAAGATTTCGTGGGGGCTTAAGCCCGAAAGCCTCCCTTAAGTACGCCACTCTGTGTATATATAATATATATTACTGTATTACGAGTAATTAATGCACTTTACGCGCATTTGTAACTGAGTCAGAATAGCATTTATTAGTTTGCTACGATTAACAATATCACTGAAAACAACATTGAAAGAAAAACTTATCTTCGGTTATTCAGTAAATGATATAACGTAATATCTGTTTCAACTAGCCTCTTTGATTATATTATGCAGCAGTTTAACGTATTTTTCTACTTAGGGGAAGGTTTTGAATGCCGTTTCGGTACAAAATAATACCGTTTAGTTGTGCACCATTCTTTTTGAATAACCCAGTATGTATAATGAGAATAACAAAATTCACATTTATAAATTACTTAAAGGGCTATGAAGTCGACGGCGAGACTCTCAAGGTTTTATGCGGAGTCGTTCTGACGCGTGATTAGTGTCACATTAAAGAGTTCGATTAACATACAGTATGTTTCCTGCAGTAGTCAGGCCTTTAGTATGACGCTAATCATATGTCAAAACAACTACGCATAATAAAGCCTTGAGTCTCGCCGTCGACTTTCGTGGAAGTAAAGGCTTTACAATTACTCCGCACAATGTCGCTACTGTCGGTAGTAAATATAAATGGTCTCAGCGGTTCCAATAAAAAAGATGGCGACCACAATTGAGATCTAAATTATCATTCCTTGAAGTTAGTTATGTTGTTATATTTTGTAACAATGGAGTCAGTTATGTTGTTATATGTTATAACAATAGTTATTAGGCAATTTTGGATGGTAATTTAAGCACACTTTCATTTAAAGTTTCTTATTACAATTAAGTTATAATGGGTGCATATATTAACTGTCGAACTTGTAGCTTTGCATTCGTTGAAGGACAGAATTCTTTAGAGAATCAGGAGCTTTAAGTATTGACTGTATATTTGAACTGAGGAATTTGAAGCTTTGAATTCGTTGAAAAATTGGATTCTTTAGAGCGGGTTTCTCAACCTCGGGTCGCGAATATAACTGGAAGAGATAAACATAATTAGAATCTAACACCGGAAAATATTTTTAAATATTATTTTGAATTATGTTCTGATAGGCATACTTTTATTTTTATACGTATTGTTAAGAACAACAAAAAATAGGTCGACTAAACATTTCCAACAGTTTTTTTTAATCATATGACCCAAAATTAAGGGAGTTATGAAGTTTTAAAATTTTCAAACGGCCTCCATTTTGAAACAGTATGACGGATCGGATTCGATATTTGTAATATGAATGAACTGACCAAATTTGGTTTAAATCCATCTATTCACTTTTAGGGAAGTTACTATATCCACTATATACAAGAAATGGATTCTACTATTATAGAAATAGATGGATAATGTGAGATCTCCGCAATAGGTATATTAAAAATCCCACATAAACTTATTACAAACCAGAAATTATAAGGGGATTGCTGGCAAGAGGATGTGATAAAATGGGGGACGTGATAGGAATAAGATTGGGAATCACTCTTTTAGAGAATCGCAGGATTAACTGGTAACTTATGTGTGAATGAACCAACTCAGGCTGTCTGTTCTTTGATGTGTAGAGGATATGATTTTCTTAACTCTTCAAAGCACAGTGGTACTAACATTACACCACCTTTTAGATACCACCGTGCTTCAAAGAGTTAAACCAATTCTAATAGACAATTCTTTCATGTAGATCAAGAAGTCAGCAAGAAACCTGATTTATTCCCTCCTTAAGTTATTGACAACATAAAACTCTGCACAGCAGTAGGAAGATATAAACTTCTGAAGACAACTAACTATACTTTTGGAAGTCAGTTTGTATTTGTAAGGTAATTTGTTTCCCTTTGGCTAACCTCACGACTTGCGATATCCTATATCTCTATTGAAGATTTTTTTTTCTCTCAGCAGATTATGTAAACGATACAAGATCCAGGGAAACAAAAACGAAATAAAATACCATGAATCCTCACAAGTGTTAAGGGTTATTTCCACTTTGGCTTCATTTTTTTTTTTTTGACGGGAAGCACCGCATTCTCTAGCCCTTAGTATCAATATTGGATTTGTAAGATTAGAAGTTTAAGTTACTTTCTTTCCTGAAACTGTTTCTCTAACTGTGCGCTATAGGTGATTTTTTTTAACAATAATAAAATATTGTCATCCTCTGGACATGGACATTGCTTGCTATGATTTTGCGGGGCCGCGGTGGCTCAGTGGTAGAGCGTTCACCTCTGGTGCTTGGGGTCCCGGGTTCGATCCCAGCCCCCGCCAAGTGAACTTTGTGGTGGACAAACACCGTGTGCGTGGGTTTTCTCGGGGTTCTCCCGTTTCCTCCCACTTTCTTCATCCCACCATTTCATTCATTTCTCATAATCACCGTCTCCTTTAGCCTAACCGGCATAACCGTGGGACGTAAAACTCAAAGGTTTCATTTCATTTTTGCTATGATTTTTTATTTTTTTCTTCTTCTTATTATTATTATTTACTTATTTTGAAAAAAAATAACACTTTACTGCGAATAATAAAACGAGTGCAATGCACATAAACAAGATTAAGGGAAGACTCCATAGATTCTAAGGAGCGCTCAAAGCATGCAAGTAACAATAAAAGAACAAAATTTGCAGATTTGTACCATTAAGCTTTCACAGATCAACAGTAGTGATTATAAACCCATGCGCGTGATCGGAATTGATATATTTTCATGAAAAGACACACCAAACAAGCGTCTTCATTGAAGGAGATTTGGATATAAATTTCGTACATCACATATTATTGTAACAATCTTCTTGACTTAAATTTTGTAGAACACAAACTTAAAAACTAATACTCCCAATTTACAAAATATAAAGGCACAGAATACAGAGTTTCTGAGGTATTGAATTTTTTAATTTCACACAGAAGTTATAAATTCACTTATGTTAAGAGCTTCTTCGTGGCTAAGTGGTTAGCGTACGCGCCTTTGGCGTGGGAGATACGGCTTCGATTCCCGCGGGAGCTGTTCTTCACTATAAACAAACTTGGCCGCGGATCTAACAAGGGATCCTACACAGCAAAAGTAAATGCTCTACTACTGAGCAACCGTGCCCCTATTTTCAAATTCGAGACGAGACGAAACTTTTCTTGAGCCTCGTGGGCAACACTAGTTCACCCACGTTTGGGACCTCAAACAACAGAAAAGTGGAAGGTCAACATGTCTAGAACAGTCGAGGAAATCTATAGAGTAGAACCTCTCCAAAAACTTCGTAACTTCGTAACTTGATATACATTTTTACACTTTCTTCATCCCGGTGAAATTAAACTACCGCTAATTTTACAGTAATCATGTGATATCTTCAAATAGATAAAAGATAATTGAAATGTGGAACAAGAGCGCCCTAGACAATATTATTTTGCGTAAGGTACCGTTATCACAAGTCACCTAGTGGCTTTCCGTTTTCTGCTGTTTAGAAACGCGAAAATAAATGCCGATTTTCAAAATGACTCGAAATCGAAAGCAGTTAAGTGAATCGTGATAACGGTATCTCATGTAAAATGATATTGTTTAGGGCGCTCTTGTTTCACATTTCGATTATCTTTTATCTATTTGAAGATATCACATAATTACTGTAAAATTAGCGGTATTTTATTTTCGCCGGGATGAGACCTCTTAACGGAGAATCCGGTAGTTTTAAACAAAAATTTATTTCCTTTTCCTTATCTTAAAACACTTCTCTCTCTCTCTGCGTTAGCACCTGAGTTACACGCAACCAATTTTACATCTAAGTTAGTTGGATTCTATAACTTACAGGTACGTTGCTTTAAAAGATTGAAATAAATTGTTTGATTATTGAAACACTAGTTGGTATAAGTATTAAGTGCTTGATTTTGGAAATAATACCTTTAACAACGTGCTTTTAAATAAAGGAAAGAAACTCTTTAAATACGGAATGATTCACACATGCTTTGGAGGGATTATATAACTTGAAACTTAGTTGGTTCAAACCTAATATCTCATCTCCGAGTGGACTGAGACACGAAACAAAAACCATTGAACTCCAGTTGATTAATGTTTTATTTTAGAAAACCAAAATGCATTATGTATTTTCGCTTATACCAGCTGTTTATAGGTTACGTATTGGTGAAAAACAGGAACAACGCCATTTTTTTTTTTTTAACTAGAAGATTAATGTTGGGAAATACATAATCTACAATGGCGGCTAATATCGAAGAAATTATAACTAAAATTATACAAAAGCATACTTTCACCGCCATATTGTACTGATGTGAAATTTGCTTTCTTCACGCGTAGAGTAGAACAAGATTTGGAATTTTCGAAAACAAAGGATTGAGAAAAGTATTTGGCACGAAAAGAGTCAAATAAACTAATGAATTTAGAAAGTAAGTCACATCATGTAAAAATTCACAATTGTTGCAGCCAATCAATTATCACTGCGGTGCATAAAATAAAACAGTCTATAGGTCTTCTTTTATTATTATTATTATTATTATTATTATTATTATTATTATTATTTTTTGTCTGAAACTGTCCATTACTATGGTTGGAAGTTGCCCGCTGGTTTGCGTGATGTCATAGGGAAACGTGTATAGAAACCGCTCTGTCTACAGTTTGGAGGTCTGCAGGAGTCGGAATTTTTAGCCCGAGCCCGGCCCGGCCTGTGAATTTATAATGTAAGGCCTGACCCGAGTCCGAAATATGCTTTTAGCATTTAGGCTCGAGCCCGGCCCGAGTTCGTGTGATAATTATTTAATCCGAAATAAGCCCGAATTACAGAAACTTAATAACTAACGCAAAATTGTACTGTATTTTTATTCACACCAATTAGAGGTTTAATTTTGCAGTTCTACTTTAAAAGTTCTCCAGAAAGAACGATTAAATAAATATCGTTGTACAGTGTATTTACAGTGTTAGGCCCGAAAAAGAACCGAGCCCAGCCCGGGCCCGAAGTAATATATACTTTGTGGGTCCGAGTCCGGGCCGCATGCTTGGCCCCAGCCCGTGAAGACCTCTACCGCAGTTATATTACAACCTGCATGAGGAACACATGCGGTGCATGTATATATATATATATATCGGGAAGTCTGAAAGAAAAATAAATGGGTGGGAGAATATTACAGCAGGATCTTTAGATAGATCTGTTACAACAGTAACAATTCAAACCGAATGACTAGGAACCAACAATGGAGACTGTTATTTCTGTACAAAAGAAGCTTAGATTTAGTCAACCTATAGAGCCAGATAAAAAGCAGAGGAAAATTATTTTAGATTCTAATCCTCATAGTCTGAATCCTAAATTTGTTCCAAGATTTCACTTCCGATCCCGTCGGAAAACCGATGTGCCGTTCATTGACGTCCATCTATTCATTTTTAATGGTATACATGCTCGAAACAAACAAGAAACTAGTGGGAGTGGATCAATAAAGATGACTAGAAATATATTTGCATCAGTTTTTAGTACTAGACTTAATTTGATTTTTAGCTTTGTATCCATTTTAGCAGCGAGGCTGTATGAGACGCGAACTTGTAGCATAACATAGGATCCGAACCACACGAGCTCTAGCCGGGAAACTAACACGGGTTTCCCATGCGCTACGCTAATCACTTAGTCGCAATGGAAGTTCCAAAAGCAGATTTCATAGTATGTATTTGTTCCATGAATTGTTCAGATTGTATGAGATCTATTATTAATTTGATTTTTTTTTAAAAATCTAAAGCAGGATCCGGATATTAAATTAGTTTATGAATGACTGCTGTTCAGATATCATGTGACACATGGTCAGTTGCGTATTTACGATTTTGTTTCGGGAGGGTTTTGCCTGGAACTGTGAAAATTCTGAAAAATACTTCATTTACTTTACTGTAATAAGTAAGATTTCGGGGGGGAAACTTAAGCTCGGAAGCCCCCTTAAATACGCCACTGCACATGGTATTTAAAGGTAGCAGATGGAATCAATGTATATAAATGGCTTGGCCAAAAAAAAAAAAAAAAAGCCAAAAATTTTAAAGATTGCACGAAAGTTAAACTTTCATTATAGTTTGTTTCAATTCAGTTTTGATTTTCTTTTCTTTTTTTTTCTTTTTTTTAAATTAATATTTCAATATATAAACTAGAATGATAAAGCAGTTAAATCATAATATGCAGAAATAATGCGGCTTACATGCTTTACATGTGTATTATAGATTTGCTACACATGTGCATGACACAAAACCAAAAAGCAAGGAAGTTGTATTACACAAGACATTGTTTTCGAACCATGCAAATACAATTAATCAAGTATACCTAACACGCAATCCTTTTCTGCTCTAGTTCTATGGTCGTTCGAAAGGTGGCAGCACATATCATGAATTGAAAGCTGCAGCTGCTTTGGTGCTGCTATCTAGTGGCAAGTTGGTGAAGCTCTTAGCACGGCCGACTCGATGTCCCTCTCCTCGCTGCTTTCAGAGGGGGACATTGAGTCGACCGTAGTAGATAAAGCAGAAACTGCAAAATTTGAAGAAAAAAAAATCGTTTTGTATGAGTTTTAAAAGTTCACTGAATCCAAAGTTGATATGGTACTAGTTCTTGAATATATCTATCGAACAAGGCCAAATTAATCATTGTTCTATAATTTTGCATATTGTTTTATTTAACTTCCCAGACCATTTTTAACATTTTAAATAAAATAATAATAATAAACCCACTAAAATGTTCGTTAAGATATGAATACTATCATCAGTATTTTTAATATTTAGTTTTTTTTTTTTTTTGATTCGTTGTACTTAACGATATAAATACAGTAGACCCATTCTAATCCGTCACTTTTGGGGTTGGGGATATAGTCGGAACACGAAATAGGTTGGATTATCAAAAATATAGAAAAATACTGATTTATAGTAAAAATAAACACTCTCTAAACCCAAAAACGACGGTAAATTTCTCTACAGTAAAATCAAACGAACAGTAAGCACTAAAAACTGCACAATATAATACAGAAATCGCACAACGAAAGAAACTATACAAAAGATAACGAAGCACTTAAAGGAATATGCGATAACAGCACGTAAAAAACAATGCCGCAAAGGCAGTAAACGACAATGAGCCTCGTAAGTCACCGACGAGTCGGAACAAGTTCGACGGTCGGATCAACGGGAGTGGCGGACCAGCCGAGGGCGGACGAGACAGGTTCTACTGTAATTGAGATTAAAAAGTTGAAGTTTGGTATAGCATGTGTGGCAGAATACTAAACAAAAGGCTTTGTTCCGGTGTTATCATGAAATTTATCGCATAAATGATCCTTAGGGTAAAGAGATACCGAAGATACCTCGCGATCGAGGTCGAGGTTTAAGTCGTGATAGTTACTTCGATGTCTAGGTCGCGAAGGATGATGGGTGCACATAGCGAAGAGGTCGCATCCTCACTTTTAAGTTCTCAGTTTGAGGAGAAACATTACTGTGACGCGTGTGAAATTATTTCGTCAATGGATAAAAATCAATGCGAAACCACACTTTGAAATTGAAAGGACCAAACAGTTTACAAATAGGGATGGATGTGAGACGAGGCATGAGAAATGCCAAAATCTCGTCCCTTGTTTCGCAAAAAAATATTTGAGTCTCATCTCTTGTCCATCTCTATCAATAAATTACAGATTTTTCAATTTTTTGTGAAGATATGCCCTCTTTCAGCACTAAAAGTAGAAAAATAAAAATAAAACAGGAATATTCTCAAGTTTCGAGGTGGAAGGGGGTACCTTCACCACTTCACCAAATAAAGTTTCATTACTGCAATTCCATTATTCGACGTTACCCCCCTATGGAAGCGTGCTTGTCTTTACAGGTATTTCTTTACCTTATATCAGTAACGAATTTAGAAAAAAAAAAATCATTTTTATTAATCTCGGAATTGGCGGTAGGTGAAGTTTTAAAGCATAGATATGATATCAACACTAGCTTCTTTTTCTTTAGGAATTCCGGAATTTAGAGACGTCAACCCGAAAGTCCCTTCCCTGTAACCGCCACTGCCTTACATAATAATAAGCTACAGTATAGTTCTCAAATAAATATGAATAACTTATCTGACATTCCCATTTGAGTTGCTATTTTCTTCCATTCTCAATTTAAAACGAGCTTATTATGGTGGTGTCTGTGTTTCTTATCCCATATTGCTTGAACATTCCTCATTAGTTCTACTAATATGTCTTTCATAATAAAATTTAAAGTGTAGCAAAACCTCTTGAACATAGACACACAATCCTCTGGAGACGAAATTCTGAACAAATGAAGATTTTATAACGTGCAGCGCTTCAGGGAGAGCCAATGAGAACACGAGTTACAGAGATGCTTCCACTGAACATCGATGTAAAAACAAACTCAGTTGTTTATCATCACGACCACTAATTCACCATCGCAGTCGATCTCTAGGTCGCGATGTAGCATACTTTTCGGTACGTACTTACTCATTTGAATGCATGTGTTTGTGCCATATCGAGGTAGCGACCGCACCTTAAACCTCGACCTCGATCGCGAGGTATCTTCGGTATGTCTTTACCCTTACTGTGTAACATTGATTTTTGATTTTCAACCTATGGGTCGCGACACACTGACAGCTTAAGAAACGTTAGGATTCATACCTGGTTAATTAGAGAAATTTACGTCCTTAAGGACTAAGGCCTTTTTTTATTTTTTTTAAATACAGGGTTCCGTAAAGTAAAGATTGTTTTTTGTTGACGCCCTTACACAACATCGGGATAAAAAAAAAAAAAAGAAAGAAAGAAAGAAAGAAACATTCCCGGAATTTCACTCCGGTACTTGGCAGGTATACAAATGTAACACAAAATTACTTTTCATAAAACATGTCCTTCCTTGCCACAATATCTTTCTTTCTAGAGAAGTGAATTAGAAGGACAAGCCACGAATCCCGATATAAACTTTGAAAATCCCTCAGTTGGATCTACTTTTAACCAAGAAAATATTGAGATGGACTTATTTACTGTAAGTAATTACTCCGATCATGGATAGCACAGATAAATGATAGTTTTTTTTGGAGACTTCAGATGTTTAAACAGAATTTTCGTTAAGTGGCGTTAGTATTAAAATAAGTCCATAACAGCTACAAATTAGGCCAGTGGACTGAAAATTATATTTATTCTTCAAAACTTAAAATATTCTTCAAAGCACGTTTACAAATTCGAAAATCATAACAGTTTCTCGGAATAATATACTATTTGCGAAGTATATAGAAAACCCATGTAGCAATATGATCAGCGTATGTGTCATAGGCGTGGGAGACCGGAGTTCGACTCTTGACGAGATCATGGAGTTCGGATCTCATGTTAAGTTGAAAGTCCTATCTTATATAGCCTGATTTCTGACAGAGACGACAAACTAAAATCCAATCAACCAATAAAAACAGATCCCGGAACTAGACCTAGGTTTCACGATACTTTTTCGAGGCGGTGCAAATTCAGTTCTTCTCTTCTTCTTTTTCCTTTTTAAATATACATATTTCTGGGTAATATTGGTATCTATGGCCTTAAGACTGTGACGTATGAGGAATAACGTCCCTCGCATGAGCACATTATCCGAGCAAAGGGAAAGCAAGGAAGCGGCCTGGGATTTACACGTTAGATATTATCCCGACATTTGCCTGGTATGAATGAGGAAAACCCAGGAAAACCTCACTCAGAATGCCGCTGGCTTCAAAATGTTGTTACACCTTTTCGACCGAATGTCTCCACCGGGAACCGAACTCGGGGCCGATCGCACCAAAGCGAAGAGCGTTAGCGACTATGATCAGAGACATTTTGTAGCTCGGGAGGTGGATACCCACTAAAACCATAATTGCTTGTGTGTGCAGTAATCCGTATTAGATACATAATCACTTATGAAATGCTATAATTTACAAATTAGACACTAAACAACACTTTGCCAATAAGCAAACTTCAACTTATTTTATTTTATTTTATTTTAAAAAGGTCTTTGTGGACGCAACAATTTTTCTCCTCAATAATAATAGTAATAATAATGAGCAGCTTTAAATTCCAATTTAAGAGTATTTAAAGCTAATAATATAGCATGAATCAACTTGTTTAGCGTTGATTTATTTGATTCATAATTAAGCTTACCAAGATTTGTGTTCATCAGATGAATTTTCTTTCTCAGATATTTAAAAAGGAAAAAAAAAAAAAGTTTACTTCCTCACCATCCATATACAAGCTCGCACAAAGAAGAAGACAGCTAGTCAACTAAGCCATTAAAAGTAGTTAGTTATCTTAGCTGCTTAAAATTAGTGTTGTAAATTCCCCGATGTTTGAACCGTGGTAACCAAATGAGATTTTCGGCTAAGTATAACAACAACAGCAGAAAAAGGTGATTATGAATGAGGAGTTTGTGGAATAGCTACACGCCCTCACCATTAGCGACATCGTCTTTACGCATTCAAATACCACTGTTGCCAACTCAAAACTCTACTACTGCTTCTCACTAGCAAGGGAAGTGGAACATTTTTGTTTTAAAATCAAATGCAAATTTATTTCATTATTTTTATTTTATTTTTACCAGATTTTCTTTTTCTTTCTTTTTTCTTTTCTTTTTTTTTTAGTTCTACAATGTTATTAGCGTTTACAGGAGAAAATGTCGAAAGATGGAACTTATACAATCAAAAAATGGGCGTAAGTAAGGGCCACGCAGACTCCACATTGCGGGAGCCCCAAGCCTTCAGGAGGCCCTTAAATCTTGAAGTGAGAGGTAGAGAAGGGGCCCCATTCCACGCTGCCTCTGGGAGGGCCCCCAAGCTTTTAGTTAAGCCAATGCGTAAGCTGAACAAAATGAGTTAGTGGAAATTTTCATGCGTAGTTTTTTTTTTTTTTTTAATAAATCGAGAGTTAATGTAAATTTTCGTGTAGTATTTGAGAAAATCGAAAAACATGAAATCGAGAGTTAGTGTAAATTTTCATGTGTATTTTTTGACAAATTCGGGTTAGTGTAAATTTTCATGCGTAGTTTTTTGAGAAAATAAGAAAAACTAATATTTTATAAACCTAAAAAGATTGATGATAACCAAGCCACCTAAGATGAAACCAGTAGCATCAATTCAGATTATACCGCGGAGAGGGGATATTGTCCACTGGCAGACGAGTCCCACGTTTTTTTTTAAAAAAAATAGTATATCAGTTGACATAGAGCGACTAACAAAACGAAAAAGTTTTAAAAAAGAATAGGAGAAAATAGGACGCTTTTAGCCACCATTATTCGTAGAAAGGCCAATTGGATTGGACACATCCTGCGAAGAAATCGTCTTCTTCATACCGCCGTAGAATGAAAGGTGGAAGGAAAGAGGGGAATAGGAAAAACACAAGTGATCAATGATTTGAAAAACAGAAGAAAATATTGGGAGTAAAAAGAGGAAGGTGAAGATCGAGAAAGATGGAAGAAACATTTCTAGGTCCAAACCCAAAATAAAAAAAAAAAAATCTCATTAGTCCCAAGTTCTGTCAAAAGGCAGAATATTTATTAATAATAATAATAATAATAATAATAATAATAATAATAATAATAATAATAATAATAATAATTTCTCACTTTATTATAAGGAGCATGTAGTTTTCAAACGCGGGGGGAGGGGCTATTCCAGCCAAAGATAGCTCTCGTTGAAACTGATATTGAAGTATACCATCATCAACAACCTTCTCATTATGACACCAGGAAGACGACAGTACATAATATGGTTAATGAGATATGCCCCAAAATTATGATTAACTCTGAAATTTTAATTTTTGTCCAATTATAACATTGCCCAAAGATAAGAACTATAGCAATCGATAGACGATATTGATTTTAATAAAATAACATGTTTGGGGATAAATTCTTATGCGTAGTTTTCGACAAAATCGAAATACAATTTTTAATGGTGCTAAAAGTTATGTTGTTCGTTGCCAATAACAATCGATTCTCTTCTGAAGGTAATTACAAAGACACATATAACCGTAAGAGTGGCGCAGATAATTTGAAGAAGACGTCTGGATCCACGATACGCCAACACGTTTGTAAACTTAATACCGTTCGATTGTATCATGTAAACAGCACTATGTAAAATGAGTATAGTGCAAATTTATTTCTCCTTTGTACCAGTACTTTTGTCGTATGATGGCAACTCTGTTAATGTTATCAAAGCCTCTTTTCTTTTCCGTCTAAGAGAGAAACCTGAAGACGTTGGGAGGTTGTACTCTCTACATCTTGTAGTCAATGTTCACTCGTTCTTCTATCAGTTCAAAATTTGTCATCGTAATGCCTCCAGTTAGAGACAACTCCATCCAAAGAAAATACTAATTTATTAAAACGGTCTTCTCAACGTTAAAACCAACTTCTTCTGATTACTTTTACTTTAGGTTGATTCGAAGGACTTAGAACCAAGAAAAGTTTATTGAAAACAAATACGGTATGGATAAAATTAAATGTTCTCTTCTTGCTTAATTTCTAAACGTAAATATCTGTAAGCTGCACGCAATTAATATTCTTCTTCTGTACTTGTAAAGAGATCAATACTTTTGGAAACTAAAAGTAAATATTAACTAAATAAACTCAGTAAACATCTATCTTCTGAATAGGTATTAATTAAAAGAAACTTGCCCATATTAGTTTCTTTTCAAACTGATTAATACAAACTATTTAAAGATTGGTTTGATTTATTTGAGTTTTAACTTCATTTCATATAAGGCAATTTAATTATAATTTGATAATTATGTAAGTCTTTAATATTTTAAAAGGCCTTCTATTGTTACTATTATGAATTTGCTTAGGAACAATATTGTATCTATTAAAAATTCCTTTGATTAGTTAGTTTATGGACTTTGTTATGCTCCTTTACTAAAAGATGATTTTATAAAACTACTTTAGAAGTATCTCACTGTTCCTGTGTTCATAAAAATCATTATACTAGACTTCTAATGTATCTTCTATTGTTTTTAGTGGTTTGTGATTTGGTAGTTTGTTTATCTTCTCTTTTTGGTATTTTGTTTATATCTTGCTCTCTCCCGACGCATTTAGCATTTTGCCATTATATGACCTGATGTCTTCTTGTGGATATTTAATTTATTTTTATTTTATTTTTTTCTTCTATTGTTCATTTGTAGATATAATATTAATTTTGTAAGCCTGTTGTAACTGGGATAAAGTCCTGTAATAGGCAGCAATAATAAATAAATAAATTTCGAGCACGGAAATTATAATATATCAGAAGTATAGCTTAGCTTCCACAAGGAATCCCAACCCGAGTCTCCCGGCCAAAGCTGCAAGGTAAAATGCATTAATCATTCAGTCACGGGGAAGATCAAACAAGGTAAAGTGAAACAGCTAAATAATAATAATAATAATAATAATAATAATAATAATAATAATAATAATAATAATAATAATAATAATAATAATAATAATAATAATAATAATAATAATAATAATGTGAATATAATGAAAAAGCGACAAAAAAAAGAGACTAGAAAGCTACGAAATGCGATTACTGTATGAACATGAAATGAATGAATCTAGGATGAATGAAATGAATGAAAAAATGAATCTAGGCTATTACCATTTCTGTTCTATGGAGACCAACATTGTAACCGTAAATCGTTGATTTCTACAACTTCTGGCATGAATAGAGAGTTAATGGAGGAGATGGAACCTATTCTTTGAGACTCTGTATCGATTACAAGAAACAGCTTCCCGATATATTTTTCTACTGTTTTTGTTATATGAAAATCTGCATTGAAACCAGAAGTAGTATTAAGTTTCAAACATTCTGTTTCGGCAGAGTATTGTAGATAGTGACGATATGTTCTCTTGAGATGCTGAATCGACTGAAAAAAAAAAAAGTTTATCGCTATCTATAACCGTTTTGTTCTATGGTGATATTGTTGAAACAGAAAGTTTTTAATTTATACAACTTCCAGTTCGAATAGAGAGTTAACGGAGGAGATGGAAGCAGGGCTGGATTAACACATCTGGAGGCCTAGGGCTAGAAAAAAATATATGGCTCCTGCTGACTTCAACTAATACATTTCTGTGAAAGTACAATAGGAAAGTTAAGGGTATATATTTTATATTTTTGGACATATTTTATTTTATGATGATGATTGCATCTTCATGATTCTTTTTAGATAGCCAGTTGACATTTTGACCAGCGTGGAGGCCTCTGTCCGCCTGGAGGCTCGGAGCTATAGATCCCTAAGCCCCCCTTAATCTGGTCCTGGATGGAAGGTATTCATGGGACGTTCAATCGATTGCAAAGCACCGTATCCCGATATATCTGAACGCTTTTGCTCTGATATCTGTCATGAGTCGGACAGACAGACGGACATAACCATTCTATAGGACTACCAACACTTCATGCATAGCATAATTTGGAAGTTTAATAAATGGGTTTAAAAATACTCTAAAACATGTTAATTCAACCAGCGCTGCACTGTAACTACATATTATCAACGTATATAGGGTTGCCGTGAGACTAGAGAAGGCCGAGTATTCACGACGAGTCAGAACTTTTCCAATAAAAACATATATATTTTCCAAAACAAAACATTACTTTTAGAGATTTTTCTCGTAGCAAGCGCTACTCGTTTTGCAATAAGAAATAATTCACTTACCCTATGTTCATTTAAAAGCACCACATATTCAGTTTCGAGAACTTACCTAGAAAGAGACAAAGAAAGAAAAAATTAATATCCACTTATTAACAAATATCATTATAAAAATAATGGCATATTGTTAAAGTTTAATATCGTTTCAAATTACATTTATTTCTTAAAATTATAATTACGATAGTGCACTTAAAATTCCAAATTCATACAAGTACTTATATAGCATATATGCAAAATTAGACAGAAGGAGTGTAGCTAAAGTATAAAATAACAGTATAATAATACGAAAATAATATTTACAAACTACAAAAGGATAGGAAAAGAAAACAAGCTGAGGTGAGCCGAACTCAAAAGCACCTTTGAGGAACACTGTTTCTGTTCCCTAACCAATACCTGCCCGTGATCGAGCTCGCCACCAAATATAGCAATCTTTAATCCTGCATGAGACAAACTACTTGCCCACCAAATTTTATTCAGATCCACATACAATCCGAGCTGAGCTTGTCTCTGTCCAAAATCAGCCACGAAATATAGCGATATTTATTCCGTAAACGATGGCCTACATGATCACCAAATTTCGTTCAAATTTGGCCAGTATATACTGAGAAATAAAGTACAACATACAATCTGAGCCGATCCTCTGCCTAGCCGAGCTTAGCCACAAAAAATAACAAACTTTATTTCTTAGACAATGTACTACTTGCCCGCCCAATTTCGTTCAGATCCGGCCAACAGTTACCGAGAAATAAATAAAGTACCTACACAAGAGCCGAGCTGTCTCTGGCCGAATCTGGACACCAATCTTTAGTCCTTAGACCATGGGTTACTTGCCCATCAACTTTGATTCAGGTTCGGCCAGTAGTTACCGAGAAATAAAGTAACACATACACACATAGACACAAACAGCTGGAGTGAAACTATTCGTACAAGCTCCCGTATACTTATGCCGGGAGCTAAAAAGAAGTTAAGATTACTAAACAGAAATTGGCTAAGTTAAAATTTCCTCTATTTACGTTGTACACTTCATCCTTGTCTAACGGAAATCGGAGGTTCCGAGTTTGTATACTTATACGGTGGAACGTATCCGATGTTTCAAGGATGATAGAGCTTCGGATTCCAGAAGTCCCATCTTCCGGTCCCGGGCAGTGTAACTCGTAATATATTAACTCGAATATGTAGTTTTCTATAGGGCCGGCTCTATCATATGTGCAACACGTACATTTGGGTACGTTTCAAGGGGCAGCAAAATCTGTCATAACTATATTATTTAAAATAAATATTTCTTGTTGGAAACAGATTTCATGATGATGACAGTTAAATTCACTAAACTGATCTTGTATTTGAATACTACATTCATAAATCATGTTTAGGTCGCATTAGTTTAAGGTTACATGGACAGTACTAAGCAAATGGTCAAAAAAAAAAAAAATCCAGCATAAATTGCTTGAGTGTTGTCAAATGAAAGAACTCAATTCTCGAACAGTAGCGAATACCTGTTCCATTTAGTTATTTATCACAGTTTTCATGTGAAAATTTTAAAAATTAGTCTTGTCTTTGTCACAAACAACTTCCTTATTGAAGGTGGAAACAAGTTTTTTTTTTATTTTTTTAACTTATGTAGAAAGAAAATTAATTAAAGATTACAGATAAAAGAGCTAGTTACACTCGAATTACAAACTGATATATTGAGGTTGAAGCTCGATATTGAATTCTACAGAAAAGATTCTCATCCTTTCTCTGAAGGTGCGTTTGCTTTATCTTTCACTAACATAATAGATTATTACTTAAAGAGAAAAAACAGATACAACAAGATTGTATTTGTAATGTTTAGATCTTTCTGAGTGCAAGTGCTCTTTCCCCCCTTCGTTCTTTATGATAGGGTAGCATACTTAATATCGTGGCTTATAAGATTTCTTTCTGGAGAAAGTAGGGGGAGGCAAATCATGCTATTACATGAAGCGGCAAATTGTCTAGGGCCACGCTAGTTTTATTCAGTATCTGAAGTATCGCAGATTTGATTCCTGGTGGAGGTCATGTTCTCATTAATTTGCAGGATATAATGCTATCAATATGACAGTCAAGTGCTATCAATATGACAGTCAGGTAAGGTAAGTTGATATCTCATCCGCCTGAATCATGGCAAACAACTTTTTTTGAATCTTTCTAGAGATATTAGTCAGTGTAAATTCAATAATTTAAGATTCGTTTCAATGCATTTAAATATGCGTGATAAGTGGAATGTTTTAAGACAATTTTGCCACATTTTTCTTAGTGGATATTATTTTACACAATAGAATATTTATAATTTCATTGAAAATCATACATATTGCTTTCATGTCAATGTTCAAGAACGTCTGCATCTCACGGTATGTCACACTCTGATCTCTCTCAATTAATATATTTACGTATTTCATCTACATGTATTTCAGTTATTTTGTGTTTCTATTCAAAATTAACTGTCACTCGCTACAAAACTAAAGGGCGTGTTTTACGTAGCAGAGTGTATCAATTAACCTATAACAATGCGTACAATCACTTTAAGTATTATTTAGTTTTATTTTTTATATTTATTTATTTATTGTTCTCTGTGTTTCTAGCGATGTAAGAAGGTTACAGGAATTTACAACAAAACAAACATTTATTTCTTGATAAATTATTACATTTATCAGTCAAATTCTGTGTTCTTTTTTAACTGTGCCGAGAATAATGTTCAAGGGCATATTTTCTTTTTGTAACGACACATTCTTTTGTCAGACAATTGAAAGCTTAGAGAATATTCTGTTATAAAACATTAATAAAACGTAACTCTTAAAGAAGCGATGTAGTGAGTTTCTAATACTTTTTTTTTTTTTTTAATGGAACAATTTACTACAGTTACCTCTTCGTAAGCAAACTATTTCAGGTTGTTATAGATTGTCAATGGAATTTTTACTGAAAGTAAATTAATATGGAATAATTGATGGAAGAAAACAGGAGAAATTGATAAAAATCTACAGACACAATATTGTTCAACACCAGATCATACGTTGTGGGATCGAACCTAGAATCCTTCGTAGCAGAGGTAAGCGCCCTACCGCTAAGCCACTGTATTCTCTTCGGAACTTTTGAGTGAATAACTCGGCAGAAGTATGAGTTTAATGTCTAGGGTTGACAACGAGATGAGACAACATAGAATTTTCGAGATGAGATACGCGTCATTCAAGTATCTCGTAGTACTTGGAAGTAGGTTCTGTTAGTATTATACTTATAGTACGAGTAAACGTAAATATGTTTTTCTAAGTAGTCTATGTTAAAATATAAGTGAAAGCAGTTGTAATATACGTATATAAAGTGTAGAATTAATGAATTACACTATGTATATACAACATTATACTAGAGTAATTACCAGACTATGGTATCCCATAATTTTCATACAATTACTGAGTTATATTGTTCAAGTTTAATGTATATTGTATTGAGAAGAAACTTGTCCACACGGAAATAAGATATGCTATCGTGGGATTCATTTAAGAAACAGATTTCACTGTAGTTGTGGAAATATGAAAATGTTACAATAAAGTATAGTGAAGAATTCATTTCACTGAATATACTATAATAGGGAGTGTTAATTCGGGATGTTTTGTGTATGTTTGTCATCAGAAACTATTCAACGAGTTCGAAGATTGATATCCAGGAACACTTAACACAATAGCCCTTACATATACTCAGTACCTGAACACAAATATAATAAAATAAATTCAATATACTTTTGTACGCACGTACTTTAGTAATTCAACGTTTGATATTGGGATAGAGATACGAAGAATAAAATAAATAACTTACAACTGAATGTAAGTACGATCTACGAGGTAGGGTCATAATGTTCATACAGTCCTGTCGGACAAAGAAGAGCATCACTAAATTTTACTAATCTCTGAAGTTTTCTGTCTTTCACATCTCCATATGGTGAAAGTCATCTGAAGTAGCACCGTTAGACGCTGCTAGATGGCCAAACTGAAATGACTCCGTCCCTACAAAAAGAAGACCTTCGAAACGGGAAGGACGCTGAGGGTATACTCATGCTGATATGGTCGAGACGTATGAGAATCATACAGCAATATATAAGACAATTGATGAGAGATGTTTTAAATGTGTCGACAACCAAGTGTCGAAGACGAACTGGCTGGCCGTAATTCAGCACGGAATCAAATTTTAGCGTGCAAGTAGAGGCATATTCTGCACGGCACTCGAATCAATGTTTGATCTTGAATGATGCTGTCACGTCGAACAATCCCCTTACAATGACGTTGCCAAGGCTGTGATTTAAGTTCGATTCATCTGACATGCTATAATTATGTTTCTAGTGATGTCATAAGTCGCAATACTCGCTCACTGAAAGCAAATTTCTCCTCGAAAGTTTGCCAACAACGCGACACGTTCTGATTGGTTCATGCCAAACGTTAATTCGTCTGCCGCGTAGATTTTATAGTGAAATCATGATCAGCATCAGTCACAGGTAACTTAAGATCATCCACACTCGCCGAGATTTGCTTATACCATGGTAAAGAGAGCAGAGACGTGACAGTTCTCGGGAAATAGGTTTTAGAAGTTTATGGATCATGGCCTGTTAGACTAGCTTGTGTAGCAACGATAACTATCGAGGAAAGAATGAAAAATTTAGTCAAATTCTATATTAAAAACTGTGAATAAAGGAGAGAGTTGTGTATTGTCTACTAGCTTCATTAAACATACAATATATATATATATATATATATATATATATATATATATATATATATATATATATATAATGAATATCTTCCTTAGCAAGGCAGTGGTTTTTGAGTCTGATGCGAAAATGAAGTAAATGAACGTGAAAAGATAAAAATATATTAGCAGGAATACTTAAAAAAAAAAACTAACATTTCTAAACTATTTTCTTAATCCCTTAGATGCTGCATAAAGCAGACAGAATAAATAGTTCATACCAACCGATATCCCCCAAACAGCAGCTACAAAATAGAAGTTCAGTTATATCTCACCGCATTTTAAAAAAAGAAAAAAAGACATTTCACATGTTTTTATCGTGACATTACGATCATGTACTACAGAAAATGATGAAAAATAAAATAAAATAAAATTCTTTTATTTATATAGGTTGACCAGTCAGCGAATTTTTAACTCATAAAATGTTAACAGTTCTGAGAAGCGCCATATTTCTTTTCTCTTTTGTAGACTGTCCACGCAAGGTCGCAAAACCAATATATCCCTTTCTGTTCTGCTTGCACGGTGTATAAAGCTATCCGTTTTATTACTTGATATCAAAACCCAAAGAGCTCTTTACGAGGGTTAAAAAAAGACACAACAATGAGACCATTCCTCTCTCTCTCTCTCTTCTGCGGAATGTTATAGTTTGACGGCCGGTAATAACTTCTGTCAGCTGATTTAGCAAGAGGTCAGTGTGCAAAGTCTCAGTCTGCCATATTTGGGTCAGTGACACATAATGCATATTATAATAATAATAATAATAATAATAATAATAATAATAATAATAATAATAATAATTATTATTATTATTATTATTATTATTATTATTATTATTATTATTATTATTATTATTATTATTATTATTATTATTATTATTATTATTATTAAAATGATGAATGATTAATGCACTTGTCCACGATTCAGGTGATCCAATGTTCGATTCCCAGTGGAGATCAAATATCCATTTCGTCCTAGCATTGTGAAGCATTTGGAAACTAAATGAGAAGACAGAAAGCAAACTTCGAACCATAATGCCAGGAAAATTAGTTGTATTTTATTAATAAACATCAGCAGAAGTGCCTGCTCGTTACACAGACTGTCCAGTATGCAATCTGCAACATAGTAGAGCAGAGTGTGTTGTCTAACATGAAAGGTTTCTCAAATAATCTATGCTTTTTGAAAATCTAAAAAGTGTGACTCTCTTCAATCCCCCGCCTCGGCTCGAAAATCGATAAAACGGTTTCGTAAGCTATTAAATCTGGTGAAAGTATATTGGTGAACAAAATGTGGTGGCTCTAGGCGACGCCTTCCTATGCAAAAATTTGGTCACACACACACATTCCATTGTATATCAGTACGGAAGCATGATTGATGAATAAAGTCAACATACAATACTAGGGGACACGGTGGCTCAGGGATAAAGTGCTCAATTCTGGTGTCAGGAGTCCCTGGTTCAACCCGAGAACCACATGACCTTGTGATGTATAACATTATGTCCGTAGTTTTCTCGATGTCCTCCAGTTTTCTTCCAAGATCTCATTCTACGAATTGTACCACAATCATTACTTTTCATCAATTATCCGTGGGATGTGAAACTCAAAATTTCAATTCATTTCAGCGCTTATGTAGTCCGCAATATTTTGTAAATAAATTAGTTCAATTATAAAGCTATAGCCCTACGCTGTTAAAATATTCGGGAAGGATTATTGACTAAAAATAGAGAGACAAACTTACGCAATGCAAACTTTAGTCTTCTTTTTTGGGAGGGAAGTACTGAGTTTATCCTCTTCCTGAATTCGACTTTATGACTGATATTATTGATTCACATCATGTAGTTATACTAGTTCTGTTAATACTACTGGAATAATTCTTCGCGTAATATTCAAATGTTTAGTACTAGAATAATCCGGAAAATTAATTCGTTTATTCGAATGAGTTGTTTGTATATTCGAATTTTATAGCAGCACTAGTGCCAACAAGGGACATTAAAGTCCACTCAAACTAAACTAAAATAAAAACACGGATGAAGTGAAGGAAAGCATATGTCAAATTTGAACGCTTCTTTTCAGTTCAGTCTGATCAGTTCTGTACTATGTGGCCTGGCCTGACTAAAATCCAGCATATTATAAGTTTTCCTACAATTTAAAGAAATATATGTGATTTTTTATTAATAAGTAAATACAAAAATTATATTCTCTTAATTTGAAAACGTACAGAGTGACTCAATATCTTATAGGGCCCTACGATACTGGTATGGTATATTTCTCGACAGTGGCGGATCTATCCCGGGGAAGGGGGAGGCTAACCCAAGCTTTGGAGTGACAAAAATAATTTAAGGTTATTTACATATTTTGAAAGTTAACTCATGAAATACCTGTTATAGTTTGGGTTCTAACTGGGTTCCCAGTTTTTAACTTCTAGACCCGCCTCTGCTTTTCGAGATAGGAAATCATTATTAGCAACATGAACTGGGTTTTACTGCTAACGAAAGATTTTGAAGTAGCGCTCTTCTCAACAAAGCAAAAGTTATTTTGTGGATACATTTGAACAAAGAAAAAAAAAAAGAATTATAAAGATCTATTCCGCGTGGGAGTTTGTTTCCAATTTCCACTCCCAAACCATTCCCATCCGACCAAAGATAGACTACGAACGGTTTCCAACTCTCCTTGTACACAGTAGAAGCTCGGAAAACCGAATTGGTTCTGGAAAAAAAAAAGTTGGAGAGTGTAACTTTGATTCTAGACAAACTCTAACAAAAGTTAACACAAATCATACAGAAACAGCAAAAATCGTCTTTTGCAATCAGCGTGTCTTTTATTTGCTCTTTCCGGACAGAGGAAATTGAAGAAAATCATACAATACTCCCAGCAGCCACATCAAACACGTACACGGAAGAAGCTCTCATTCTGAGCTGAAAGAGGCAGAAAAAAAAAAAAACGAAAGAAAATTTCAAGAAAGCTGATTTCCTTCCGAAGTTTCTGGAAAAAAAACGAAGAACGAAAAAAAAAGTTAATAATTTTCATTTTTTTTTTTCAGAAGCAAAAGATTCTCAAAACGAAAAGACGAGAGAGAGACACTTCTTGAAGTAAAAAGGTGTGGGGTTAGTGACGGGGAGAAGGAGGGAGGGGGTGCTGTTGCATTTCTTCATGTCACAGAGATTTCAATTATACGTACGAAGCTTCCTTCCAACTCTAAAGACGATGATGACGAGGACGACTTTTAATTAAAAGTGACGGAATGAGTTCAACGTCACAATGAATTAAGAGAACACGAGAAAGGCTAATGGATGTCTCGTTTTTATCTCATTCTTCATCTTTTCTTTCCTTCCTTTTTTTGAAAAATGTATATATAATATTATTTAGGAAATTTCTCTCTCTCTCAATATATATATATATATGTATATATTCGTTTTAAGAAAAATCACTTTTCATTTATCTTTTTTCTCTCTGTCATCCTCATTTAGTGTTTTTTTAAAATATATTTTCGTCTTGTTACACAAAACTTTTTTAAAAAAGTATTTTCATCCGTCCTAAGTAGAACAAAAAAAAAAACGGGGTTTTCATTTATTTAATTCGCATGTTGCCAATTATTTCTTGTTATATATTCCGCTAAACTGCCATTTATTTATTTATTTATTTATTTATTTATTTATTTATTTATTTACAGATCCCACATTCACGGGCGAAAATTCTTTGTTGCAGTAAAGATCATTCAGAACTTCGAACTTGCGGGTAAGGTGGAGTAACAGAAATTTGAGATTCAAAGTTCATAAATTAACCTGACAACACAGTTTACCTAACGTCAAGGACATCGCGACTTAATAATAATAATAATAATAATAATAATAATAATAATAATAATAATAATAATAATAATAATAATAATAATAATAATAATAATAATAATAATAATAATAATAATAATAATAATAATATTATTATTATTATTATTATTATTATTATTATTATTATTATTATTATTATTATTATTATTATTATAGTGAAACCAATTAGTTTTTATAATGACTCTATATAGCACTGAGCACTTGCTACTGCTGGAGGTGTTGACTGATACAGTCTGTCTCGATTTTGACTAATTATTATTAAATTCTTCATGATCTATAAATTCTAAAATTTCGGGACACATCTTAGGGAACTGCGTAACACACTAGTATGTCGCGACACATTGGTTGAGAACCACTGCTCTAGAATATACACTTCTACAGGCCAGAATGTTTCAGTTACGATGTCCATTGAGATGTTTCAGAAAGCTCGAGGGTTAGGGGAGTACAGGTAAATTACTGCTATATATGGTGGTAAGGGTATTTGATATATAGAGATCAAATATTATTGAAGTCGTATGTACTCTCGAGTGGGCTTTTGACCTCCTTAGTGGTCTAGTAGCTAGCACGAGGACCGGGGTTCGATTCCCAGTGGGAAAGCCTTGAGAGATGACGCATTACGATAATTCGAATTCCACTTTAAACTGTAGGTTCACGCCTGATATAGCCTTGGTGCTGAAAGGGGTGCGAAACTTCAATCCAACCTACCGAGAGTCTGAAAAGACCTTCTTTATAGAACTTTAAACTTTTTTTTCTCTTTTTTTTTTAATTTCGTCTTGAAATGTCCATCGCTATGACTGCTGTATTCTGTGCGTATGGCTCTGTGCTTAATTCTCGGAGGAAGAATACATCGGGATGTTTAAAGGGATTTTTAACTCTATTTTTATAAGTAAACTTTTTAAAAACTTTGGTTTACACATTCTATTTACAATTGATATGGAAAAATGTTGGAAAATTATGGGAAATGTAGAAGCAAGTTCGATTTTCCGCCAGGTATGCGATCCGTGTTTCCAGCACTATGATAGAGGCCTACATATATATATATATATATATATATATATATATATATATATATATATATATATATATATATATATATATATATATATATATATATACACTGGAAGTTAATGTGTGTTTGAAAGTTAAATTATTTTAAATTTGTCAATACTACTTGTTAAGAACAGAAACATTCTCATTCAAAATATTAACAGAATACAGTAACTGGCGAGGGTTAATTTATTGATTAGTTTCAATGATGTCTTAATTAGTATTTATGGGATAGTCACAACAAAAGTAGCCTCGAACTGAAGAAAAATATATGGTATCGCTGGTAGCTCATTAACAGATAGGATTAGTCCTGTATTCAGATTCGATTCCTTATCAGTTCATTTCTTTTCTTTTTAATCTTTCTTATTCGGAAATTGCTAGAAAATACACTCGTGGGCAATATATTTTGTCTGGAATATAGAAATTTTAACCGTGTTTGTACTAAGTTGATTGATTATCCACTCTTCTGAAGCTTCGCTTACACAGATGCAACCACTGTTGTGCATATTCCTTGTATTATAATAGCGTGTACTTTCATTAATTCTGGAAATACTTTAGCTTTTGTTAGATCTGTTAACAAAACAGTGATAAGTATATATAAATGTCTTCACAACAGACAGAGAAAGATTATTATAGAGAGAGTTATTACGATTATATACAACATTGTAATTTCAGTTTCTTACCGGTGAGAACTGCTTCTATCAGGATTCTTCAGCTTAAGTCATTCTGTGAGAAATTATATATTTAAAATATATAAAAACTAATGCGGTGCGTGGAACCAGGAAGTCATAAACACCTTCCATTTATGTTTTGAATTATAACACTATTCTATAAATACGAAAATTATCTTTTTGTTCAAAGAAAAAAAAAAACTCTTCCATTCATAATATAGTTATTCCAGCATACAAAAGCTGTATTCTTATGCTATATAATTTCATCGCTTATTTGTTCAAGTCCAATTGTGCGTGCTAATTAGCCCAATCATACTAGAAAAAAGAAATTTCCTTTCTGACAGTTTCAAATTGCATGTAATCAGCGCCTTTTCGCGGCAACAATGCGAAGATTCTTATTACCTTCGGCTACGCTCCACTTTTCCCGACAGGTAACATATTTTATTTTTTTCGTTTTACAACACCCACTTTCTCTCTAATATAGATTATACATACACACTTTCAATGTTTTGTTTTCCTAATAAGCATTACCAACTTAATATTCATATATATATATATATTTTTTTTTTTTATCTCGCTCTCTTTTCCCCTGTTTATTTGATTCCTTTCTGGATTCAAAACTGGCTGCAAGGGCGACCTGAAAAATGATTATATTTCGCTATTTCTTCTTCCTTCGTGCCACTGGCATGTTTACTTCTTTTCCATGATTAATACTTTTAAATGAGGCAAGAGCTTCTTTCTTTGTTTGCTTGTGTGTTTCCGTTAACTTTCAACGGGCAACATTATAATCAAAACAAAAGTTCTTGACGGTACAACTCAAAAATAAATCAAAACTGAAGTTTTTGTTGACAATAAAGCTCAAAAACAAATTAAAACTAAAGTTCTTGACAATACAGCTTAAAAACGAATCAAAACTAAAGTTGCTGACAAATTAATCACAATCAAAAAATTAATGCCTAATATAAAATTAAGTTTTGAATAATATGATGATAATTTTATGAAGCTTTACATTATTTGGCTTGGCACAGACTTAGACTTCGAAATTATTTTATAGATAATAGAATCAGTTAATGCAAAAAGGGATTCAATCAAACAAACTTAGTTTTGAGAAAAATAATAAAAAACATTTGCAGTTTTGAAACTATAAAATCAAAATGAACCATTTTATTTTTCGTGTAGATAACAATTACATTAATCGAATGCTGTACAGGAAAATCATTTTTATGCTCATTGCCACGGTAAAAAAAAAAAAAAAAAAAGGTTTCCGCCGTGGACTGAAGATCTTCCTGCATGTAAATTATAGACGAAGCCCTGTATGCATGTAATTTTATTATTATTATTAATATCATTATTATTATATTATTATTATTATTATTATTATTTTGCTTTTTTAAAAAACAAAACTGTTAAAACTTTTTTTTTTTTTGCAAGGTTCCAGATCTTGCAGGTCTATCAACTAAATGGGACGAAATCAACAGCTATTGTCACTAACATATAAAACAAATATAATTCTTTAGTCCTTGACAAGCCTATGCTGCCTAAAATAACTGAAGTTGACATATGTTTATAAAATGTTAGAACCGAAGCTCTTTATGCATAGAAAGAAACATAGGTGTACCCAAGTGAAACAAAAATCAGATGTTAACTCAATTTCGCCATTTTGGCGACTGAAGCCATTTTTTGCATGAACTAATTCAATAGTACTGAAAAATAAATTTTCAAGCGTAGTTTTTGAGAAATCGGGAAAACTTTAGGCCGTTAAAACGTGAGTCGTTCATTGCCACAATAACTGATCGACTTGTAATGCATACATTAAAAAAAAAAAAAAAAAATCTGCTTTTAGTTCCCTAATCGTAATACGAACAGACCTTGTTAACAAGGGTGCATCGAAGATTCTAATTTAGCGAAACGTAACCTGTCACTTATGGTAGAACACACATTATGATGATGGTTTGCCTCTACTCTTGTTGACTCACAAAAAAGCGTAAAATATTATTCTCATGCTGAGAGCTTTGCTCTGTACTGTCCATATTTTTCTCATAAACAGTCATGAAAGAATAACTACAAATCCAACGCATAAGTAAATTTCTTTTCTAATTAAAACAAGAAACATACCAATTAGGGTCAACGGTCTTCCATAGCACGTACACTGGACATTTCGCAACACTTATGATTTTCATAACCAAATAAAAACAAGGCCTTGGAAAAAATCTTTCGTATTAACTGTGAACGCTGTGAATAGTTTATAGAGTTGATACAAGTGAATTATAATACTGCAAATATTTATATATACATACACATACATAAAAAATGAAAGTATGAAGCAGAAATGCTTTATTTTTAGAATACTGCACTAAAACTGGCCATAATAGAAGAGTATCTAGAAGAGTATTTACAGGATTTGTACGAAAGAGAATGTGTTGAAATGTAGAATAATATGTTTAGTTTGAGAAAAAGTAAGTAAATAGATGTTGCAGGAATACAACTCAAGGACAGATCACAATGCAAATTAAGGTAAAGTCAAGAGTTTACACACAAGTCCAAGGCTTTGTTCTCAATTTGGTCAGTGAAAAATCTCCATGAAATTATTTTTTTTTTTTTAAGTAGTACAAGTAAGTGCGAGGTAGAAAGTACCACTGTAAACCTACAGATATCTCGCATAGTATTTCCATTATAGCCCATTTATAATATTTATCTTAGGTTTATGACTATCGCACATTTGTAATTCATGAATGTCTTCACGGGGAGAGGAATAATGATGAAAAAGGCAATAAAATGAATTTTTTAAGTTTTACGTCCCACGGTTGTGCCGACTAGGCTAAAGGAGATGAGAAACGAATGAAATGGTGGAATGAAAAGTTGGAGGAAACGGGAGAATCTCGAGAAAACTCACTCACACGGTGTTTGTTCACCACAAAGCTTACCTCGTGCGAGCCGGAATCGAACCCAGGACCCCATGCACCAAAGGTGAACGATCTACCACTGAGCCACCGCGACCCAAAAAGGGAACAAAGTCCTTAATTGCTGACAATACAAAATATTTGGAAACGACTTTTAGACACAGTTAAGACACTTTACACATTACCGACTCTGAACTCCACCGGAGTTTATTAAAGTATTAAAGTATTAACCCCTTTTAGATAGTTTTTTTTTTTTTTTTGAAGTATGTCCCAAATATGTTTGCAGAATATGACTTTCAAGAATTAAGGTTTTTTGGACACGCAAAGTATAATTTTTAAACACTATTTTATAAACTTTCTCCTCAAAAACTGTTTAAATGATGTTTAATTTTTTACAGTGTAGCTTGGAAATGGTGATAATAACTACACATAAAATCTTAGTTACCATATGTGGACAATGATAAACACAATAGCTCTTAAATGCAACATTTATATTTAACTTTAAACTTAGCAATCAGTATGAAAATTATTATTATTATTATTATTATTATTATTATAGATACGATGTACTAGCTAATAGAGTATATTTTTATATAAATAGCCTACATAAATAAATAAATAGTATATTCCAGCAGAATAAATATTACGAAGTGCACCAAATCGGAAACAAGCAACAGTTTTTAGCAACACCATGCGGTGCAACTGTAAAGTTTTAGCTTCCACCACAGTCGACTGTGACATTCTACGTGTTTACCCGATTAATAGCCATAGACACAATCTGAAGTAAAAGTTTTTTTTACAACTCATTCATAGCTCAAAGAAAGCAACCAGATTAGGTGCAATCTTTAACACGTAAATTTCTAACAACAAATTTCTAATTGAAGTTGTGAATTTTAAGTAACGACTAACTTATATGGTTTCAGCGAGTGTCATGCAAATCCTTGACGACACCTTTATAAACAACCTGAAAACTATGCAGTTTTCTGTCTGGTCGAACATTGGTACAAAGGAAAGAGAGAGAGAGAGAGAGAGAGAGGGAGAGAGAGAGAGTAAAACTCTTTTCAAGAATAAAATCTCTCCTTAAAAGCATACAATTCTTCTGATTGACATTTTATTTTATACGTAAAATGGCTTCACGAATCACATCAATCTTTGGATCGACATCAACTAGGTCAAAGGCCCACATTTTTTTTCAAAGCATTGGTTCAAATAATACGACATTTACATGACAAATTTAAAAGCATGTTTCAACTATTAAATGTTCATCAGTCCCTCCCCCCACCACTACACACACACACGTTTTCATGTTATTCAAAACAACATAAAATTCTAAGAATCATCTTATGATTTCCCTGCATAATTTCCTTAGTTCTGAACAAGGTGTTTAATAGTTGGTGTTTGTGAAAAACTGTTTACTGTTGGCGCATTTTGTCTCAAACCATATGTCGTCAAACTACTCGAAAATTAATTTCTTTATAATGGAAGGGGGAGATCAACAAAACAATAATTATTTCACTACGTAGCACTTGGTTCTTTAAGTATTAGAAAATTAGTCAGTAAATTAGTTGAGTAGGTTTGTCAAATTTATTTAAAATAATAAAAAAAATAATAAATTCACTCGCACAAAAAGAGTTTTTACTAGAAAAATTTTAAAAAGACATAGGTCTACTGCTAGCTAATAAGATACTACACAACCTCTTCTCTAAAATCGAGTGTAATTATCTGCAAACGACAGCGAAAGTAATTAATGAAGAATAATTTTGCAACCTCTAATTTCACTTAGAACGTGAATCCATGACCAGTGTAGGCAGACAATGTGGACGGAATTCTAATGTTTGTAAGTTCCCCAAAAGACCATCTATAACCATCAATGAAGAAAGGAAATGAAATACTCTTTTTGATATGTATACGCATTACAGTGTTGGTTGGGGCTGTGGTGACTCAGTGGCAGAACGTTCACTTCCGGCGCATGGGGTCCTTGGCTCGATCCTAACTCGCGCCAACCGAGCTTTGTGGTGGACAATCACCGTGTACGTGGGCTTTCTCGGGGTTCTGCCGTTTACTCCGACTTATTTAGCCTAGCCGGCATAATCGTGGGATGCAAAACTTAAAGATTTCACTTTATATTTTTCATTCGTCTCATATACTGTCGGTGCTAAAAAGAGACACTAAACATAATGGGCGTTATGCAAAGTCGTTCCGACGCGTGATTAGTACCTTACTAAAGAATTCGACTATGTTTCCTGCAGTAATCAGGTCTTTAGTATGACGCTAATCATACTTCAAAATGACTCTGCATAAGGCGGAACAAATCGAAGGGTCCTTAACTAAACCGAAAACTTATTTTCGTATTAAAACAGCAAATTCTGAAAAAGTAAATTTATGGCGCGTTCTGTGCACATAGAAATCATGTCCACTTTTGGCCATTGTCGATATATGTATTTTATCTTTAAGAGGCCCCATCACGACCAAATTAAAATACCGCTAATTTTACAGTAATTATATATCTTCAAATAGATAAAAGATAATAGAAAAGTGGAACAAGAGACCCCTAGAGAAAATTATTTTACACAAGATACCGTTATCACTACTCACTTATCTCCTTTCGATTTCCAGCCATTTAGAAAATAGGCATTTATTTTCGCGTTTATAAATGGCTGCAAACGAGAAGCTACTAGGTGACTGGTGATTACGGTACCTCATGCAAAATAATATTGTCTAGGGCGCTCTTTTTCCACATTTCGATTATGTTTTATCTATTTGAAGATATCACATAATTACTGTAAAATTAGCGGTATTTTAATTCAGTGATTAGGCCTCTTAAGATCTCTGTCCGAAGCTCCTTCTCAAACAATATTTTAATGTTTCTTTTCCTTTGTCTTTGTTGCTCTTCTCACCTTTCCTTTCCTGCCAGCAAGTGGTCACCGCAATCTCCTGTATGCTATACAGGGTGGCCCAAAAGTAGGTATACAGACCAGCATCGATCAAGTATAACATTTTAATTTATTAATATAATGAATTTATTTGCTTTTGTTTGTTCCGAGCTTAAGGTATAAGTGAAAATAAATTAAGAACAAATAAGGAAGAAACTAAGTCAATACCTCTATGGATAACAATAAGTAAATGATATAAAATGTCATAACCGATCAGTACGGGACTGTATACCTACTTTTGGGCCACTCTGTATTGTATGAACCCAACAATGAACATAAACAATTTACCGGTGAGCACAACAATGAACATCTAGTACATGAACGTGGTAAAGCGGAGATGAGCTATTTATTTGCGGTCCAGATACTATACTTCCTCATTGACTTCAGGTTGCATTCTGATCATCTTCTCTGATCTTCTTTACACTCACGTTTTTTAAGCATCACATATTGTTTACGCTCCTTTTCTGTATCAGACAACATAATACCCTACACAGAACATGTGATAAACCTTTTCTATAACTAATCAACGAGCAACAGATTAGATTTTCGTGCTTTCAACTAAAAATTCAGTTCGTACTGCTTATATAAGCAATGCGGAAAGGCTGCTTATATGTGCATATATATTGTCTTTCCAGTGTCTACAAACTCTTTCCACATGCATGAACCGAAGTACTGATATATCAATGCACATAAATGTATTTTATGTCACAAGAACCGGTTGGTTACAAAACTGTCCTTGGCGAAACAGAACGGTTGAAGGCGGAAGATGTGTGTTGATTAATCGCCATTGCCACACTGCTGCATGAATATAATGATGTAAAAAAAATGCTTATGTTAATTGTCGTTCGTCATTAAATATGCTGAATCGCTGTGGTATCCAAGCATGATTGCTCTTGTAGGCGTAAGTAGAGACGTGGAAATTACCAGCTGCCAAAAACCTGCTTCCCCTTCTAAACAATAATGGACAGGCCTTTCATATTAATAACCAGTTTAAGTCTTATCGTTTGTGTTTGCTTGTGTGGTATCACGGCAAGAACACCGAATGACAGGTGAAATCTTTGAAAACGTTTATAGGGTTTCGAAATTTCATTGCTTATTAAATAGTTTGATGTAAATATTCTACGTTCATGTCAGAACCCATTAATATTACAAAGGAAACAACCCTGACTTTTATTGTGAATGTGCTATCGCGGCAGTCTTCTGATTAAACAAGTAAATAACTGCTGAAAAAATCCGGCTTTTGAAAATGAAACTAGCGCTCTATAAACACGGACAAAATAATATAATATTTGATAAAGAAGACTTACCAGTGAAAGTAATGAAAAGTTTTTTTTTAAAAGTTATTTCTTAAATTCAAATGTGAACATTGTCATCCCAGTTTGTCTAGTGCAGCGTTTCCCAACCGGTGTGCCGCGAATGGGTCGCTGGTGTGCCGCGAGGAAATTGAAACAAAATTATTAGACTAATTCTATTACAATAAAATTGCAAGACATTGAGTCTCACATTATATTTATGAGGAAAAATGTATATCTGTGTTTCACATTACTATGAACCTCTACTATGAATCTACAATTTTGTTTCATACTCTGTTAATATTCTGTACATTTTTTTGTTGCAGATTATTTCGTAACTTGAAATTTTAAAATATCATTCAATCCTTTCGACAAAACAAACATGGATACAAATTACCTACATTTGTGTTTTAAAAGTACAAGAGATTTGTTTCTTTGTTCTTTAATGAGTTTTCTTCTTAATGAAAATTTGGATACAGTTTTCGAAAAAGAAAGCGTATTTTTAAAAACCTGAGTGCTATACTTCATTGTAATTGTTTTCTATTTTTAAATTAGAATGAAAAATAAGCATAATGATTTACCACGGAGGAAAACAAGTGATCGAGCTTTCTTCTCTGTGAAAAGGATATCAGTAATCACAGAAAAAATACCACGGTATTTTATATTTACAAATAATAATAATAATAATAATAATAATAATAATAATAATAATAATAATAATAATAATAATAATAATAATAATAATAATAATAATAATAAATGAGTGTGCCGCGAGAATTCAAGTTACACCTGTAGTGTGCCGCAAGTTGAAAAAGGTTGGGAAACGCTGGTCTAGTGGTTAGCGCGCTCACCTTTGATGCACGTAGTTCAGGGTTCAATTCTCGGTTGGAGAGAATTGGACGCATTACTATGTTTCGGATTCCATCCTACACTCTATGTCTACCTCTCATATAGTCACGGTGCTCAAAGCGAACATTACATTTTAACAAACAAACAAACAAAAATATAAGTAGCCTACTGGTTTTATAATCAACAATAGTAAAGATATATATATATATATATATATATATATATATATATATATATATATATAAAACAATATCAATTGACTTCAACACAAGCGCTAAAAAGTAGAAAATAAAAGCTCTAAAAAGCAGAAAATAATAATAAAGAGCTTAAAAGCAGATAATAATTCATTACTATTCTCTACTTTTTTTTTTTTTTAAGTCTGTCAAGTCAAACAAATTAATACCTAATATTAAATTAGTTTCGATTATAATTTTATGAGGCATTAATTTGTTTGGCTTGGCACAAATTTCAATTTGTTTATATATAGATAGCAGTAATGAATTATTTTCTGCTGTTAAGCGCTTTGTTATTATTTCTGGTTTTTAGAGCTTTTATTATTTTCTATTTTTTTGGGCTTGTGTTGAAGTCGGTTAATATATTTTTTCTTTAAAACTTATTTAATTTTCGTTGCTTCAGTAGTTTAGTCAGATATCTCAAGGCAGAACACTAACTGTCTATAAAGTGGGTCAACCTACGAAACATGTGTGACCAAGTCTAGCTCTGAAGACTACTGTTAGATTCTTATGAAGTTCTGGAAGTCATGGCCAGGCATAGATAGATTATTACGTTTCCTAAGTGATTTTCAGTTTTCTTGTTTGTTTGTAATAGTTTATCTGAGGGCAGTTAGTACCCATCCACATGTGTTGACACCATCTGATACCGTCAGGGCAACTACATTACGACATAATGCCGGAAATAAGTGTTCTTTTTTTAATTTCTTACGACATCACATTTGATGTCAACAGGGTGCGAATTGGCGGGGGGGATGCCAGGGATTTCCCCCCTGACAAAAATCTTTCCCACCCTGGAGAAGGAAAATTTTATCCCTGGCAGGGATAACTTTTTCCCCCTCTGGAGTATTTTTAAGTGGACATAAAGATAAGTAGGTCTACTTTGCGTAGCTAACCTAAATATTACTTGAGTGAAAATTTATGAAAGATCTCACATCTCAACTGTTTTGTACTTGTTAGTGTATATATATATATATATATATATATACAAGGGCGGATCTAAGGGGGGGGCTACGGGGCTATAGCCCCCCCCTTGACGCTCAGGTTTACACTGGATAAAATGGGCTTCAATTCTGCTTTACACTGGATAAAACGACAAATTACGGTTTAGCCCCTCCCTTGATCATATCCTGGATCCGCCACTGTATATATATATATATATATATATATATATATATATATATATATATATATATATATATATATATGGGGGGAGGACTGGGTGCGCATATGGGTGAAATTCATCCCCCCCTGGGAAAATTTTTCAATTCGCACACTGGATGTTAATATGTCGTTGTTGTTTCAGAACGATACACTCCTACCCAACCTACCAAGTGGTATGTTCATTTTGTCCACACACACACACACACACACACAAAAAAAAAAAAAACAATTATCTTTTATTCCTGATTTTCCTTCCCACACTTCGAAGAAAAGATATTCACTTTCGTAAATTTCTGGCATTCGTGAGGACAAACATAAAACCCCTACCCTACGGTTTATATCTCAAAAACACCTACAAGGGCAGGCTTTCCCTGGGTGGGAATTTCATTTCATTCTACTTATGGTTCAAAAGTTTAGACGCTCCAAAGTTTGGGTTGCGTGGATTTCCGGACACCCTGTAGCTCCGAAGACTATTTGAGACCACGAAGAAAGAATATTCTTTCAGACATAAACGAATTATCAAAATTAGCGCAATTTTGGCCAACATGATATGTACCTTTATCTTGACAAAGAATCCGAACCACAGGGACTTAATTCAAGTACAGAAGGCAAAAGCATTAAATAGAGTATCCTGCAGAGCAAATAATTTACCCAGTTTCGTCTCAAAAATCAGTTGTGGAAAGTACTGTCTCGTCTTGCATTTCGGCACAAAAAATTTGGCTTGTTTCATAGACAATCATAACGCTAAACATCCAGTACAGAAGTAGCTCATCCCAAAACTTTTTAGATGCAATCTTAAATACATTACTAAAATTGATAAATGTACTCTTCTCTGGTGCAAAGGGTCTCTAGTTCAATCCCAGTTCATGTGAGTTTGAGTGTCCGTTGTTTCCTCACCCTCGATATACATCGCTCCATTCCACTAACACTTTTATGATCAATCACTATTATTTTTGTTGAAATTCTACAGGAAATAAGAAATGAGGTATTAAGCTGAAGTTTTCATTTAATTTCATAATGAAATTTGTTGATAATGATGTTACGGTTAAGGGATAAGTAACTTTAAGTTGACGAAAGTAAATTTGAGTTGACGAAAGTATATATATAGGATACATCTTCCATATCCTATATATATAATGCAAAACACCTTAATTCCTACAATGTTATGCAAACTGCAATAATATACTGTACATACACCGCCATAGAAGGAAAGATGGAAGAGAAGCGAGGAATAGGAAGAAGAATAACACAGCTGATCGATGATTTGACAAATAGAAGAAAATATTGGGAGAAAAAACAGGAAGCTGAAGATCGAGAAATATAGAAGAAACATTTCCAGGTCCAAATCTAAAACTGAAAAAAAAATCCTCATTAGTCCCAGGACCTGCCGAAAGGCAGAATACTTATAATACTTTTATTATTATTATTATTATTATTATTATTATTATTATTATTATTATTATTATTATTATTATTATTATTATTATTATTATTATTATTATAGGAAGGGGAAGGTTTAAGGGGATGAACAAGTTTAAGTAACTAAAAATGACTTGAAAACCATTTCGTTTTGATATACACGGTTTCATCTGTTTCACATTATCACTCGCATGTGATTGATGAATCTGAAGTGTTTCCGCTACTTTCAATACAGTACACTCTTTATATGGCAAAGGAAATAGCAAGTTTTGTTGAAGATCGAATTTAATCCATAGTAGAAAAGCTCTTAGAAGCTTTGGTATCTTTGATGTGTGATGTGCTTCAGCCCACACAGAGAGCACAAAACGCGAATAAATAAAGATTTTACACATTGATATGTCTCTTTTAAGACGATTTTACTATATATTACAAGGTTCATTTTTTTTTTCCATTGAAGAGTACACTACAGACATTACGTCCAACTACAGCGTCCGGAGATTCGTTATAAACATTTACGTAATTTTGTTTATTTATTTATTTTATTTGTCAACTTATACCTAGTACCCTACTATTCTGTTGAAGAAGTTGAAAATCTCCATGCTGGAGAATGATTACAGAAGGCTGTCCACGTTAAAAATAGCCGACATTCACTGGTTTCTCCCGAACGACGCATTTATTTACTCTTATTAACAGCGATAATGTATTAGAACGTGATAGTGCATTTGGCAGTAGTTTGCCGTAGCTCTACTGACAACCTTAAAGTTGTGCAATGATAGGTGTTTCACTTGCATTCACTGTAGAGAATTTACAAAATAAGGGCAAAGAAATAACTTCTCTTCAGCAAGTCTGTACCTCAATCAGGATATCCAATCTGAAATTGATTCAAGTTGATGCGATGATACTTCTGATTTCAGCGTATACGTAGACCGATTGTGATTATCTCAATTCTTTAATACTCTGTAACGACACAGCAAATTGACCGTCATTACAATTTAGCATGGAAGAATAGATGTATCATTTCTCCCGAGAAAAATACCGTTTTAGGAATAACAGTTGAAATTTGAACATTACCGCCTCATATTTTATGCAAACGAAAACAGATTGAAACAAAACTATGAACAAAAAAGGTACTATTTTGCATACCTCCCGTATGTACTACTTTACCCAGAAGCTCAAGCAAAGCTTCTCACTCCTCTGAAACCCAGGTATGTACAACGCACCGATCACATGGTGGAAACGCAATTCTCGGTGTACTGTTTCGCTTCTCATTTATAATGCATGAAGGGAGGAGGTGCCCATGCATTGTTATACGTGAACAAGATTTGGCCCAGGGAATCAGCAGGAGGCGACGAACAGAAACGCTCAAATTACCTGCTTTGCAAAGCCTATTTTCTAACAACACGTGCCTTCACGCCGTTACACTTTTTCTTCCCTTTTTTTTACCTCGAAGGTCAGCCATTTTGTTATGCAGGCAATAGCTTCAAAGCTTCTTCACTAAACTTTGGCGGAAGTTTACAAGACACAGAATTCAATTTCGCTCCACGTTCTCAAAAGCGAATCAACTGTAGTAGTTACTTGAGCAGCAAAGCATAGTTCATTCGCGTACATGGTTAATTGTTTCTGAAATCCTTCAAGGAGTACAGACATGAATTGTGCAGGAATAATACAAAAAGAAACCCCATCCGAACACTGGCATTAATATTAAGAGTCTAAACAAAACAATAAATGTGAAATGAGTATTGTCACCTTATATTTCAATGTTAATGATCTCATAAAATAAGAACTTTGAACTACATACGTAAAAAAATAATAAATACCAGATATAAAATTGTCCACTTGAGGAATTACAATTTTAACGAACAGTAACCATAAACATTATGCAGATTTTTATATCAGTAACAGGTCATTTACTGCATATTCTACAGTTTATCACTGACTTCATCCTCCTGACATTAGAATTATGGCATTCTCCTGGCTTATCTTCCATATATATATATAATCTTTATGTTATTAAAATGTATGCTTTATTATTTATATACATTATACCTGTATGCAAATTATAGTTTTTTTTTTTTTAACTAACATCAATCTAAGAGAACAGAATAGGCATATTATAAGAACAATGTTTGAGAAACGCTGTCATAGATCATCCAAAATATAGTTTCAAAGCATTTAATACCAAAGAGATGGGATCTGCGAATATATATATATATACATTCTGGAACTTGTGTTATTTTTAAAACAATGAAGACTTGAATTAAATAACGATGTAAATTCCAGTTTCATGTATGAAAATTACAAAGAAAAAAGTACTTGTTCAGATAATGTAAACATGAATTAATGTCCAGATATGGTCCTTTTGTCTATCTTTAATACTGATTTTTCATAGCAAAATGCATGCATCCGTTCATATACAGAGCTGTTATAAAGTCCTTGCTATAAAAGAAATACTTATGACCTTTTTTAAAAAAATAATGATATTGCGGTGGAATACATTTTAAATTGTGCGATGATCTGTAAATTTGTGGTTGGTAACGCTATCACAATTAAATTTGTGCATGAACTGACAAAAGATCAAAAAACGAGACTGGAGTTCTGTTAACTATTTAAAAAAAAGTTACAAGCATTTGTTTTATAGCGGGGACTTTATAACAACCCTGTATATATTTTTAAGCATAGCAATCCAGTCAATCAAACTAGCTCCCTACTCCCCATCTCTTTGACAGTGACGGATCTAGGCCGGGGGGACTAACCCCCTAATTTTTTGAGTGACAAAATAATTTAAGCTATTATTTATATATTTTTGAGATATTACAATAAACTTATTATATACTTTTGATAGTCTGGGTTCTGGCTGGATCCCCCTCTCCCGTTTTTCCCTTTTAGATCCGCCTCTGCTCTTTGACATGGCAAAATGATCGAAGCAAGTCGCTGACGCTGCTCAGGGAGAAAGAAGTTCTTTACATGATCGTGTAAAATCTAATTTCCACCTCCTGTTTATTCGTTATTTATCGATGTGTTACTTATCTCATCAATACATACTAATAGAATACAGTATACGTCTATCAGATCTCATGCGAAAGGGTGGTGGGGAAAGAATGTTTTGATCGCATATGAGGTTAGATGGAATGAATAATAGTTAAGTTTTTAAATAAAACATAATGTTATTTTTTTCTGGAAAGGCTTTAATTGGTATTTATAAGGGGTATTTATCCTTTTAAAAGTTCTCAAGTATTATTATTTCCTCAGATTTTCAGGGAAAATATTACTGCTACGTGCTAACAAAAATTGAACAAAACAAGTAAGTGTGTGTGTGTGTGTGTGTGCGTGCCAGAAAATCAAGCCTTGACATCTGATATCATTCAGTTCCAACATTGTGTAATTCACACTTTCACGTACCTCTCTCTACTTGTATATTTACGTATCTTTTAACACCTGTCAGTTGTACATGTAACACACATCAAAACCCTTCACATTAAATGAGAGAGTTTGTATTTTTTTTTAAATATCATTTTACAACAAAATTAAAAAATAAAAATAGAAAAGGTACATTTCACGAACCCTACTTCTTTCACAGCTTACCATTGAGAGTAAAACATTGGACATGAAACAAATTATTATTACACAATCAGGCATATGTCATGTACTGTACAGTACTGCATATAGAGTTTGCTTCAAACTTGTTGCAAGCTCAACAGACAAGCATTATCATGATATGTTTTTAATGTTCTCTTGTTGTATTGGATTGTTTCGGAAAAATACATTAGGCAATATCTCTACAGAAACAATAATAAAAAGAAAAGAAGAAATGCTTCTGTTATGTAGTGTTAATAGTGTTCTTAATCTGTTTTCACGCACTTTTGCTGTTCAACGTCCTTTCTTTAGCTTTTAGCATCTCCTCTGAACGCATATTTCACTTTCACCACATTTCATATTGTTTATTCTCTTGCTCCACGCACACTCCAGTCTCGTACTCAAATATATCTTAAGGACGTATACTATCAGCCATATAGCTCATTGACATATATGGGAATGTATGAGTATATGGGTACACCCATGAAAATGACCATCAATCTGACCATCAATGGTGATTTTAAACTTCTAACTTACAATGTATTTACTTATTTCGAGAGATGAATACTAGAGGTAAAGATACCTATTTACAGTATTCACGAAAACACATACCCCTACACGTAACAACAGTAGAATAAACAGACAAGTCATAATTTTAATGACTGGTTAGTCATCAATTCTGGCACTTAAAGAATTTACTACATTTTTTTTAATTTAGTGAAGGATATTCTGAATATATCAATACTTGGATCAACCACAGAGATCACACATGCTATAAATAGGTGAACTTTTCATCTTATTTGTTTTTAATGTTCTACAGTGAAATAAGCTAGCTTTTGGACGTCTTCTAACATTGGGAGCTTGAAACTTCATAAGTTTCAGTAATTGCGATACTTGGATTTTGTTGTTTAAAATTATATCGAAGGCAGAATAACCGAACTTTTCTTCTGCTGTCGAGGAATACAATGTTCAGTTGTTTAATTAAACATTGATATGTTTCAAATTTAGGATATATGCCTGTTTCCTTGAAAACTAAGTACCTTGCGAATTTTGATTGTATCATTTCTATTTTGCAGCTATATTTTTTTTTCTTGCCGAGTTCCAGATTTCAGCAGCGTATTCTAGTTTCGATTTAACGATTGCGTTATATATCGTTTTTAATATGTCTTGTTTCTTCAAATTCCTTCCAATTCTTATCATATACCCTGGGTTTCTATAAGCTTCAATCACGATTTCTTTTAACGTGGTTGGACAAAGTTAGTTTTGCGTCAAAGGTGATCCCGAGATCTTAAACTCTTCGATCCTTTTAATATTGACGCTACTAATGCAACAGTTAACTTTTTGAGATGTGTTCTTACGCGAATATGACATTATAAAAACATTTGTTTACATTAAGGTTCAGATCATTGAGTTGACACATTTGGAAACAGCATTTATATCATTTTGTAGAGATACCGAGTCATTGGCATTACTAATGCATCTTCCGAATTTTAGGTCATCTGCTGAATGAATTTTGCAGGCAATTGGGAATATCATTAATTAAAATTAAAAATAAAAGCTGGCCACGGTTTGAGCCCGGAGGGGCCCCTGAGAGCACCGAGTAATCATCAATTTGTATATTTCAGTACGATACCCTTTGGCAACGATCTTTAAGATATGAAGGAAAGAAATCAAGTGTCAAATCTGAGAAGTTCAAACATTTCAGTTTGCTTAAACCTAAACCGCATCTAGCACGTGGAATTCAAATTCATTCAAACTGAAGGCCAAAATCTCATACAACCAATACGTTAACTAACATTGATTCTCTTAAACACATCCTGCACCGTGCAATGGTAGACCTTCCTTTTGTGCATGGTGAGTGCCTACAGATTTTCTATGGTTACACAAGATAGGACTTCAAATAATACGAGCTACCTTCTTATATACCATACTGAGCTTAATAAAGGCGCGTTTCTTGGTTTCCAAGCCCATCAATAAACGCTTATAGGGGGGCGCGGTGGCTCAGTGGCAGAGCGTTCACCTCCGGTGCTTGGGGTCCCTGATTCGATCCCAGCTCGCGCCATGTGGACTTTGTGGTGGACAAAAACCGCGCTCGTGGGTTTTCTCGGGGTTCTCCCGTTTCCTCCCACTTTCTTCATTCCACCATTTCACTCATATCTCATCATCACCGTCTCCTTTAGCCTAACCGGCATAACCGTGGGACGTAAAACTTACAGATTTCATTTCATTTCATTTTTAAACGTTTATAGAAATTTTACCTAAATTGTGTATAATATTCTTGAAGCTGGAAATCAAGTTATCAAAAGTCACTGTATTTAGTTAATAATTCTACTGGAAACTCCCAACAAATGCTCACAGCTCATGTTTCTCATCCATTTCCTTCTGATCTGTCAGAAATATAAATGAGTGAACAAAGAGTGGATAAAGACAGAAAAGAATTGAGATATGTTTATTTAAAAGGAAAAGAAAGAACAAAAACTTTAATTTATATCCTGATTGATGGACAAGCAACTTCCGACAGCATAGAGCCGTTGTTTACTTCCAGATTAACCCTTTACGGGATATGTCAAATAGAAGGAATTTATCTGGGAAAACAATCAACACTTTTCTACATCAATAAAAGCATTGTATGTGCGTTTTTTAAATCTTTTCCTTTTCTTCTGTACCCAGCTGTGTTCACCATATTTCTTTCTTCTCTTTTGTTTTGTCCTGTATATATACTTTTTTTTTTTTTTTAAATTTCCATTTGAGTTAATTCATCGCGTGCTTTCATCCGTTGAGAGACGGTCCACGTGCTCTCTCGCCTCCTATCTCATTTCCATCTTCCACGGGTCACTCGCTGGACACGAAATGTTCAGCATAACGAAATAAATAAAAATAATAATAAAAAACAGAGCATCTGTCAGAATTGTATATAATGGTAAGAATTAAATATGCCAGGTCTCTCTTGCTAGCACTACAGCCATGCTACTGGAAACATGAATAAAAAATTCTCAAGCAAATAATACTAAAGCTGGATTACTAGGCAAATGATACTAAGGATGGACTACCAATAACAATCCTAATAGTAAATGTCAAACGCCAATCCAAATAATAAACTCACGCTAATAGATGTCGCTGTCGGGCGATAAAACTGTACAGGCAACTTATTGATTTAAATCTATTGTGTCGATCTGATTGCAGCTTAAAAACTTTATTGTACAAATTTAATTATTTCAAAATATATAGATTTGAATAATCGAATATTTAAAACTAACGACCTAATTGCATGTTATTTGGTGTAGATGTAATTTGATTCTATATATTTTGATCGTGAATGCGGGACAAAAGTAATATTTAATGTATTCTTTGCGCTCGTTCGTATCTCGGTGTGTCGTTCTTTGATAATGCATCAGGCCAACTAGCATAAATAATCACGGAAACACAATAATGAATATGTCGATTGAACAAACCGAATTACTAGATTAAATATCTCCCTCACTTTGATTTCTTTAAACCGTTGATTTATACGAGGAAACAGTACATAACAAGTTTTTTCTTTTCTTTGAAATGAATAGGACTTTAAGAATCAAGTTTGATGTAACTAGCTTGTTTTTAAAAATGTATTTAAGTGACTCTTACCTTGATATATCAAATTTATTTTAAATGAGACTGTGGTGGCTCAGTGGCAGAGCGTTCACCTCTGATGCGTGAAGTCTCTGGGCGCGCCAAGTAAACTTTGTGTTGAACAAAGACCGTGTGTGTGTTTTTTTCTCGGGATTCTATCTTTTCTTTCACTCCACCTTTATCACCCATCTTATCATCACCGCCTCCCTTACTGTCGGTAATGTTAAATTATAAATAGCACAAATTCATTTTGCTATTGTTGTTGTTGTTACAAAGCAAGGGACATTTAAAAAGACTTCGAAAATTAATCAATAAAATCAAACCATTAAAATATTCGAACCCACTTTGAACTGTACGTTTCATCCTAAATAATCACGCTGTTGACAAAAGACGTAACTACAAATCAATCAACGTATATTTAGAGTGTGACTTAAATTAACCTAATCGTGGTTGTTGTATGTACTGTATGACAAAGAAACACCATACAAAATACATTCATTTCCTGTAGTTTTACGTATAGCTACAATAGCAGTTGCAACACATCCAATGTAACTACCAATAACTTTAGCTTGTGATGTACAAGTCTAGTACCAAATTTTGTTAGCATAATTATATCTATATCTATCTATCTATTTATATACAGGATGAACCTAAAAGGTGGGCACGAACTCCGGGAAGTGATTCGTGACATCAAAAGAAGACAAAAAGTTATCTTGCATGTTGTCGAATTCCGCGTCATGTACGAGTGACAGGGGTGCCAACTTGGAATCTACAATCGAATCCTGACAATTGAAACAGAACAGAATGATATACACAAACTGCAGGAAGTGATTCGTAACATTAAAACTAGTTAAATGTGGCTATGAGCATCAGTAAAATGGTGCATTAGACAGTTGTGCAGACATAGATAGTTGGTGCACTCTTTCTCTTCCGCTCAAATTATCAGGATTCGATTGTCGATTCCAAGTTGACACCTCTGTCACTTATACACTACGCAGAATTCGACAACATGCAAGAGGGCTTTTTGTCTTCTTTTGATGTTACGAATCACCTCCCGGAGTTTGTGCACCTTTTAAGTTCACCCTGCATTTCAAACTAATACATAATAGAAATATGGATGTTCATTAAAATACCAAAGAACATATTGTGCCAAATTCCATAACCCATTTGTTTTATGGAGTTTAAAATCTCTTTCTGCCCAAAAGCCATATGAGAAATAGGGGACCTATAATTTTTAAGGTGGAATCTGAGCAACTGTAATGTTCAAATTTTAGGGATCTGCCCACCGGAAATCGAACCCAGGACCCGTGCAATGAAGGCCCGCGCACGAGCGCTATCCACTAGACCAGAGGGGAGAGCTTCATAACAAACTGGTGTAACAATGAAATGCCCTAGTGAGTGGTTTTACATAACTTATATTCACCATTCCCTATTTATTGCTTACCATAATCTGCATGGTATTAAAAAAAGTTTCAAATATTCGAGAACCAATCATAGACAATGCTTTATATTTACAGTAGACTCCTGTTAACTGATTAGCATGGAACCTGGTCGTGGTCAGATAACGAAAAAGACGGTTAAAACAAAGATAATTTTATAGCCTTTAAGTTTATAGCACCTCTATAAGAATTAAACAAGGCTCACAGTAGTATCGTTCAATAAATTGAAATTATCATCAAAAATTCCGACCACAAGCTGCTCTAGGAACACTTAGTAAAATACTATACTAAATCAAACACAGTAGATTATCATCCAAACCACAAACTTATTTACGGTGTATGTATATTGATAGAATTAAAACACAAAACTGTATGAAATACAGTACTGTATTTTATAAACACATTTACTAAACAAAGGAAACACATTTGGGTTTTAAAATATAGAAATTTACTTTTATAAAGTGTGTGATTTGTGAAGTATCTAGTTGTGGAGAAGCGACGTAACTGATAACGAAAATGACTTAATTCTTGAAAGACGGGCGTTAAGCCGAAGGCAGTTCAAGAGAAGTTGGTTAAGAGAGAATCTTGTATTAGGACTTTTTCTTTAAAAAAAAAAAAAAAAAAAAAAAAAAAAAATGAAAGGCAAGATATTTTAATTACTTTACATACTCTGTAATAATCCAATCACACTGTACTCAATTGTATACATTTTAGTACACAATACAACTTGTCTTCTATAAAAAAAGACAGCAAAAGTACGTTTTAAATATGAATATAGTTAAATCGGAAGGAAAAAAAGAACTTCCCGTCTTTCAACAGATTCCGGGAAGATAGATAATCTTTTCTCTATGCTTTTCAGGAAGTTGGATAATTTTAGAAAGTGTTTCGACGAATCTTTGATTATTTCAACAAAAAATTACGCATTATGTAAACAATTTTAATACAATGAAATAAATCTCCATTCCCTTTCTTATATGGAGGTGTACAGTAATATTTCTATATGTACCAGGGCTTTCAAATGTTGCTAAAAAAAATCCTAGTCTGATCTTACGCCATATTGGTGTTGGTATAAAAAAAAATGTTGAATTCAAGTGGGCGAGTAGTGTTTTAATTGTTGGGACAGCCCCGAACCTAAATGTAGAAGTTATTTACCTGTATGTCTTGTTTACCCTTTTTGATGTTCGTTATTTTAAATAGGTATGTGTATGTGTAATAAAAATATGGTAGAGCTATGAAATAATTAGAAATGGTGTGATTTCTTTATACAACAGTGCATACAAGCTTATCAGTGGATAATATACTAATATAACATATATATAGATCTGTGAAGTAATGATTAATACATCATTTAAGGTGTAATAAGTAAAACAGTAAATTATCGGATAAATTTGTGGATAGGCCTAACTAGGTTTTAATACAATGAATTAGGCCTAATGTCATTACTTATATAGTCGATAATGAAACATAATTAGTTTGTGATGGATCACATTGTTTTCGTGGGTTTTCTCGGGTTCTCCCACTTCCTCCCACATTTTCATTCCATCAATTCTTTATAATCATTCATTTTCATCAATCAACCATCTCTTTAGCTTAAAGAGCATAACCGTAACACAAAATTAAAGTTCTTATTTTTTTTCATTTATATACTCACAAAAACAAACATAACCTACACTATTTATATAAAACCAAAAAGGAGTACGTATCGTTTGACGAGAAACAGTGCACTTGAAAATAAAAAGAAAATCTAAGTTTTACGTCCCACGTTATGCCGTATAGGCTAAAGGAGAGACTGATGATGAGAAAGGAATCAAATGATAGAATGGAGAAAGTGTGAGGAAGAACCCCGAGAAAACCCACGCACACGGTGTTTGTCCACCACAAAGTTCATTTAGCGCGAGCTGGGATCGAACCAAGAACCCCATGCACTAGAGGTGAACGCTCTAACAATCTACCACTAGGCCACCACGATCCTAATAGTGCACTCGAGTCTAAAAATTACAGATTCAACTTAAGACCAGGTCACTTTTGCTAGATACTATCTTGTTATATTTCATCTCAATAAGTACATAAGCCTTGATAGAAGTATTAATACACTCTGAGGCCACCTATTTATAACAAATATAATTCAGAAGATTGAAGTCAACTATTTATTGAATAAAACCAGATTATTATTACTATTATATTTTATTTCTGCTCTTTGACAAAATACTGTAGTTAATAGTTGATGTTCAGATTAACTGTAAGATACCACAAACACATATTATAAAGAATTATCCATGACTGCTTGGATGGTTGAATAGTCTAAAGCAGCGTTTCCCAACCGGTGTGCCGCGAATGGGCCGCTGGTGTGCCGCGAGGAAATCGAAACAAATTATTAATTCTATAGAAGTCAAATTGCAAGACATAGGGGAAAATGTATATTTGTATTTCACATTACTATGAACCTCTACTACAAATCTACAATTTTAAGTTTCATACTGTGTTACTTTCTGTACATTTTTAATGTTGGAAAACGTATTTATCATTGTCATGATCATTATCGCTTCTTTATAGTTGTAAACTATTTCGTAACTTGAAATTTTAACATATCATTCAATAAATTCAACAAAGCAAATATGCATACAAATTACCTACATTTGTGTTTTAAAAGTATAGGAGATTTTTTATTTGTTCGTTATTTAGTGATTTTCCCTTTTAGTTAAAGGTTAGATGCAATTTTTGAAAGAGAAAGTGTATTTTTAAAAACCCGAGTCCTATATTTCATTGCAATTGTTTTCTATTTTAAAATTAAAATGAAAAATGAGCATAATGATTTACCAAGGGAGGAAATCAATGATCGAGCTTTCTTCTCTGTAAGGAGATCAGTAATCATATAAAAATAACATGATATTTTATATTTACAAAGAATATATATATAATATATGGGTGTGCCGCGAGAATGCAAGTTACACCTATAGTGTGCCGCAAGTTGAAAAAGGTTGGGAAACGCTGGTCTAAAGCATTAGACTGGCTATCACAAAACCAATTATTGCGGCTTCGTAAGTGAAGAACGGTAAGTTTTCTACGTAAACAGAAACAATTTTATGAATAATCTGTATAATAATAATAATAATAATAATAATAATAATAATAATAATAATAATAATAATAATAATAATAATAATAATAATAATAATAATAATAATAATAATAATAATAATAATCTTCCAAGTAGTGGGAAAATGACTAAAATTTGTTAATTTTTAATCATCTACATCCTTTCCTGTTTAAACCAAACTGGAAACTGATTTTTTCACTCACTTTTGAGTATGTATAAAGCACTGCGTAAAAGGAAAAGAAAATTATATATTTTAATATCCCAAGTTTCGGATCTCGGATTTTTATAAAACTTATAATTAATAAAGGAGAAACTAAGGAAAGCCCTCCCGGATAACGAGATATTAATTATATCCTATATATCTACGTTTCTTGCACGCACTTACTAGTCTGAAGCAAATACCAGGAGTGAATCATAGTCTGAAATATGTACTCAAACGAAATAAGTGGAAGGCAATGAGTATTAGCGTCAAGGAAGCTACTACACAGCTACTAGCTGCCACAGTGAACGTGAGATAAAATCCGCGTAATCTTAACAGTATTGCTTGCTCACTTGACATTTGACACAACTAAAATACAAAATTAAATTTGTAATTTAGTCCTATGTGTATGCCCTTTAGGCTAAAGGAGAGGGATGATCAGTGACGTATTTAGGGGGGCTTCCGGGCTTAAGCCCCCCCGAAATCTTACTTACTATAGTAAAGTATATGAAATATCTTGCACAATTTTCAGATTTTCAGGCAAAGCCCCCCCCCCGAAAGTTAGTAAAGCCCTCCCCGAAACAAAATCGTAAATACGCCACTGGGGATGATTAATGAAGAAAAACCTTCCAGTTTGACGTTCCACGATTATAACTGTTAGCCTCAGGGAAATGGATACTTGAAGGTAAGTGAATGGTGATGGAAGAAATGGTGAAATGAGAATGTAGGAACAAAAAAGAGCCCGAGAAAACCCACAGACACGATGTTGTTCACCACAAACGTACCAGACCAGGGATCGAACCACGGACCCCATGCACCAGAGGTAAACGTTATACCTCGGAGCCACCGTAACCCCGATTAATGAAAGTGAATGATCATGAAATTGGCGGAATGAGAGTGTGGGAGGAAACAGGAGAACTCACGAGGAAACTCGCGAACATGATATTGTCCACCACAAACTCACAAGGCTTGGAATCGAATCAGAGACCCCTTGCATCAGAGATGAGCGCTCTGCCACTGAGCCTTTATGTTCTCTGCAACTAAAATAACAGTATTAAATATTGATACATTAATTTCTTACTAATATCGCATCCTTCTTTAAAAAAAAAAAACTGTCGTAGCAAAAACAAATAACTCTTTTGTAACTTAATACATTTTTTAAAATGGAAGATTTCTTGCTGAATTTTCAAAACTTCACTTACACACATACGGTAATAAGAAAAGTATTAGTGCTTAACAAAAGAAAGAAAACGTAGTCTCGAAGTCATTGCAAATGAAATTATTATTGCACAGTTCTCGCGTCCTAATAATCAATGTAAATTAAGTTTTAAGAATACGGAAACGTTCTTGAAAACAATAAATTAAAAAGTAATAATAACGAACAGGTAGGTAGGAACAACAACAATATTTTCTGCGAAGTAATTTTGTTCTTTCAGATGGAAAAAAATACTGTATAGGGATTTTTATACTTTCGCTTTCTTTCTTAAAAACAAAGGAGAAAAAATATAGAAAAATTGTCACCCCATCTCGTTCTAACTGAGCTCATCAAAAATTCATTCACATCTGCTTTTCAGAATGCTGTAACACGCCTCGATAAATCTTCACGACAGTATTTTTTTCTTTTTTTCTTTCTTTTTTTTTTACAAAAAAGAATGAATATACATAAAAAAACAACTTAAAATAGGCTTTTAAGGATTATAACTACCATTTGTGTGTGTGCTAGTCTTTCCTTGTTTTACATGGGTACCTGGGGAAGAAAGTGTGTCTTCTATGTATATAAAACAGCATGGAAAGAAGATTAATTAATTAAGTTCATCTTCAATTATTTGTCACACACGCACAATTTCTTCTACTACAATATACTCGTTTTTTATTACAGAAATTATTCTTAAGAAAGGAAAGAACACGAGATAAAAGTTGAATGCATTATAATTGTTTTTTCTCAAAATTTCATTACAATTGTCTTCTTGGAATATTTAAGTGACAGTAAGAAAGGAAAATATGAACATTAGAGCACATTTTACAATTAATGTTATCTTAAACCAAACAATATTTGTATATAAATACTCACTGAGAGAAGACAATTATTGTTGAAAATAATAACTAACTAATTATATGGCCTATGGAACCCAGAGGTTCAATACCGAGTTCACAAAACTGGATCTGCCATTGACTTCTATCCTTAGCCAACTGGATCCAACTTCTACTTTGTATTCCTATTTCTGCAAGATCCATCTTAATATTTCCTTCCCATATATATATATATATATATATATATATATATATATATATATATATATATATATAATTATTAGATTGTTCGTTAGATTGAAGTTTAGCATCCTTTTTCAGTACCAAAGCTTTACGAGACGTGGATCTACAATTAGAGATACAATCCGACGGGAGTCAAACCCTGGACTCCATGCATTAAAGACGCTGGCATTCTTCGCACTAACCAGCCAGGACAGCTAATCTATTTGGAGATACTATGCTTGTTTGTCTGAGAGAGAGTAGGTGAGCTATCTCCATAGTTTAACAGTACATATATATATATATATATATATATATATATATATATATATATATATATATATATATATATAGTTAGATAGATAGATAGATAGATAGATAGATAGATAGATAGATAGTTACAGTCATGCAAATTCTCGTATTTGTTTACAAGTTTACAAGTATGTTGTATTCAACACAGTGAATCAATCACCTACTATATTCGTTGGAGGAAATAGCCAAGAGTTAGCCTAGAACCATTCCTTCACATGTGCTTCTCATGAACATTGATAATTAGAAAATAATAATAATAATAATAATAATAATAATAATAATAATAATAATAATAATAATAATAATAATAATAATAATAATAATAATAATAATAATAATAATAATGTGTACAAAGATTTGTTTTAAGTTATAAACTTGGTTTAAAGTACACGGAGCAACTTGTTGGAAATAACATTACTCAGTTGTGATTGTAAATGCTGCAACGTAAGGCTGCAATGCAAAGTAATTACTTTCATAGATAATATTTTTGGAAAGTATTTACGGTTATATGCAGAATAAACGCAGGTTAAAATTCTACTCAATAATAACATTAAAATTTCTTCATTCACACTAAATTTACAAGCTTTAAGAAGCTTTGCTAAAAAACATACAAGACTTTATGTTACGAATTCAAATTCAGCTTAGAAGTACAGAAGACATAAAACATACCGTAGTAACAAATAATGGAATTACACGAGAAAACAGTCGACTTCTTTTCGAAAACATAAATGCTTAATCCAAGAAACGAATCCAATTCAAGAGAAACTATACAACGAAAAGTGCAAGAGGCTCAAATGTTGCACACAATTTTATTATTATTATTATTATTATTATTATTATTATTATTATTATTATTATTATTATTAATGATGATGACAAGGATTAAGCTCAAGTTTCTTCATCGTCGAGTAAGTATCTTAATTTGGTTTTAACATGGAAAATTGTAGGGAAAAAGTTAAATATTACAGAGTAAAAACATTAGTAATGAAGCTTTCCCTTCTCGTTTTATAACTGGCTTTTGTCTTTCTAGCAAGAGGCTCAAGATTGTCCAAATGACCTGGAAGTAAATACAACCCTTTCAAGAGTTGTTTATAAAATATACAAGTATAAGAACAGTAATTCGCAAAAGAGCATCGCACTAACATGCCTTCAGCCAACATTTAAACAGGAATCGCCCTGCCAAAGATAATCTCTCATTATGCCAATGGCTAACTGCAGGAGAGAGGAAATTGCAATTACACAGAGGTCTTTTAGTCCAAGGAGCTTTTAATTATTTGCCACAAGCCTTCCTTCCTTCGCTGTCATAAACACACAAACACATTCAGAAACAGAGAAAACAAAACAAGAAAGATAAACTCTTAAAACAGAAATTTCCTTTTCCTCAAGTTAAGAGGTCTAATGACTACGAAATTAAAATGCCGCTAATTTTACAGTAATTATGTGATATCTTCAAATAGATAAAACATAATCGAAATGTGGAACAAGAGTGTTCTAGACAATATTATTTTGCATTAGGTACCGTTATCACGAGTCACCTAGTAGCTTTCCGTTCGCAGTCATTTGGAAACGCGAAAATAAATGACTTTTTTGTAAATTGCTGGATATCGAAAGCAGATAAGTGAATCGTGATAACGGTATCTCATGTAAGATAATATTGTCTAGCGATCTCTTGTTCCACTTTTCGATTATCTATGATCTATTTGAAGATATCATATAATTACTGTAAAATTAGTGGTATTTTAATTTCGCCGTGATGGGGCCTCTTAAGCTACATACTGTACAGAAACCTTCAAAAGATTTTTTAAATTTTATTTTGTCGCTTAAAAACTGGACTGTTTCTGAACTGCTTAATCACTTTGTACTAGAGAAATACAGCGGCAAAACAAAATTAGCATTAAATTCTAACAGGTGGAATGATATTTATTTATTTATTAAAAACAAAAAACGTTAATGTTAACATTCTATTATATCTCTTCTTCCGTATGCGTGAACTTGAAAGAGAAAATGTTGTCCCCAAGGCCATGAAAAGCTTTACTAAATATTAGATTGAGAAGAATTCATGTGGAAATTATGCATCTGGAAACACACCAATCACCAGCAGTTATAAAATACCTAGTTCATTACAACACAGCTTTCTCTGTTACCCAGTCTATACATGTATATTTGTAATACTCATTATTAAAGCACGTGCAAACAGACACTATAAATATGTAGATATAATAATAATAATAATAATAATAATAATAATAATAATAATAATAATAATAATAATAATAATAATAATAATAATAATAATAATAATAATAATAATAATAATAATAGGTTCAAAGCTTGAACTCTGAAACGTTGTAAAGGGTAATTTAATACATTGAGCAAACTACAACAGTGGGAATTTATTCTCCATATTTCACCAATAAATAAACAAACTACGTTTTTAAAAAGCTAGTAATGAATTTCCCGATTGCGGAAAAAAATTATGATTTAGGATTTAGATTTCTGGGCTTTCGCCATTGGCTATGGCCATTTGGTCTCTCACGTATCAGGGATGACGCTCCTCAACCAGCAGCCAGGGAAGGAAGGTAGCGGCCTGGGACTTATAAGTTAGGTAGCACCCCCACATCGACAGAGTGCCCCACCGGGAATCGAACCCGGGACCGCTCGCACCGAAGGCGAGAGCGTTGGCGACTATGCTACGCGGGGTCACTGCGGAAAAAAATGCAAAAGGCTTTTTCAGGCCAGCCACCCTGAATGTGGTTTTTCTGGGATTTCCTCATTCGCACCAGGCAAATGCCGGGGTTGTACCTCACTTATAGGTAAGGCTGCTTCCTTCCTTCCCTTTCCCCAGATAATGTGCTTGCCGAGGGACACCATTCTTCAAACGTGAGGGCTAAATGGCCTTAGATGCCAAAAGACCAGAAATCTAAATCCTAATTCCCCCATATATTTTCTCCCTGATTCTTGTTGTAAACACCAATTAGAGACTTTTTGCGAAAATCTGAAAGTTCAAATATCAAGTTTGATGGTCCACGTATAATCAGAAAACCAAAGATTTGAACAAGAAAATGTTTCACATGCATATTAAGCAAATCAAGTCTATCTGTATTTTTAGAAAAAAATATTTTGACAGTTAAAAAATAATTCAAATGTTCTACGTCACTTCTTGATTAAATGATTTTTTTCTACAAATATAAAAGGAAACACTGTAACTTTTGGGCTTTTTCACCATTTCACTAATTTGTATGTATGTATTGCTAGAGACTGACTCACTATGTATAAAGAAACACAATGCGTTATATTGAATAAAATTTAAACTAGTGCCAAATTAGGCTTATTTTTTTTAGTTTGTATTACCATCACTTCTTTTCTCCTTCCCTTACAAAAATCAGTTACTCTAAATCATAATATAGTATGAGACATGTTTCTTTCCTATGGTGAAATAGTACAAAAATAAATTAAAATGGAATATTCGCTTTAATAATAATGAACTTCGTTTTGTTCATTTAAACTATCATAAGAGGAAGCAGAATTGGTACAACTATGCTAAAGGACGCTGTTTATAGTGTTTGAAGGTGGTGCTCCGACGTTACCTTTAAACTCTGTTAGCAAATGACAGGGATGCTGTGTTGCCACGTCTATGTACACATTCAGGAGATGTATTTGTCACCTGTTCGCGCTGTAGTGCGTCAGCTTATTCACATTTCTTTACCACACGGCAATGTCTCACTGATTCGTCCAGCCCAAGCACCATCGATCGTGTGTCACGCTTTAGTATGTACAGATTAAGTGTTTAGATTTAACACCGTCATAAACACTTTTCATTATGATATATCTTATGTCAGTTCTATGGAGTTTCTTCTTTCTTTAAGAAAATGACACAATAGTTTAATGTAAACGGCAGATACGTTAATGCAGTTGTTCCGATGGAGCATACTAACGTTATAATTCATTATATTAATAGTCAATTTCCTTGTGGAATTTTAGATTATTATATATATACAATAAATTATTTAATACATCCATGAAGTTTCCATCGGCACACGTATCTGTCATTCATCCCTTGTGCCCTTCCCTCCCCCCGGAAAAATACTTCATAGAACACACACACACACACATATACATATATATATATATATATATATATATATATATATATATATATATATATATATATATATATATATATGAGGGCTGTCCAGAAAGTAAAGAACAATTGCGCATCGCGCGCGACAGTTAGCTCCTTCCTTCACCTCAGTGTAAGCTGAGTCTCAATGCTGTGCGGTCAAGCAACTTGTTTTTGCAGCGATTCAATATGGCGGCGTCAATCGAAAAACCCGCTAAATGATAAGTACGGAGTGTCATTCGTTTTCTGAACGCGCAAAGGTTTATGGTGATAGTGCAATGAACAAGTCATCAATGAGGAAATGGTGCATTATGTTTAAACACGGAAAGACCAGCGTGCAAGATCGGAGTGGGAGGCCATCACTTATTACGAAAGTGAAGGTACCAAGTGATTTTCACTTATTCACAAAACTTGAGACATTTTGGGGTGGAAAACAGTTCGCAAATTTCGAGGATCTCAAGCAAGCAGTGACAGCCTGGCTCAGATCTTTGGAGCAGATGAGTATAACATCGGCATTGAAAAACTGATCCCACGCTATAACAAGTGTCTTGACAACTATGGCGATTACATAGAGAAGTAGAGTAAGATCCTGTGGCTTTGTGAATAAAGTTTTGTGCTGATATCTTTTGTTTTTATTCAACCATGCCAAAACGTTCTTCACTTTCTCGACGACCCTCGTACACATAATGGAAAGTATTTATGACCCATATTAAAACGAAGCTCTTAATCTATACGTACGTCTGTTAGCTGTATCAATTCCATTCTTCGTGTTATGCCAAAACTGATGCTTTCGAAAATACAAATTTCAGTAAATATTATATTAATGTGCCACGATATATAAAAAGTACATAAACCTCGTGTCCAGTCAGCAAAAACTTACATTTTTCCACAGTGATGAGCAATATTATACATGGATATTTAAAAAAAAATGTAAGGAATTTATTTGATATATATATAAGAGGAACGGTAACAATGGGTACAAAAGAATGCATCTCATTTTGCGGAAGTCGATTTGCTCTATGGTAAAGTCTTCATCGATTATCGATGCTGATGGAAGCAAGGAGGAACCAGGTTTGTTTTTTTGAGGTATTTCAAGAATGTTGCATTTGGAACGGAAGAAAGAAGAACAGCTTTTCTACTAGTAGATGTATGTATATGTGCTCGTAACAATAGAATACAGAAGTAGCAAAATAATAATAATAGTAATAATGATAGAAGCAGAAAAAAGAAGAAAAAAGAGCCTAATTTTGGAATGTTTCATATAAGGAACAGACAAGCACAGAAACTGAAGTATGTTTTGAAAAATAAATGCAGAAAGTTGTTTTCTCCGAGTAAAGCACACGACAACTCTGAACGCTGATCAGGCAATGAAGGAAAGAAAAAAAATCGACCAGATGTTAGAGAGTGTTCAGAATGGATTGAAAGGCAGTGGATGGATGGAGAAGGCCACTTGAAATGGAATCCTTGTGGATGCCCTAGTTCATTGCTTTCTTACATTGAGAAAACCATTTGTGCTTTCATTCATTCACTGGTTTTTAAGAGAGAATTGCATGAATGGACGCCCTGTCTCAACGCAATCAAAGCTTGCATAGTCTTTTAAAGGATGAAGGAATTGCCTTAAGAGATAAAGAAAAAAGAAAGAAAAAAAAACTCTTTAAGTGCAAGAAGTAAGAGGACTAAGGAAATTAAAACTGAATGCATGGACAGGAATTCCAACTGTATTGAATTCTGTTAAGTAGAATATCTCTGGTTTTGGACTCATTGATATAGCATTAACAAGGGATTTGTTTTATAGGGTATATTGTCATAGTAAAAATCTTACCGAAAGCCAATATCGAATTCAGACATACATAACGATAGAGGTATATCCTTTATTTATATGCTGTATGCCCTACCTGGACTTTCGAAAGTTCCCACGAGAAAATAGTTTGCTCCCAATAAATTCAATAGACAATAGAATTTCCACAATTGCATTTAAAAGATGGCTAATTTGAATTATAACGGAAGTAACTGAGAAGTATATACGTACTTCATTATTACATGACTACTCCAGGGTTTATTTGTCTTCCCTTGTAGAAAATTTATAAGTGAAAGATGATCATAATCAACTTTTCCATTAACAAAGTATGTATCCAAACTTTATGAAGAGACTTGGAAAAATATAACGTCACACTGATTACAACATAGAATCTTGAAATTATTCTTGCTAGGTCCTCATTATTGTGTAAAGTGTTGTGAAACAAAATAGATATTACATGATTGGAATTCCATAATATTCAGACGTGATTAACTTAGATGATTCAAAACTAATGGGAAACTCCAATCATATACTTTTGTCCCCAATTAGCCTGGAAATTTCATATTAGGTTTTGCGGGCTACTTCAAAGAAAACCACATCCATCCAGGAAGGGAAAAAAAAAACTACAGGAAAACAAAAATGCTTATAAGTACGCCACAGACACACTTCACGTCATTCGTTGTTACTTCCACAAACAACGTAATCTCTTCCTGTAGTTAAACCCAGCAGAAACATTGGAAAAGTTATCACAATCAACACTCCAACGTTTGACAAATGTTTTTATTTCTTCGCATTTCCACAAGACCTTCCAAGTGCTTTTGCCTTAAAGACAACACTTGATGTTAACTTCAACGTTAGCCAGCAGAACGTTTTCTTTCTCTCTTTCTTACAAATGGTAGAGAGTAGTGGCGTTCCTTTGTATTTTAAAAGAAACATTTTCGTTTTGATAACATGTTGCAGCAGTTTTAAACATATAAGAACTTCCTAAACAGATTGCTTTCCTTTAGACTTTTTAAACTGTATTTGTTTGTAAATTAAACATTTGACAAACACTGACGTAACAGAATAAATCTGAATCCTCAGCTAGTTTTTTGGCAAACATTAAGGTAACGTAATAAATATGAATCCTCAGTTAGTTCACCAACTATTACAGATTTTAAGAATGCTTCTGACTAGGCAAAAAGAAACAGGTTGTATACCATTCCAAATTTCCAAGAAAATTGTACTGTTGGTGAAGCTATGTCTTATCAGTGATGTACTCTGAATTTCATCAATAGAGTGGGCCTCAAGCTCTCAAATTCACATCTTTTCAGGGTTTTATATGAACCTACCCTATGCGTACGTCACTGTGTTTTAGTAAACAAAAGTAGCAAGGTGCGAATAAGGAAAGTTGAGTTTGTAACAAAAAAAAAAAAAAAAAAAATACTTATCCCTCATACATTTTCGCTTCACATTATATTTACGTTCAGGAAAATTAAAGATGGTAACAGAGCACTAACATTGAACGGTCTTTTGTTCGCATATGTTGCCTTGCCACGAGATGATATAGAGTTCAAATTTTTGGGAAAGACATTTAGGAGGTGGGTAGAAACAACCCTCAGTGAAGTGATTTGGCAAAGGGTAAGATCGAATAGTAAGTCCTCGTACATCAGAGACCAGTTAGTTTAAAATGTGGCAGAAATTTTAATTAAAATTTTTAAAAAATCAGTTCAATTATACTACAAAACAGTGCATCCTACGATTCCTCATTTTTACTTAAATGTGTGTTTTTTGAAGACTTATAAGTTTCGCTATGGCGAAAAACAGTTCATCCTTCATTGATTTTTATTTATTAATCTGTTAGCTATAAGCATCCTACATTGCCACGTTTTAAATCAAAACCAAGATAAAAAGAGAGGAAAAAGAATGTGTTTAAAGGAATGTGCCATTCCATTCCCAGATTATTCATCCTCTGACGTTAGGTAAGCCTGAATAACAACTATGTAATGCTGGTTGCTTACTGACAAGGTATTCCTAGAAACAACCAAAATTATTCATAACTTCTGACTAGCCGCCAATCCACCCCGAGTCGAAAATTGAGAAACGGCTTAGTACGAGATTATATCTAGTTAAGATATATATGTGTACAAAATTAGGTGGCTTTAGATAATTATTTTATATGTGAAAAGCTGAGAATAGACAACACACATTTGTCTTAGCCTATTATTGAAGATTTTTTAAAGCAAATTATGAATACATACTCGTTTACAACATAGTTAATCAACAATGTCGTCTTTTACTTCCTTATGCCACAAATAAACGTAGAGCTCCTTCGTGGTGCGGGAGAAACAGGTTCGGTTCCCAGTTGAAGCTCACGTAGTTTGGATTCCACGTTAAGTTGTAGATCCACGTCTCATATGGCCTTGGTCCTGGAAGGGACGCTAAACTCCAAAGCCAACGTTAAACAGGTTTACTCCGCGTAGTTTAGCTCTAAATATCAATTAGAGACTATAAAAAAAATGAAATGAATAATTCGAAACAGCAACTTCGATCCATAACAAATCTGTACACCATAACATTTAACATGCGGTGTTAAGCTCGTCAAGAATACCATCGGGAGCACGTTGGGTCAGTGGGAGAGCGCTCACCTCTGATGTGTGGGATCCCTGGTTCGATCCCCGGCAAGTAGATTTCTGGTGTACATCATCGTGTACGTGGGCTTTCTTGGGTACTCCTGCTTCCTCTCACTTTCTCATTCCACCAATTCTTCCATCACCATTCACTTGCCCTAATCATCGCCTCCCTTAGCCTAAAGCGTATAAACGAGGGACGTTAAACTGGAAGTTTTCATTTTCATTTCAAGAATATCATCATGCCAAATTGTCCAAGATCGGATGAATTTCAACGATCATGTACGACATATTCTATTATCTGTGAATTCTTTTTCGTACAAAAATTAGATAAAGGATGAAAGTAAAAAACTAAAATAACTCAGTCAATAATATGACAGTTTATATAGAATTCAAAATTGATATTCATAATGTTTTTGAATTCAGTCGGACCATATTTATATTGAATTCTTCTAAAACTTAATTTAGTTCCGTATCTTTTTTCCTTTTCTGTTTAAAAGACTATAGATTGTCAGCCATGTTCCAACTTACTGCGTCAGAAAAGTACTCATTTCAAGAGAAATGTCGAAATTCATAACGGGATTTTTTTTTTTTTAATCGATCTTATCCCAAATATGCTTTCAGGAGGAGACAACATAAATCATTTAGTTAACAATATTGTTGCAACCTGAAGACTAAACGATTAAAAAAATAAGTTCTCAGACAAAAAAAATTTATTTCTTTTAACATTATCATCAACCATATCTCTTTCTCCCTACTTTGTGAGGTGTCTCATATGCTGGGTATTGTGGTCTTCGTCGTATCTCAACAGTAAAATACTTCAGCATATTTTATTTCGCATAAACGTTTTTCTTTAACAGTGACCGATTACCTCAATCGCGACAGGAGATTATCAAACAACACTTAGTAAAATACGAAACCACTATCCACTTTCGTAACTTAGAAAAATTGTTAACCATGATCTAACTAAAAGATCTTCACTTACCTGTGTGAAATACGCAGGTAACATACATCTCTGATCGTCCAAGCGGGAGTTCTGTAATCTCTCCAATAATTCGAATAAGTCCTGAGTTGTGCCCTACAAAACGTAAGATAAATTAGAAATGAAATTTCCATACGCACATCATAATAAATTTCTTACAAATATAAGAGTACATCATATATAATATAAGCCTATATTATTTTTTTTTTAACTACTGTTTATAAATGTTTCTATATATAAATGAAATGGATAATGTATGTCGCCTTTCCACGACAAACCGGCTGAACCATTTGACATGAATTTGTGAACATAGTAAGGATTAAAAAGCCAGGTTTTTATAATTTCATTTTGATTAAAAAGCGTTACCTTAAAGAGAGACAGAGAAGATTCAGATTGTTTGCCAAAAATACATTATTTTACAAGTCCTTCAAATTGAGGAGCAGATAAATTTATCACTAAAAATAAGTGGTCACATATTCCAGCGCTTCAGAAAATTTCTTTAAACATTTTAATTTCATATTTTGTATTCATAAAATGCCCAATGTGACAAAAGGGACGAGCTATTTGAAATCAACTTTTGAACACAGAACTTGGTTCGAGCGGATTTTTATCATTTCACTTTGATTGCAGACATTCACTGAAAAAACTCCGTAATCCGAACAGCGGTGTATTGTACATTCCGCAGCAAAAAACATGCAACATGAGCATGTAAGTTTATTGTGAAAAGACGGTCTTTTGCTCCAAAATAAGTGTGCAGGCAGGGCAGGACGCGGATTCGTGCCACTTAAGACGTTATGTTGATTGCCTGCGCTGTAAGGCGTAGTTTCACAATATACTTACATGCTCATGTTGCAGTTTTTTTTTGCTGCGGACTGTACAAACATACGGAATCCTTATGTTTACTACGGAAATATGTATGGAGCATACGTTATCCATATGCTACATACGTACTGCCTTTTCTCGCTTATATGTTATATCATGCTGCTGCAGGATGTTTGACATCTAAACAATCTTCCGTATTCCGCTATAAGTTATATATATATATATGTCCATTTGTATGTGAGATTCTGACGGCCTATATACAGTATTTTCTTTCGTACGGAAAGCACGTTTATTCGGAACACTTATACGCAAAGTAAGTATAAAATATACGTTTCCAGTTACACGTTTGCTGCACGATATTACATAGGGTTGTACGTTAAGTCCAAAAACTACAGGATTTACGCATGTAGGCCTAACCCACGTGTAACTTTTTAAGCGTGAGCTTCATTTATTTTTTTAAATCCTATATGGTAGTAACTACTAAGTTTCTCGATAAACTCATTAAATTTTTCCAGCAAATTTACATCGTCACGTCTGGTTGCTGCAGCACTTTCTATTGCTATTCTAACTGTTGCGCTGAATATTGGAACGATCTTTCCCACTGATAAAAATAAAATGAAATAAAATATCAAAAGTCGTTTAGTGTGATTCAGACTAAACAAATAGGGACTGAAATATGAACCGATCAATAATTCCAAACAATGGATAATGCCGTACTCCTATTGAGCCGAGCTCCCTCGTCGCTATATACGGTTAGAGTACATGCTCTCGGCGCAGGAGATCCGGGTTCTGTTCCCAGTGGGAACTCATGTGGTTCGGATCCCTCGTTAAGTCGTGGATCCACTTTTAGCATAGCATCGCTGCTGAAAGAAACTAAACTTAAACCAAACCAAAAATCCTATTGAACTCAATTTCAAGATATGTTAGAAATCTAATTTTTTATCATTATGCGTTATTTGCTCGGTTTTTATTAGGAGAAAATTTAACAGCGTGTCAATAGATGTGAAAATTTATTACCCTTTCAAGAAATCTTCCTAATCCAGGTAACACTCCATACTCATCTCGAAGAAGTTTAATAGCTTTCCACCGGTCCATAATTCTCTCCTAAGATACAACACACGAATTCCGTTAACTTCTAGCACCAAAAATTCGTCTTCTAAGACCAATATAAAAATCATATTATTATTACTATTAAATCATACATACGGAACACATAACAGTGTAACCGCGATCACGTTACAATCTCAACTGAATGACCTTAAAATAGAACGATTACATTAATATGTCAGTAACTACAGTTCAAGGTAGCTTTTACGAGAAAGCGATTCAGACCATAAATTTCACATCAATTACGTTCATAGTATACATTAGATGGCTTATATGTTGGTGGAATTTATGTTTAGATTAGTTAAGCATACAATTAATTTTAATACAATTGTAAGAAGTTATAATCATACGTGTAGAACGAAAACAAAAATAATGTCAGTGGAAATCAACCTACAGACGAAAGAAGGCCTACTGCAATTTTAGTTTAGCTTGAATTTTAAAAAGAAGATGCAAAGTTTATACCAAATTTAAATTTGCTCTCTATCAGTGTGAAAAGACTACTTTAGCTTACGTAGGAGTATTTTTGAAAAATCATATCCAATGGTTATGGGTTTTCTCTTCTTCTTCTTGTATTATTATTATTATTATTATTATTATTATTATTATTATTATTATTATTATTATTATTATTATTATTATTATTATTATTATTATTATTGCATATCCTGACATATGAGTCATCCAGTTCCAAAACGGCTCTTGTCCATTTATATTAAATCCCAGAAATCCGAGAAAAACTGTAGGACCGATGTGTTTTGTAGAACTGGAAATATTTGAGGATGTTCAAGTTTTTCATATGAACACACTGACGGATCCTACATTTTCACTAAGTTTTCTGGGATTTGCTGTAACTGGACAAGAGCCGTTTTGGAATTCGACAACTCAATATCATATTTAAGGTAAGATGCAAATTGACTCTAAGGTTTGGAGACAAATACGGTGGATCACGAGGATTACACTAGCGTAACTCTTTGCTCACTTATTTCCCCATTCCTTTACTTATTAACTTTAATTGAGTTTTTTTTTCCTCTAAATTACGTAAATAATTTAATAGAACTTTCCAAATATTTTACTTAGAATACAATGTGCAAGTTCGTTTAGCAAAAGTTAGAAGACTGACAAGGACCGCTTTGTCCTCTACATCTGTGCACTAGCGCAATGTTTGCTTGCTCTGCTAATAACAAGAGTCTCATTATCTAATTACGAAATTTCAAAATTTCAGTGACCTCTCGTTGCTAAACACAATAGAGTCCCTAAAACTCGGCACTCGATAACCCGGCAGTCGGGATAACTCGGCTACACTCTGGCAGGGTGAAAAACTCCGCACGCAGACCCGTTCAAGGTCAAACCCGCTCTATGCCTTCATAAAGTCCGTGTTTTACCTTTGTTTAAGGGTATTTGGGCAGTTTATTCTCTGTTGTATTCTCAAACAACCAATACATACAAGTACTAACTAACTATCTAACTAACTAACTAACTCTATGGCCTATGGAACCCGGAGGTTCAATGCCGCGTTCACAAAAGCTCTCCACTGACTTCTATCCTTAGCCAACTGGATCCAGTTTCTACTTTGTATTCCTATCTCTGCGAGATCTATCTTAATATTGTCTTCCCATCTGCGCCTAGGTTCTCCTAATGGTCGTTTTCCGTTTGGTCTTCCAGTCAAGACTTTGAAAGTGTTTCTACTTTCTTCCATTCTAGCTACATGACCTGCCCACCTTCCCTAAGCCTCCTAGACTTGACGACCCTAACAATGTTGGGTAAACCGTATAAATTATGTAGTTCCTCGTTATGAAGTTTTCGCCATTCCCCATTCTCGTTCCTCTTGGGTCCGAATATTCGTCTCAGGATCTTGTTCTCAAATACTTTCAGTCTATGTTCTTCCCTCAGGGTAAGCGACCATGTTTTGCAACCATACAGAACAACAGGCATGATTATCGTTTTGTATATTTTAAGCTTCAAATTCCTCCAGAGTACTGTATTTTCGGAGGAAACATTCGTATTTATTCTTTTTTTTTTTTTTTTAACCCTATTCCCGATAACCCGGCGTTTTCACAAACTCGGCGACCTTTCTGTCCACATTAGGGCGAGTTTTCGGGACTCTATTGTAGTTAGTCGTGTGTTTTCTATATGCATCGTCCCACGTTCGGTTCCTAGCAATGTTTACCTTGGATGTAAACTTGGGTAGTAGTACTTCAACATTCCTCGTGGCTATATGGTTGAGTAAACCCGGGGTTCAATTCCAGGTATAGACACACATAATTCAAATCCCACGTTAAGTTGCAGGTCCACACATCATTTAACTTCGGTGTTTAAAGGGATGCTAAACGCCAATTCAACCAATCAAAATAGTACTTTGGTACTAGGCCCTGTTTCATATAGCCCCAATGTTTAAATGAACGCTAAACTTCAATTAACCCAATATTTAAGACATTATACAGTTGACTTATTTTACTGTCAAACATTTACTTCAATCCAAATGAACAAGTGAAGTACAACACTTTTCTACATACAAAAACATGCTTTGAACGCACTAAAATGACGAGGAATTTAGCAACCATTCAGGTGCTTCTATGCTCCTTTTTTTTTTTTTTTTTGGGGGGGGGGGCTTCAACTTGTTATTGTAAAAATATATTACTTGAATCATTTATCAATCAAGCTCTCACATCTAAAATATCGTATGAAGATGCGTACAAACTGAAGGCATGTGATTTATAGGTTATGCAAACCATTTCACCACAAAGCACTTATTTTGTATTGATGGGTGTCAGGGGGGGTGCCACATTGTTTGATTGTTAAATTATAACCATGACAACGAATTTTTCATTAGTTCAGGTGGGTTTTCGGACTGTATTCAGAACATTTGGCTTAACAAAGTTTAAAACCATTTTCGTAACGCTGAACTGAATCAATCCTATTCAATTTAATATATTTTTTTCTTTAATTCACACAAATTACGTTATCTGGAAGCTAAGATCAAATCTATCTATATAAATAAAAATGGAAGTGACTCTGTGACTTAATAACCCTTGAACCACCTGACCGATTTCGATCAAATTTTCAACATAGATGATTTTCGGGCCTGGAATGTCTTGTTATCTATTTACTTTGACAATGCTACGTAGGGGATATATATAAATGATCGAAAATGGCCGTAATTAATGTCAAATCCATAGCTTTCAGGGTCGCTGAGATTTACAGTGATAGTTACGATGCCATTTAAATCCAATTCAATCCCGCAAGTTGGGGGAGGAGGGAGATATATATATAAAATTGATCGAAAATGACCGATATCAGAAAGCGCTTCGGTAATAGTAAAAAGTGACTGACTGACGAAACATATTACTATTTATTTATTTATTTTTTGTTCTTATTTTAACCCAGCGAAGCGAATAATTAACGCTAGTATATCTATAAAAAAGGTGACGTTCACAGTAATAGGCAAATAATGACTTTATTTATTTATTTATTACACACAATCTTTCACTATTCAAAAATTGGACGATCCAAGAAAATATGTGATCGTAAATTGGAGAACTGTAATGGAACGTGAGATATAATTTTGTTCCAATAATAAAAGAAATTGACCTTCATTTATCCATTAATATAAGCTAAGTGGAATCGTAGTATGTGAGCGGGGAATGCAAGACAGCAAGTATCCTACACGGTTTTTAGTGATTCAGTGGAGCCATACTGAGGAGTCAATGTACGGGGTTATTTTATTTTATTTAAATAAAAAAAGACATATTAATGTCCCCTGTTGCGCGTAACGAATAGAAATCTAGCCTTAACTGAACCTATAAAACGTCAAGATGGTTGAAAAATTCCCGAATAATACTCTCATACATGTCCAATAATTTAACTATTGGTGCATGTTAAAAAATTAAAGAAAGAAAAGTATGTGTGTGCGTGGAGGGCAACTTTACTCTTGCTGTAAAAGCGGTTGTTTTTTCTCTGTTAGTTTCTCCAGGGTTAAACTTGCTATAATTGTCATGATCATCAGCCTTTGCTTCTCTGCATGTTATGATGAAGTACTTGGCCCATCTTGTAGTATCACTGGTTCTTTTATTTTTACCTTTGTTACTCAACATGTTCATGTTTGGAAATCTTTGACTTCAAAAACACATTCTCTTTACATTCTGTGCATACATAACACAAGCTACAGCAATGGACAATATTTGATGAACCCACATGAGTCATCTAATATACTTTCCTCTACAAAATAAGATATCATTTCTTGCTTCAAAGTTTTGGGATACATGAGATGACCAGGACAAAATGAAGAAAGTTCACACTGGGTACATATCACTGTGAAATACTTGATGTTTTTTTCTTTACAGAGCAGCTATGAAGTTAGACTAGTTCTCTGTACCTGAGTACGTAGTACTACTATTAGTGCAGATACAAAGTGCCTATATGAAATTTAAAAAAAATATTAACCAACTTTAACAAAATCGGAATAAAGCAGAATATAATAAAAGCACTAAAAACCAGAAAATAATAATAACAAAGCGGTTGAAAGCAGACAATAATTTCTCCTAAAATGGAATATTGTTCACCTATCTGGACAATAACAGCTCCTACAAACCTATTCCAACTAGCTCAGTTCTAAACTTCTTCCTGGCAACAGTACGTTTTAGAGTACCTCGCATACGTGCGATGACAAAATATAAACTGTTACAAACACTAAATACCAATTCAACTGCCTGAGACTAGTGAAAAAAATCAGTAACCTCAAACATATGTATAAGCGCACACACGGTCAATTCAGATTCGAAACGCTACTTTCAGAATTGTATTTCCGAATTCCATTCATATCAGACAAACACGTAACACATATCTTTTTCATATAGTACGACATAGACTTTCAATAGTTCAGCGTTCTCTATTCTACAGGTTTCCTACATTATACAACAAATTGTCACATACACTTGTAGATTTAATTCTGAAGCTGCATATAACTGCACTACGACGTCATTTTAGTGGACAAACTTTAGTCAATCTTTCCATTACGTAATGTTATTTTATTATATTATTATTGTATGATGTTATCATCTCTTAGATCTGTTAGTCATTTCAGTGTAACTGACGTTCAGTTGTATCTGGAATTATGTTCGTAAATAAATAATAATAATAAAAAACAATTCATTGCTATTAATTATAAACAAATTTGAAGTCTGTGCCAAGCCGAACAAATTAGTGCCTAATATAAAATTAGTTCAGATTCGAACTGAGAATCTCCTTCTTTTGTTAGAAGTCGGTTAACACAACCAGGGACAGAGATGGCAAAAGAACTATTTTGAAAGAAAATAGTTTTTTTTTTTTTTTTTTTATGGCTTATGAGAAACCTGGGTCGAATGGAAATCGAGTGACGGAGTGTTAGGAACAGTAAAGGAGAAAAAGAACATGTTAAATTAATTTAAAAAGTGTAAGAAAAACTGGTTGGAGCATTGGATAAAAAAAACTATATAATGAGGAGCGCAATAGAAGGAAAAAGAGGGAGTTGTTATAGAGACTACAACTGATGGATAGTATTAAAGTAGAAAATTGCTGTATTAAGACGAAGAGGTTAGCTGAGGTCTGTGGTGAATCGAAGCTTCTCAGTTGGCGGCAAGTGACCAGTCAAGAATGTCAAACAAATGATAAAGATATAAACTTTGATTGCCAGAACTCATCTAGAGCGCATTACCATGATGTGAAACTTGTTCCACATTTTCGTAACCACTCACAGTACACTTTCACAAGCATTCAACAACGTTATCTCGAATTCTCTTCAACATCCGAGGATCCAGAGCAGTTTTGGTAGTGAATCTCTGAGATAATTGAGATTGTGAATTTTCATATGATTCACCTCAGATTTGAAAACTCTCCATGGGTATACCTAAGTTCAGGGCGTTGAAGTCAGGCGAATATTGTTCCCACTTCACAGATCCCTGCTCTCTCCATTCTAATTATGAAAAATATACGCATGTGCAAGCTCTAGAAACTAAAGAGTAACATACATAGTGCATGAGTTCTAAAAATAAATAAATACAAATGTTTTAGAGCATATATATATACATATATAATTGAGTTAAATGCTGGTAAACAGCATAAGCAAATATACAGAACACATTATGCACTGTACATATTTAAACATAGATACCTATTTAACGAAAAAAAAAAACAAACACATGAAGACAGAGACAGACAGAAAATACCGTATTTGTAATGGCGAGCAAATTCACTGGAAGACCGCGTCTATGTAATGATATTACGAAATGCACTTACTAAACAATATCGCAAAGCTTTGGTGATAATGTAGTGCAAAATGTATACTATTAATAATGCATACAAATTCAATTCGAAGCAAATTGTATACATATAGATATGGGAGTCATGTGGTGGAAACAAGCAAAGGTTTCGATCGATTGTTCCAAACCGATTACGCTGTGGTTTTGCGCTAGTAAAGCAATGATCCACTCGCTATTCTCATGCCTCCTATCTGTATGCTCCCTCCAATGATACCCCAAAGGAATAGGTGAACACATATATATATTCTGAATTACCAATGGTCACAACAGTCTTGAATAAAAAGAGGTCGAAATTTTATGTTAAAAGTTATGTATATTCTATTATATTTAGCATTTAACAAAAATAGTCTCTCTCTCTCTCTCTCTATATATATATATATATAGGAGGCGCATCCAGAAAGTAAGTTTCCCACGCGTCCCATAGCTAGGAAACCGTATCTTGCGCGAAGCGACTGCGTGTACGTGAGAGAGTAAGGTTCTAACATGGTGCATGCGCCAGCAGAACTTCCCTAATTCTCTCAGTAGCGTTGTGGCAGTGATTGAAGATTGGCGTTCCTGTTCCAGCTCCCACCGCGTGTGAAGTGCGAGCAGTAATAAAATTTTTGAATGCACAGGGCATAGCACCGATTGAAATCCATCGTCAGCTGTATCGTTGTAAAAATGTCAATGCTGACCCTGTGCGCCTTGCTTTGTGCTCTAGGAACAGTTGCTTCAACACAAAACTTCTTGATCAACAGAGACTCCGTGACAGTGGGGTGCAATAAGGAGCGGAAAATCTGCAGGGACTGCTTGTTCATGCCGTTAGGCCCATGGACCTGGCACAGCTAGCGATGGATTTCGATTGGTGCTATGCCCTGTGCATTCAAAAACTTTATCACTACTCACACTTCACACGCGGCGGGAGCTGGAATAAGAACATCCATCTTCAACCACTGTCACGACGCTACTGAGAGCATTAGGGAAGTTCCGCTAGTGTATGTGCCATGCTAGGACCTTACTTTCTCACATACATGTAGTCGCTTCGCGCAACATACCGTTTCCTAGCTATGGGGCGCGTGGGAAACTTACTTTCTGGACGCTATATATAGTTAGTTTGTCTTCCCATAATGATAAGACCCATTTTATTTGTAATTTGGATGGACATGAGTAATCTTATATATTTATGTTACTGTTCTTGAAATTCAACGCATGTGAGTTTGTCATTATTTGTGCAGGTGTCTAGTCCCTGATGATATCGACCCCAAGGGAAGGAAGTTCTGACAACACTTCAATAAACACGATGCACTATCCAGGAAAGTGATCCTCCGTGCAATAAAGAACTTTCGAGAAACAGAAAATACTGTATCAGTCCCCTGGACGACCTCCACAGTCTCATTCCGATGACACAATTCAACGTGTTGCAAACATCATGAAACAAAATCCAGACAATTCTACCTGTCGATTGTCCCAGGAAGTATATGTTCCTTGTAGCATCGTCCACAGGATTATGAAACAAGACCTTCACCTGCATCCTGTACAGCAATTGCTCCGGCTAGATAGGCTTAACCAAACAACATTGTTGTGTGATACGCTCTTGGAAAGTGCAACGAGGACGAAGCATTTATTGAGCACCTAATTTCGTCAGATAATATTCATTTCCACTTATCTGGTTAAGTTAATAAGCAAAACTGTAGGTAATGGATCAAGGAAATCCTTGCAATGTGCACGAAAAATCTTTGCATAGTGTCAAAGTTACCATTTGGTGTGCCATGACTCATACGCATGTCATCATCGGTCCGTACTTTTTCGAGGACAGATATGGTTCTTGCGTTACCGTTAATAGTGAACACTATAAGCACATGCTCAATACGTTTCTATTCCTGAGCTAGAACATTGTGGTCTGTCAGAAATGTGGATGCAGCAGGACGGTACTAGTGTCACACACCACGACAGCCTATGGTAACTCTCCGCAAACACTTCTCCAGGCGCCTCATTTAATGATTTGGTGTCATCAATTGGCCAGCAGGATTACCAGATCTCTCACCGGCAGATTACTTTCTTTGGTGTTATCTCAAAGTGAGAGTATACGCTAATAAACCACGAACAATTGATGCACTAAAAGAAGAAACCTGAAGGGAAATTGCAGCCATTCCAGTTGACATGCTCCATCGCACCATTGAGAAGTTTAAAGACAGAGCCCAAGAATGTTCTCGTTGTAACAGGACGTGATTTTCAGAACTTAATGTAGTTTGCAAAACTCTTGTATATCACGTATGTATTCACCACAGTTTGCATTAAAACGTATTATATTATTGCAATTCCCGATATTTGTATTTAAAATGTGTCCCATCATTATGGAACATCCTGTACATACACTGTATAAGGCAATTGATAGAACTTTGAATAAAATTATATGAATGAACCTTATGTGTTTTTTTTTTTTCTATAGAATGGAGGATAACGAATTTCTTTATAAACTTAAAAAAGTTGATCATAATCACAGAACTAAGTTTAGAAATACAATTTCATACTTCCTAAACATATCTATTAGATTTTTTTTAAAACTGTGAGGACTTTATAATCGATTACACAAAGAAAAAGAATGCAGGCTTTCCAGAAAAAAAAGAAGAAGAAGAAGAAAGAAAGAAAGAAGAAAAGAAAGAAAGAAATATAACGAAGAACGTTTCGAATGTACAAATTCACATTTTATACATGAAGCACTTTAAAAAAAATGTGTTGAAATATATCTACCTGTAAAACAATTGCGAGAATGTTCTTTTTAAAAAGTTGTTTCCCCTGTCTGTTTCCCATCAGACACTTCTTTTCTTCATACCATTCATTGCTATTCCGAAAAGGAGGAAGAAGAAGCTTGACGGGAATATTCGCCTTCCATGTACATGTTCACTTGTGTATCAATGTTCACATACTTGGCAAGAGCTCAACATTGTAGCATGTGTAACAACATATTCTATCATTGTAGTTGTAGTAGTGTGAGTACCTTCAGAAACTATTAAAAGATGAGATTATAAACGTGCAGTGATTATACTGATACATTTATTACAAATACATAATTATTGGGTGAGGTCATTCGTGACTATATAGCTAGCCGCATAATGCAAATTTTTGTTTGATTTCCGTTGGGAGTAGAGTTACGATGTACTTAAAAAAAAAAAAGACAATTTTAGATTGCATTAAAAGACTTATATTCATCGACAAATTTATTAAAGACATCGCGAGAAACAGCAGCGTCTGTTCAGATTTTGTTTAGGGGAATGAGACCCTAGATTCTCCATCAATGTAAGTAGAAAATGAAATATTTTAGTTTTACGTCCTACGGTTATGCAGTCTAGGCTAAAGGGGACAATGATGAGTTACGAAGCAATGAAGAAAGTAGCAGGAAACGGAAGAACCTCGAGAAAACCCACGCACACGGTGTTTGTCATCACAAAGTCCAGTTGGAGCGAGCTGGGACCGAACCAGGGACTCCACACACCAGAGATGAATACTCTACCACTAAGCCACCGCGTCGATTCATCTACGTCCACTCAGTGAAATCAATTCAAAATTCTAACTCACCATACTTTGCATTACTATGTTGCTAAAGGAATAAATCGGGTGAGTGTGTAAAGAGAGATATCCGAATTTGTAAAAAAATTGAGTTATCTGCCTACGAAGAAAGCCAATATTCTTCCCCACCGGTGTGTGTAAAGCGGTATCATATTGCCACTGGCTGCGAAGGAACTTGACTGTGTATCTCGATGTAACTCTCGATTTCTGTGTGCAAAGAGGCACATGTCCCCTCAAATGAAAAGTTTTTGGAAATATTTAATCTTACGCATCCATCCAAGAATCGTTTGTTACGTTGTAGTCAAGGGTGCCCATGTTGTGGTTTCCAAGGGAGGGGGGGGGGGCAAGTATAAGCGACATTTCAAATGTAGTCTCAAATTTTGCGGTAACAATTCTAAAATATCTATTGGGTTCTTGATCTTCAGAAGCACAATTTCCTCTAAAGGGGAGGGGCGCGAGCGCCCCACCTTGCCCCCCCCTGATGGGTGCCCTTGGTTGTAGTATATTTGAAAAACATCCAAATCAACTTTGAAATCACGTCTGACAAGTGAGAAGTTGCCGGACTTGCCGCTGCTCTCCTATATTCTACCGTTCTGTCATATGTCTCAGTTCCATGTGCTTGTTCATAAATACGTTTCTGCCAAACATTTAACTTATGATGTAGAACAAACTTTTATGCAAAACTTTCACTTAGTGCAATGCAATAAGTAACTTACTTGTTCCTGCACCATACTTCAAGCAAAATGAAAGAACAAATAGACGGCACACGTCAGTCACATACACACACACACATATATATAGATATAAACCTACTATACAAGCATTTACACCCACTACACACGCAGTTGTCGTGCGGGTTGTTCAAAATCTTAGACGAACAAAATGTTCACGTTGACTTCCAAATCCTGACATGGTGTACTAACACACGCACACACAAATATGTATGTAACTGAACAGAACGGAACGGAACAGAACAGAACAGAACAGCTGGTTCTTTATGACATGCACTTGCGCCAAAGACAATTTTCTCTTCCGCGTCTGAGATTTCCCATCACGATTAGTCAGAGATACATCCGGTGTCTCAGCGCCCTTCCTCGAACATTGCTCTTCAAATGTTCATTAAAAGGGACTATGAAAGGTTTTTCATTGAGGGCGGAGAGGGAGAGGTAGGAAAAAAAACGGGACTATACGCTAATCGAAGGAAAACTTTGGAAAAAAAATACCAATTAGAAACAAAAGCTTACACAGAAATTCTTTTGTTGACTGCATTCATTAATTACATTTATTATTATTATTATTATTATAATTATTATTATTATTATTATTATTATTATTATTATTATTATTATTATTATTATTATGTAAGGCAAACATTTTTTGTGTATAAACTGATCCTATAAGACTAAACTTCGGGGGAGGAGGGAAATATGCGTTAATTTACTAAATATTAAGTAATGGATACAGGAATAAAATAACTTCTTTTTGTCTGAAGACGGTTTACAAGGCCCAACATAATAAAAATACAGTAGAGCGTCGATTATCCGAAGTAATTGGGGGACATGGGTGTTCGGAAAACTGGTTTGTTCGGATAATCGAACTGTACATGTTTATTTGCCAAAAAGAAGTACTGTACAGTAAATTTATTCATAAAAAGAAGTGTGCTGATTGTTGAAACACAGCGACTGGCGGCTTGGCCGGTCAGCAGCGCCTTATGAATGCCCTTAGAAGCAATGTTCCGTCAGCGGTGGCTCAGTGCGGCGACTATTGTGGGAAACTTGGTTTGGGAGTGAGGGGGGTGATGGACGGTAGGGTGGGAGAGTAACAGGTGCGAGCTAGTACACAGTTCGGTTAAGCGGTCGTTCGGTTGACCGACGTTCGGATAATCGACGCTCTACTGTATACTCAGAAATCGGAATTGTGTCAAAAATGGGGAATTCTAATTACCTTCTCGCTACAAGAAATCAAACAACTGGCTTTGCCTAAGACGAAGGTAAAGTTACCATATAGGCTATTGTTTCATGCGTTTATATATGGTTATGCTTTCCCTGCTTTTCTAGTCGCCTGCTACTTTGGTACTCGATGTTCTGGGTTCAATTCTTGTAGAAAAGCATTAAACGCATTACGGTCAGTGGTAATTTCAGATTTCTTCCGGGGACTTTCAATATACAGGGTGAAACAGTGCTGCGAAAATACCGGTAACATGCATTACGCACAATCGGATATATGTCCAGGGGAATATTTCCTATCTCTGACTACTGTCCCCGATCCACTCCCCGAGATAATCACCAATTACGATATTTTGGATCCGACCTTAAACTGTAGGTCTACGCCTAATATCACCTCGGTGCTGAATAGGCACGCAATACTTCAACAAACAATACAGACTGATTATTATTAAGACACAGGTGAGACAATATTTTATTCCATACTCGCATTTAAACAGTTTGATTTAAAAGAAAATTAAATGTGTAGCTGCCATGCTATCAATGCAATTAAAAGCATCCTTACAAGTGCATTCTTCCAACATGAATTATAATTAAAATTGTTCTCACTGCATTATTTTTAGAAAAGTCTTTTGCATTAGATGTATGTTACACGTAACTTTAATAATGAATAAACAGGACTAATTAATATGACCAATGTAGAGACGAAAATACGTTCCTATTATATATTCTAAACTCTCTACAAGTTTCTTAGGCACATTGCAACTAAACAAAAACTCATTTTTAAAAATTTGATTTTTGGTAGAAATATTGGACGTCTAAAATGAACACGTTAAAGTTACAGTGGTGTAAGTCACTTTCAAAAAGAAAGACTTAGAAAGGAAAGAAGGTCAGAGTTTCATTCAAGTGCCAACAGATGGCAGTGGAAGCCCTAGCGATAAAAGACACAACTGTTTTGTTCCCGAATTTATTACAGTACATTTTGTGTTAATTTCTAGAGAAAATCGAGAGATACTGATTTTTATGGCGTTAACATATTCGTTCATTGACAATCTGATGCAGCTTACAGTTTTTATTCTGCTGGAAGTTGTATTATTATTATTATTATTATTATTATTATTATTATTATTATTATTATTATTATTATTATTATTATTATTATTATTATTATTATTATTATTATTAATAATAATAATAATAATAATAATAATAATAATAATAATAAACTTTATATTACGTGCTGAGAACAGCTAAAATACAGCAAAAGTACAGCACTTTGTCTTATTCTACATTATTTTAGCAATGAATATATAGTACTAGTGATAAAATTATGATTACATCTATATCATTAATTATTAATAATAAAAACATTGACAGTGTAGTGTACGTCAATTATTAAAACAAAGAAGTGTCAAAAATTAAAAGTAAAAAAATAAAATAAAAATAAAAACTACTAAGTTATATTTAAAATTCTAAAATAAAGTCATATTTTAAGATATGCATTCATTATAGCTTTCTAAAATCCTACAGATTAAAATATGTTTTCTATTATGCGGTTGCAATAAAATTTTTGCCCTTGTACCATATGTTGGAACTTTAAAATCAACATTTTTAAAAATATAGTCTGAGGTATATTGGTTGTCAAGTAACTTTCCTACAAATACAGATTCAATCAATTTTCTCCTGTCAGCCAGTCGTTCCAAATTAAAATACGTTATCCAATGTTCATACGTGCTAGAATAATAGTCAAGTCCTAACTTAAAACAAAGTATTCTAATAAAACACTTTTGCACCATCTCGAGTTTATTTACGAGAGTTTTTGTTACGCTGTTCCAAGTCACTGATGCATATTCTAGTTTCGACCTTACCAGTAATTTATATAAGAGTACATATGTATTTGATTGACAGAAAACAGGCCATTGATTAAACAGGTAACCAATTAAACAGGTAATCAGGCAATAATAATAATAATAATAATAATAATAATAATAATAATAATAATAATAATAATAGTAATAATAATAATAATAATAATAATAATAATAATAATAATAATAATAATAATAATAATAATAATAATAATAATAATAATAATAATGTAGTGTATGTATTGAATAAAAACATACGAACCGTTAATCAACATATTGTATTTATGGTTGTTTAATTTCCCTAACAGTGACACCTCTACTACTTGTAATAGTTAGTTCAACAAAATTTAGTGCTCTGATTGTAACGACACATGAGCAAAAAATATGACGTGTTTTATGAGACTCTAGCATGTTTGCGTGTCTTAAGACAAAATGAGTGTTGTATGTAAAAAAAATTAAGTGTTTTCGAATGTTTACATGAAGATAGCAGAAATAACTCCAATGGTGCTTGTTTCATTTTCCAACCAAACAAACTTTGATTCGAGCTTCATAGTTAATTCTAGGATTTCACTCGATCACAAGGGAATTTCCCTACTACTACAACCAAACAGAACATCAAATTTTCTGTACTGCCAAAAGAAATAAACATAAGTCATTCAAACTTTTTTTTTTTTTTCGTATATTAGTTAAAGTCTGCCAGTTGTTAGTGAGATGTAAAGCAACAAGTTACTTAAGGTTACTGGCCAACTGTGGGAGGTACAGTCTGCTTTTCCTTTGCATAGCAAGTTGTTCTAAATATCTATACCAAGTGGAAATAATACTAAGAAAAACCCATCGGAGACTGATTGAGAGTATGACTCGCTTGAATTACGATATGCATTACGTGTGTGTGTGTACTAATTACTTTTAAAATGTAAGTAGCTACTTCAATAACACAAAGTGGACCAAAAAAAAGCACTACGTACACACGCTGAAGAGTCATTTGACCCGATCTGTCGAATGCCCCATTTGAGGTCGCTTCAGAAACTAAAAGCAAACGAGATAAATGAAGAAAAAAAACACACACATACATACACACACACAATGTTTATATCCAACAAGCTCTAGAAACCAGTTGTGGAGATCAATACACTTTTTATGCCTTATAATTGACTGCCATAAAGGTCTACCCACACGTGGGTCATCCATCGCTCGCAACTCAAGACTCCCCGTCGAGATAACGATGCGCATTCTATATGAAGATACACACTAACTGACTTCGTGGATTGCGTCTGGAACCTCGTTAGAACCATTGTCCAATTCCCTATTTGGATGGATGCGGAAGAATATTCGCTGTCAAAACTGCAATCGCGCGCTTTTCTCCTTCTGCTAAATGTTATTCACGTGTTAGTTAGTTGGGCCAACAAAATCCCGACCTCTCTGTCGTGCAACATATATAGTACGTACTTCTTCCTATATGCGATATTTTGTCTTCCTTTTAGTTTTATTTATGAATCCCCTACGTCAGGACATCAATATATCATGTTTTATTGATAAACAACAGATCGTAATTTGTTTGGAAACTTAATACAGTATAAAGCTTTTGTTCCGCTAACAACTGTTTTTAATTTGATATTAATTAAAGGGAGCATATCAACATGATTGACATATTAGAAAGGAGAAAGAGAGAGAAGCATGAATGTATAAATGAAACCTTTGATTTTAAAAATATATAGAACATTATAAAAACACTACACTGGAAAAAAATGTGGCACTATATAATATACAGTAATTATATTTACAATTTGCATACGAAAGGCTTGGGTTTTCAAAATAACTTTCACCAGCAAGTTGGCTCAAATCAACTTAATCTACAAATCAAATTTCAGATTTTAATGTCTATGGAATAAGGACGACACTAGTGGCTGAAGATTTCTTAAAATTTTACTTTTATATCCAGTGGCAACTTGTGAGGGATGTCTAATACGAAAAGTCTACTGAGTCAATTATGGTTCTTTAGTACGATAATTTGTTTAGAAACTTTTCGAACCTTTTTATTTTTTTATATTTAATTATTATTATTTTTTTTTGTTTTTAAAAGCATATCTTTGAAACTATGTTATCTATGTTGAATTAATCAATTATCGATGAAATATCTTAAACTTTTATGTTACTACTATGTAGCTGAATCTGCGCTTTCTACACAGCGCATCATTCACATATAAACATGAATCTCCTTGTCAATCCTCACAACATTTGTACATGTCCAAAAATCGGCAACGGATATTATAAATGGGAGATTTTTTTCGATTAGTTTTTCAATATCTCGCTCGCACCGTTTGCAAGATTTGAGCTTACTTGCGGTTGGAGTTTCTAATTCATGCAGTTGGTGTCAGATGTTTTGTTTCTTTCTGGATACAGTATGTAATAAGCAACCAAACACTAAAGATTCATCCCAGACTGGAGAAATGGCTATACTTTGTTTTTCATTATCATTTGGCCGTGAAACAAACGCCTGAAAGATATACAACCCTCGTATGCATATGTGGTGTTGGAATGTATAACTCGTAGGACATCATGTATTACCTTTTTAAAATTTCAACACTTCTAATGTACTCCGAAAAAATATAATAAAGAAATAACGGCCATGTTTTTTTTTTAATTCTTAATTAGAATTTAACAATCTACACAAAACTTGCATTGGCTCAGTGAAAACGGCATCTTTTTTTTCTAGAGCCTATGGTTCCCGAGAATTCACTGTCGAAAGTACTGCCCACAATCACATAAATATCCACAAACATATAAACTTTCCTAGCATTTTAATATACTGTATAGATATAATTGTCTTTGTTCAACTCCATTATCTACGGCATAAGCTATACGCGGGTACAAACTAAAAAAATTCTCCTTATATCTTGTTCTCCTCATTCAAAGAAATCGAATTTTAAGTACGTAGATAAGATTTAAGAACAACTACCTACCATCAACAGTTTTGAAAGCTTGAGTTATGGTTAGAACAAAATTAGCAAACTTGAAATTCTGTCATGGTGCTAACTACTAATATAGAACTAACCTTATTTATGGGCTAGATTTGTCGAATTCTTAGAAACCTTTTTTTCATTAGCTTTCTTTCCAATTCTCTCATATATATATATATATATATATATATATATATATATATATATATATATATATATATATATATATATATATATATATATATATATATATATATATATAGAGAGAGAGAGAGAGAGAGAGAGAGAGAGAGAGAGAGAGAGAGAGAGGGGGGGAGGGATTTGCACTCCCTATAAAATGCAGAAAGTATGAGACTACCATATGCTTCGTTTGAATGCAGTCCGCACTAAGCCTCATAAATATTAATTGAAATCAATTCCCAACACGAAAAGATGCCATTTCGCTACTGGCTGGGTCGTATTAAATAACAAGAGTTTTCCATAACTTCTATTAATAGTGTTCAGAACTAATATCTTGAAATGGAACTTCCCTGACAACATTGATGTCGACAGCACAGCAACACTCTTCTTATTTCAGCGAAGGAGTCATAGCTGTTTAAGGTGAAAACATGCTTACACTGTTTGTGAAACCCCAAACAACATATATACGAATATATAGAAAAGAAAAGATAGTTTTCATTTCTGAGCCATTAGTAAGTAATGTTCACTCGTTTCTACAAATGCAAGTGAAATCTTTGGTAATCACTGAAGCCTGTTAACAAGGAAAAAGAAGGGAAAGTGGCCAAAACAACAAAGGAGAAATGCTCAATTAATGTTTATTTCGGTTTTTTTTTTTTTTTTTTTTTGCAGGAAGTAATGAATATTGTTTCATAAACAGAGAAAACCTACTGATTAATCACCAAGTGTCCTAAGCTAGGGATTTTATTGCACAAAATGTTTTTTAGCCCGCAACTATGGATAAGAAGGGATTTTTGTTAAATTCGACCCTTACGGGTAGAGAAAGGGGACTGCTCTTCATTCCTCGTCAGATCGCTAAAACCATCGTGATAGGAACTTGAAATTTTATATAAATATTCCCTTAAACCTTAGACTGGAGGTAAAATTAGGTTTAGTAAAATTGGTCCCGGTCCTTGTTTTTTCAGTTTTTAAAATATGTATTACTGAAACAAATCTATCCAGTCAAAAACGACTTAATTCTATGCGTAGAAACACTGAAATGTCTGTAATTTACAAGTTAAGGCAACATTGCATTGATTCCTATTTATAACAGACCATCTAGAATACATAATATCTATCTAAAGTGTGGGATACAATCGATGGTGTGTGGGCTAGGAGAATGAAACGAAGACTACGGCACAACGTTGCCGTGTGACAAAGGGGTACCGCTAAACAGGCGAGCAAATGACAGATATGTCGCATTATTTGTTTTAACAAGGTGGACAAAACGTGGTAACACCATTGCCATCTCCTTCGCCAATAATGTTTAAAGTAAATTTGAAGCGCCGCCTCCAAACGCCATAAATGCTATTCTTGGGCATAGTATCTTATGCATTTAATGATCTAATGGCTGTACTATTCTATTCTAATTTCAATTGCAAATTCTGCCAGCGGCCAAGTCGTCATTGTTGAACTATACGTCGTACATGTATACTTTCACTGAAAGCCTCTTCGCTTTCATTTTCTAAAAGGGATTTAAAAAAAAACACTAAAATGGAGATGAAATTGAAATAATAATTAATTCATTTAGAGACCTTGGAAACTGATACAACTGATTTTACAATGAAATGAAGACAGCAATGTTGTTTTGCGTTAGGCAAAACTCCCTTTTGTGACATTTTGGATTTAGTAAAGGTCAGATATGAAGTCTGTGTGTGACGCCTGTAGAGCTTAAGAAAATATTACTTGTTAGTGAAATAGTGATGATCCATTACTCTCCATTGTCAGAAAATATGTTTTCAAAACAATGATGCTGTCTCAGACACTGAACTGGGTTAAAATGAAGACCAGTTCGAAAACTTTTACTGATGTTCTGATTAGTGTGTTATACTGCCTAGACTTACGCAGAGAAATTATAACATTATTCTTTGATTTCTGCAATTAAAAAGTAGGGATGATACTGAGGAAGATGTAAACAGTAGAATTAGCAGTGGTTGGGCAAAATAAAGAGAAGTGGCAGAGTATTGTGTGGCCGTAGGGTACCAATATGCCTTAAAGGAAATGTTTGAAAACCAGTAGTGAATCTGCTTTACAGTATTAAACGGAGCGGAATGTTGGACAACGAAGAAGAGAGGAACAGAAGTTGCTCGTTGCGGGGTTGGAGATGTTGCAGTGGCCGTGTGGAGTATCGTGAAAGGGCAGCATTAAGAATGAAGTTATCCGAGGAACAGTAAAGGTGAGACCAGTAGTGGAAAAACTGCACGAAGTAGATTGAAATGGCTTGGAAATGTAAGAAGACCTAGGGAATATGTAACTCACCGAGTGAATCGTTTGGGACTGAACGGAAAATGCGTGCAAGGCCGATCAAAATAGGGAAATTGTGTGAAGAATAATATATAGGAATCTGATGTCATAGAGGATATGACACACCATAGAACGAAAAGCCGATTCCAGCGAACAGGGAATAGGGTTTAGAAGAAGACATGCATCGTGTTAGGAAAAAAACGTACTAAGTGCCAAAATAAGAAATTGCAGGTAAATGTGACATCTAGTTCTTGATGCGCATTAGAACTTGCTAAAACGAAATGAGCAGAAAAACATCAACACCTCTTCGTAAAAGAGGTCATTTCAATTTAATAGGGGGCTACATTACTGTTGAACATCAAACTTGATGCTAGGTTTCTTTAAAACTATGAAAATAGTGCTTGGTTCACTTTTTCGTAACACGATACACGCGTTTTATTTGAACTGCTGGATGCAGCTTTGGATCAGGTATAGGAATACATATATCTTTCAAGAATTCAACATGGCTAACGCAAAGGAGGAAAGAGTTGCAGATATAACAATGAAATTAGATGTATATAGCAGTGAATACGAATAAGTGATTCATTCTTTTTAGTTTAACGTCCTTCTTGCGAGAATTGAATATGGGAAACCGCAGAGGAAAGGATCGCAAAATAATGATCTTAGCATTTCGCAATGACACACGAAAGCATAACCAAGTCCTCTTTAATCGACAGTTAAAATGTGACTTTCATGATGACACAATTCGTTTTACAATAATAATAATAATAATAATAATAATAATAATAATAATAATAATAATAATAATAATAATAATAATAATAATAAAGACGCACTAACATGCGGTATGTTGTTGTGCTAGTACATACATTTTTATTCAATCAAATGCTCGTTTCAAACGAACTTTAGCACTTTTTTTAGGGATGGGCACAAGTCGAGTCAAAGGTAATTTTCTCGAGTCGAGTTCCGAGCCGAGTTACTCTTTTGAAGTTGAGTTTCGAGTCGAGTCGAGTTTGATCAATGGCTCGCTCGTTCTGCTCGTTTTAACTCGTATTGAAATCATGGCCTTATTAGGCTGGAAAGCGAAAGCCGTGATAAATGTAAGCACTAATGTGGAATACTTGTAGTGTTGCTCACAACAAGGGTGTATCTCGTCTCGTACTTTTAGTTCATCTTGTGGGATACTTTTAGTATGGCTCGTCTCCATAACGAGACGACAATAGATTTTTATAACGAGACAGCCTCAAATGTCGTGAGCACCAATATAAGTATATACTGTAGTTCTTACCATAAAGGCTGAGAACTGCACGATCGAGTATTTGATCACAAGGAGAAGCCCAACCCGGGCAGTGATGTCAACTGGCTCGACTCGGTTCAACTGAGCGAACAGCTGGAGCCGGCTCAGTTGGGATGAGCCATCGACTCGACTCAATTGAGCCCATGGCTTCAGCCGGCTCGGTTGGGATGAGCCACTGACTCGGCTCATGTGAGCCATCGGCTCGAGCCAGTTCCATTGAAACTAGTCCATCGGCTCGGTTCAACTCACCTGAATTGAGCCGATGGCTCGAACTGGCTCGGTTGGGGTGAGCAATCAGCTCGGTTCAATTCGCCTCGGGTGAGTCATCGGTTTGAGCCAGCTCTGTTGGGTGAGTTGTTGGCTCGGGTCACTTCTCGGTTGAGGTCGATAGCGAATAAGCTGTAAGCCGAGCCAATCGAGCCGTTGACAACTCTAAACCTGGGAAGAGAAGTTTTGAACATGTTTGGCAGGCTCCCTATAACTTTTAACAAGTTTTGGCTCGAGCCCGAATACTTGCTCCTCCGGAACTCAAACCCAGAGCTTCGTGACCAATGTCCTTGCCTCCTGAAGACTTCTCGACGACCGAGATCGACAATCAACTAGTTTCTAGTATTCAGATGCAAAAAGCCTACCTTTCATGGTTACACACGATGTTGTTGTTATAAATAATAATAATAATAATAATAATAATAATAATAATAATAATAATAATAATAATAATAATAATAATAATAATAATAATAATAAAGTTGCAGAAGTAGAATCATTGATAATTATATTGACTATGTAGGATACTTGAAGATAATATTTGGAACTACACACAGGGTTTAGCTCGAATTGGCTCGTTTTGGCTCGACTCGACTCGAAACTCGACACAAATTCGAGTCTAGTTGGGGAAAATTTTTCGAACCGAGTCTCTCGAGTCGAGCTTTCAGTTTCGAGTCGAGTCGAGTTTCAAAGAAAAGTCACTCGAACTCGCTCGTGCCCATCCCTACTTTTTTTAGTTTTTAAAAATTGAAGTATTGCTACAATAATTGATATGATACTACATACTGCGTCAATTTTTGTTTAATGTCAATACAGCTACTTTTCCTTGTAAAGAGAGTACTATTTTTAAAACAACTTTGGTCAAATCTTAAAAAAAGGAATGATGATAGCTGACAGAGACAAAGAGATTTTAAAAAAAAACTACCAGATTTAAACACATTTAATTTTAAGATATTCACAGAAAAAAAAATCGGGTAAGTGGTTGGATAATACTAAAATATTGCTTAGAAGAAGAAATTACCTATCTACAAACGTGTATTTCAGTTTACAAATATGCAAAGTGAAATAAACTAAATTTGTATCTGAAAGGAACCTTCTTGAGAGAAACTGACGAAGAAAACATTCTGTAACCAAAGAATGGGGAAAGGAAAGTTGGTTGGAAGGATTTAGTCCAGCAGGGAACTCAAAAGCAGCCCGTAATCCTCAGGAGGAGGATTTCAAGTGGCTTTGAGTAATAGAAACTCCGGCGCCATCCTATCACCTCGACTAATCCGGCCTCTCCTTTCTGGAAGGAAAAAGGGAGGACTACTCTTTATAGCTATGATTGTGCTGTCTTCTCTATCCTCCCTTTTACACCTAAAGAGAGAGACAGACTAGATCCTGATACCTTCTCCCATCCTTCCAAATAATTTGCAGAAGCTATCATTATTGCCACAATCAAGAATTTGATACAGCTTAGGTGGCATAAAATCTCTTTCTTCTCATTCATCTTCTCCCACATAAAACAATGAATGTAGGATTTAGTACAAGAAGACTCTGTTGATGATTGAGCACTTTTGCATGAAGAGCTTCTACTTAAAAAAAAAAAAAAAATCTAAAGAAGAGGGTTGAATATATATATATATATATATATATATATATATATATATATATATATATATATATATATATATACTGTCTTTCCTGCCAAGTAATTTCCAGAAGAAATTGAGAATTTCTTTCTTTCTTTTCGTTTGGAAACCATTCAAAAATAACAAGATTGTAAATCCGACTCAACGGGAAATTGCGTCCAGGTTTCGGCGCCAACTTATTCGTACAATTTGGTTGATATCAGATTTGCCAAAAATGGTATAAATGCTACCCTTCCCTGCATCGACATCGTATATATGTTGGTCTTTTGTCTCGATTTCTGTACTTCCTAACTTTTTTTGCCTGCTTTTCTTTTCTTCTGTGACTTATGATAGTACATAACTTAAAGAAATCTGAAACGAACTGTATTTTTTTAAAAAAATGCATTTAATGCATTTATTACTTATTTTTGTCTGCTGCAGCCTATTTTGAAAACAAAGGAGGTTGCACAATAAGTTATGAAAATTGGATTCTTGTAAAAAAAATAGTATGTAAATAAAAGTTTTCTTTTTTAAACAAAACCATTTGGTTAATTTTGTTTCTCAGACAAATGGAAATGTTGATATTGTGGAAGCAATACTGAAGAACTGATCAGTATTTTAGGTTGGTGGACAGCAATAAATCAAAACAGTGATGGAATAGCATTCTTAAGTAATCATGTATCGAACAAAATGACTCAGTTTTTGAACCGTCTGATAGTAGGCCTTACAAGGACTCCTGACGGTTATCATACGAAGAAAAATTTTTTTTCTCACGTGTATTTCTGTTTAAGGGATACCATAAACAACGTTGGACTCATGTTCACGTGGTCATAGGTTCGATTCCCGGCCGGTGCTTTCCAATTTTCGACGTCTACCCAGTGTCGTGAGGCAAACTGCGGAGTTACGTGAATGAAAGATGTGATGGCCACTAGGTCTAGAAAGCTCCTTGGTTAGTGACAGGGCAACGCAACACGCTGACCAACGCCCTCGTCACTAGGTTGGACGTAGTTAAGCCGGTCGCTGACAGATGGTGTTGTAGCAGCTCAGGCCTTCAAATGGGTTGTTACGCTAAGTGGTTTGGTATCAGGGTTAGCATATGTTCTCTTTTATCCTTACATGCCCTCTTTTTTTTAAGAGTTAACGCGTATTTTTATCCTATAATGAATTTGTCCCGGTTTTTCTATTAATTCGAGAAAAGTCGAAATAGTTCAGTCTCGATTCTTGCAAATGTTTGAACCAATTGATCTCAAAGCAAATGTATAATAGGAAAGTGCTCGCACGCTGTGCAAGATCAAGACAGCTACGATAACATAATTTACTCAGCAATAGCATCAGTGGATGCGTATAACGAAAATTGACGTTTGTTACTGAAAATATGTTTAAGAGGCCTCATCACTGCGAAATTAAAATACCGCTAATTTTACAGTAATTATGTGATATCTTCAAATAGATATAAGGTAATTGAAAAGTGGAACAAGACCTCCCTAGACAGTATTATTTTGCGTGAAATACCGTTATCACTACTCATTTATCTGCTTTCGATTTCCAGCCGTTTAGAAAATCGGCATTTATTTTCGCGTTTCTAAATAACAGCAAACGAAAAGCTACTAGGTGACTCGTGAAAACGGTACCTCATGCAAAATAACATCGTCTAGGGAGGTCTTGATCCACTTTTCGATTATCTTTTATCTATTTGAAGATATCACATAATTACTGTAAAATTAGCGGTATTTTAATTTCGCAGTGATAGAGACTCTTAAACTTGTGTAAAGCAGTAAAGAAAATGTTACTCAAAAGATAAATGGTACGGACCACTGCATTAAACCTTCTTTCTCTCTCACTTCTAAATCATATTATGCTTTAGTTAACAGGAAAACATTTAATTACGAAATATGAACTAAATAATAATAATAAGCTTTTTCGGAAAATTTTTTGTATCACCCTCAAGAGTAAACTACCCTTTGTGAATGCAAAATGATTTATGCTATATTGTAGAATCGTTAACGAAATATTTATTTACGAAATACGAATAAAATTGCCTGAACAGTTATTGTTCGTAAAACACTCGCACTCAAAAGTAAGACAGCCTTTGTGGACTTTTACATAGCTAGTGTATTACGCTATAGTATTGATTTGTTAAAACGAACATTGACAAAATTGTCTGAGCTGTTATTTAGTAAATCGTCCTTTAAAAAAAAAAAATGTGAAGACTTTAATGAAAACTGATTTATAAGTTAGCACATTGTAGGTTTGTTAATTGAACATTTATTTATAAAACATGAACAAAAATGTCTGAGTAGTTTTTGACAAAATAATCCGAAAAAAATCACCCCAAGAATAAATTATCACTTCTAGATGTTATGGTTAGTAAAACATTGATTTATGCTCGTAAAAAAATCGTTAGGGTCGTTTTCCAGAAAATAGCAATTTTTATTTTCATTCTTCATTAAATTACTCTTGCATTTGACGGTAAGAGCTTGGGCTTCCTCGGAGTACTCCCGTTTCCTCCCACATTTTTGTTCTACCAGTTTTTCCACCAACATTCACTTGCCTTAATCATCTTTATCCATCTCCCTTAGCCTAAAGGGTATAATAGTGGCATGTAAGCTTGAAAGATGTTTTTTCATTTTTTTTTTATTCGAAGAAAATTCGGAACACACCGCCTCCTGAAGAATCTAATAAAAAGCTTAAGTTTAGACTTTGATCCAAATATATTGAGTGGCATGCCCTCTAGGTGAGTTCACATCAAGATAAACTGATGAACAGATCGACAGAGATCGAAAACTCACTCTTTCGGTAAGTAGAAGCCATGTGAAACGTGTAAAACTCGTTAAAATCTAGAATTCGATTATTATTATTATTATTATTATTATTATTATTATTATTATTATTATTATTATTATTATTATTATTATTATTATTATTATTATTATTATTATTATTTGAAGATCGCCATACTTTCTTCTCTCCTATTATCGCTGGGAACTAATAAAATAGCATGTATACTTGTTCACATTTCGTAATTAAATTATTTGTCCTTTTTTCAACTTCATGAAATATTGAAATTCTACACTGGATGTATTTAACTAGTGCCGGTTTTTAAATCAGCATGGGAGCTCCCTCATGACGTAAGCACCTTTGGCGTGGAAGTCCCGAATTCGATTCCCGGCGGCAGTACATGTGGTTCGGATCCCACGTTAAACTGTAGGTATTATATAGCCTTGCTGCTGAAAGGGATGCTAAACTCAAAGTTACATCACGTTACATCAAACCAGCATGGTCAATACATCAAACATGGAGATGCTACACGGCCAATCACGTACAGAGGGGCGGAGTGATACACTTTCCCGTTTCTGTACATCTGATACACAGTCGTTCTTTCAGAAAAAATGTTCCAGGGGGGCACACTTAGTATTCCGGGGGGAACTGCTGGTACTTTTCTATTTATTATTATATTGTAGACGTATCATTTTGGTCTCCTCCGGGGGGCACTCTCAGAGCTCCGGAGGGCAGTGCCCCCCAAAAAAATAAAGGTCTGGAAGAAACACTGTTGATACAGTTCTTAGTATCGAGTTCATATAGTTATTATTCGTAGCTGTTTTATAACCCTCACATTTCTTTCTGTACAGTAAGTATTCCACACGATTTTTTAAAAATTTACTCAAAATACGGCATTATTCTTTTTACTATACATAGATACACACAACAGGACATTAATAATTGCCATATAAGATATGGAAAACATGAAAAGTATGCTGGGAGAAATATTCACCTCATATATTCTTGACTTCGTAAACTTCTATTCGTCCAAATACCTTTTGTGAATAGAATCAAGCAAAATATTAAATGATACCAAACGAAAATGTAAAAAGAAAAGAAAAGAAAATATCATCACAATGTACAAACGGTTCTTCTTGGAAATCTAGTTATTGTTTTCAGAAATGAAGCTCTAAGCTTTTTCTCTGCGTCTTTTTCCCTTTACAAATCTTATTATTCTAAATTAGAAAATTGTTTTTACAAGAGATTCTTTACCTCATCAATCTTCAGTCTTTCATTTCGTTGCCCCAGCAGCCAGAAAAGAGGAACAAGAAAAGAAAAAAAAGAGAACGTTTTCAATCAGCGGAAGATTGAAATTTCTAAATTAATTTCTCCTTTTCTTTTTCGGTTGAAAAGGCAAAAAAAAAAAAAAAAAAAAAAAAAAAAAGTAATCATTTACTTAAAGTAAAACAAAAAGAAAGAAATCTTCTTGTCCGTTTCTATAGATACACGTTTCTTTAGAAAATAAAATTTTTCATAAAAGTCAAAAATTAATTATAAAAACCATTGATACTATAATAGCCTTTAGAAACAGATTTAGAAACAATACAGTAAAAACAAGATCCTAAGACCAATATTCTGACCCAAGAGAAACGGGAATGGTTAATGGTGGCAACTTCATAACGAGGAACTACATAATTTATATCGTTTACCAAACATTTTTAGGGTCATCAAATCTAAGAAGCTTAGGTGGGCAAGTTATGTGGCCAGAATGGAAGAAAGTAGGAACGCTTTCAAAGTTTTAACTGGAAATCTAATCGGAAAACGACCGTTAGGAAGACCTAGGCGCAGATGGGAGGGCAACGTTAAGATGGATCTCGCAGAAATAGAAATTTAAAGTATTAACTGCGTCCAGTTCGCTAAAGCTAGAAGTCAGTGGAGAGTTTTGTGAACGCGTCATTGAACCTCCGGATTATAACAGAACATGATAAGGTGAAATCCATACAGCCTTAAAGTCCATGAACCGGCTACGGGGAAACAGCCAGATGATTTTTAGCTGTGTGATGTGTGGTCAGCATTGTGTCTATTATGTTTCTTTTCCTCGTTTCTGGACGGGCATTTGTCTATCTCCTAATGAGAAACAAAAACTTCCCGATTGCCCTTGACATCGGATACTACTGGGAATTAAACCCGGACCACGTGTAATGAAAGGACACGCGCTACTATTGCACATTGTAATATTGTAACAAATAAGTCAAGGCCGCATTTTCCAATAATCCTCATAGACCTGGGTCTAGTTCAGTACTTTGCACGGAACGATATCTTCTTATTACTCTTTCTTTTAGTTGCAAAGTATGGTCTACTACTAACGCTGTTTGGTTACAATCCAAATTTAAAAGATTGTCGAAATTTTTCTGCAAGTGCATTCCTTTGTTCACCAAAAGCAAGAAAGACGATATTGAAAAAAGAACAAAAAACTAGTCAAATGGACTATGATAAATTAAGGTCCACCGATTTTTTTAAACTAGAAAGTTAATACAGTAGTATATTTAATGATATAATAGATACAAAGTAAGAAAGAAACTTTTACAGTACAGAATCTTAGCTAACAAACTGAAAAACACACGCCATATTAATAGTTTCCTAGTTTGTATCTCATACCTAAGATATCTCGTAAGAACTGAAAGCGTTCGAAATTTGGGATGGCAAAGAATGAAGAAATATGGCTACACTGGAAACGTTCGAAATGTAGGATTATGACGAATTAAGTAAATTAGCAAGACTGGAAACATTCGAAATGTGAGATCGCAAAGAATGAAGAATTTTAGTTTAACTGGAAGCGTTCGAAATGTGGGATTGTGAAGAATGAAAAAATTTAGCTAGACTGGAAGTGTTCGAAATGTGACATGGAAAAGAATGAAGAAATTTAGCTAAACTGGAAACGTTCGTAATGTATAAGAAAAAAAATAAATTGATTACAATATATTTTTTTAAAATAATAATTACTTAGCATGCCATAGAAGTGGAATGTAAAATAGGGAGAGAAGAAAATTTCACATAAACAATATTAAAGAAAGTAATGCTTACATTCAATTGGTAGGATTAAAAGAAAATTGTAGAGTATGAAAATTTCTCAGATTGCGATAAATTCTGCTCTAGTTCATCTGTAATATACTGTATTTGTAGAAAATCACTAAACTTATTGTATATATAAACTAGCTGAACCTACGCTCTCTACACAGCGCATCATTCACATGAGCACGAATCTTCTTCTCATTCCTCACAACATCTTTACATGTCCTTTTACAGACACAAGTGAAGGATGTCTTTATAAAAACCGGCAAGGAGTATTACGGAGAGATCTTTTTTCGATTAGGCTATTTTTTCAATATCTCGCATCGTGTGCAAAATTGAACCTTCTTGCGGTTGGAGTTTCAAATTCATGTATGATCAGTGTTTTCTTCCTTCTTGTATGCAGTATGTAACAAGCAAATACATTACACACACAATTAATAATAATGTCCATGAATAGGGCCTATATGGTATTCATTGGGCGAAACACTCCAAACTATAAAGATTCATCTTAGATCGGAGCAATGGTTATCCTTCGTTTTTCATTATCATTTGGCCATGAAACAAACGCCGGAGATATACTAACCCCGTATACAAATTTGTGGTGTTGGAATGAATAACTCGTAGGATATGATACTTTTTTAAAAAATTTTCAATACTTCCAGTGTACCCCTAAAATATGTAATAAAGAAATAACGGCCATTAAATAAATCAATTAGGAATGGACAATCTACACAAAATTTGGAACGGACAAGCGAAAACGGCACATTTCTAGCACTTGTGGTTTCCGAGATCTCATTGTCGAAAGGATTGGAGACAAACATATAAACTTCTCTTTGAAGACAAACCTATAAACTTTTCTTGAGAGACAAACACATAAACCTAATATTTTAATATATAGATATATAAATTAGATTAAGGCGGAAAAGGGGATTGTTGAGTAATATGCTAAGCAAAACCATAGGTCATTTATTTACCTGTTTTGCTTCATAAATTTTTCTAAATAGAGTCCTGCTAGATCGTCATACATAGCAGCTCCTTGTGTAACGAATTTACTACGGTTTCTCTAAATCACAATCAGTTTAAATAAATAACAGCTATAACGCAAAACTTTTAATTAGGCATTAGTGATTTAAAGTGACAATGGGTGAATAAAAAAGCCGTAAGTCTGTCTATACGTTCAATTTTTAATTGCATTGCGTGAGCATTTCAGCTCGAATTCTGCTGACAGTATTGATTAATAGTTGCTACTCTGTGGCTTAATGGTGTTCATTAGTCATAATTAAGCAAAGTGCTTCTGATGAAATGTTACTTAATAATTTATTACAGAGTTAACTAATGCGTGTGGGTCTATGAACTGTTCATTTTACAGTTATCGTAGATTATTATCTGAATGATCTTAATCAAGAATTAAACTTATAGAATAATTTCCACGACAGCTATTTGTTCTCTGATTAACCACCGAAATAAGTAGAGAAAAAAATCGTGATTTTTTAAATCAATTTTTCATAGCGGAGTACAGGACAATCGAGAAACGGTATGCTTTAAATTAGTGAAACTTATACTGCAGAACAAAATTAAAATGACCATTCCTTATCACAATGTTTCTGAGCACGTCATAACTGATAGAAAATTTTTCGTAACAGGAATATTTAATAAGTATCGCAGTGTGGTTAACACCATTATCATCATGAAAATAAATTCTGTTACCACTGAAGGTCACTTCCCACAAAGTTGAAACTTCTCCATGCATTGCAAACTCTCCGTTTTATACTTTTCTTCTTTTACTTTCAATCAAGAACCCAAAAACATTTTTTTTTCTCCAAATAATGTTTTAATTGGCTTGATCAACTGTATTCTCAGTTATTTCCAAATAGCGTTATAATGAAACTGTAATATTACAATGAGTAGAAGACATCTGCATTTTGTGGAAGTATGACGAATCGTTTGTTCTATTAATGTTTGTTTCATTTTAAATTTCTTAAACGGACTTTGTAAGTAGACACTTAAAGGCTAAAGAGAAACTGCTCCATTTGGGTTTGCCAATCCACTAATTTAAAATAATTTGCCAAAAGTTGTTAATAGGAATTTTGAAACACCCTACATCCGACTCTAATCAATGTAAGAATTATAAACATAAGAACCTGATTGGTTACGTTCATTTTCAGGAACAACAAATTACACATACTTTCCCTGCATACATACTGTTGCAAAAATTGATATAAATAAAAGATATGAAGCCAGCCAACCGCTATGAACGATAAGTCTCTTTTATCATTTACCTACGTAGATATCATCTGCAACACAGCTACCGAAAGTGGAACACTTGGCGAAAGCAGAAAAACCCATTCTTCTTCATATTTTATGACTATACTTTACAGAAGAATAACGTTTCACTGCATGATGTAACACTCCATGATGAGGAGCTCACAGACAAAACTGAATGTATTGGCAGTTTCTACTATATGTACACAATAAAGGATTTAGTTCCGAGAAACAGAAAAAAAAATCTAATTAAATCAGAAGGGTGCAGAATTTTTGATTAAAGAATACCAGCACCACATATTTCACTTTAAATTTCTGAAACGATGCAATATCTTGTCAGTATTCTTGCTACTTTAGAAGACAAATATCTTATCTGCACTGCGTTTGGCGTAAGAAAATACAAATTACTTATCTGAAAAACATGGTAGGGTTTGCTAAATGAATAATTCACTACCTTTCACAAGTGAAACTTACATTTGAGAAAGTTTTAAATATGTTAATCATAGTCCTTCAAAGTGTGCACTTCTCGGCAACGTGGGCATATCCAACAAACCTTTTCATGTGTTAGCGGTCTACAGTGCATTTGTTTGTTATCTGACCACTAAAATCCTGGAGACAGCTAGAAGAATCCCAAGGGAAGAAATTCATTAGCGTCAAACCGTGGTGGCCACAGGAGCCCGCCGTCGTCGTTTTCCATAGCATGATTAATCTAGCACACTACAGAAACTCGCCAACTGATAAACTGTATTTCTGTTGCATATTAACATGAATGAACTGTCGATAATAACGTGACTCAAATTTACACAGCTGATGTTTTTAATGGTGCAGATAAACAACTGAGTTAAGTTACCAAATAGTTGTTTTAACTATTTACGAAACTCACCTTTTTTTTCTTTTGGATCGAAAGATCTAATAGATTTCAATCAAAAATTTTCTTATACGCCTTTATATCTGGAGAACTACAAACAGTGTAGCCAAACCCAAACTATCACTTAACTCCGTATGATATGCTTATTCCGTAGAAAATACGAAAATTTGATTTAGGGGCCGTTCAAAAATTTTTGACCCCTGATCCAAAAACTAATTATTGACCAAGATCGCAATCTTTTGATCCATTATTTTATCACTCCTAAAATTCTTGTTCTTTATAGTAGGCAGAAATCTTAGTAAAAAACTGTTCCATTTCAAAAAGTTAAATGAATGTAAAGTTCTCCATTAAAAACATAAATCTGCTAAAAAAAAAAAAAAAAAAAAAAAAAAAAACTAAAAACTAAAAAGAACATATATGTGTTTGTTTTTATGTTAAGATATTAAATGAATACAGTTTCACCGGAAATTTAAACCATATAGAAAATGGATCCGAATTCTCTAATTATGTAAATTATTTTCATATGTTTTTAAAAGTCTTTCTTCACACTGAAAAGGTCATTAATCTCATTTACTGTTAAAATACAAAACATGCTCGCTTAAGCAGCCCCCCAACAAAAACGTAAACACGTTAAACAACTCTTGTTCTATGTACTGTATGGAAAGCATTATTTCTTGTTTTAACATAGTCATAAATATTTCACGTATACCAAGGAAAGTAATGAGAAAATAAAAGCTTTTTTAAAAAATCTAAAATAAGTAGAATTCAGATAAATGTGACAGGAAGACCAAACAAAAGAATTATTGCTTCATTTATATTATTTACGTTAGGACATTCAATGGAGACTCTTTACTCGTAATGGTAAATGAACAGCCAGTGGGGTTGGTTAAAATTAGTCTGTGAAATGCACATCAACATTCATATACTATAAAGTATTTTCAGAAAATATTACACCGTAACTTCATCTGATAGAACAAACTAGAATATTTCCGTAATTAGATATAATTTTGTGTTTTAAAGGATTTTACTAATAATATGGTGTTGCACATATACATATTTCTGACTTAGATGTGTATTGTATTTTTCTTCCGCGCGGAACATGTTACTTACTGCAGAATATATTCATTCAGATCATATTAGGGATGTAACCACGTAGAAAACTAATCACATTATCTCTTCTTCTTGGGTAGCGTAAAAAAGCAATTTGACTCCCAAGTGTATGTTTTATTTTCCATTTATATATGCATTGGTGAACGAAGGGTTTTCTTGGACACTGAAAATCTACTGACAAGGAACGGACAATAACCTGTCATCCGGACATCCGAATCAAACCTAGTCCATTCGATAAACATAACAAAGATATGTTCATGCACAAAAAATTAGATGCCATGGATAACGGAGTAAGTCCCTAGGGCCCATTAACTAACTCTATTAGTATAAATAAAATCGTAGACTCGCAGTGAAATAGCTATTGCGTTAACAGTGCTCATTGGAAAGTCATGGTTTATAGTTCATTCTCTTCAGCATGAAACAAGCTTTCCAGAGGTGCTATGTATTGGGGCCCATAACGTAATTGGACAGGGAAAATTGGAAGAATGTCGGGAAAATTTCCTACAGAAATCCCTCCGATTAACTTTGGACCCCTCTGGAGTGGCCCCAGGTAAAAGCATACAATGCAAATATATATCGAAAAATACTATAGCGGATAAGAAATGTCTGTACCAAGTTTTGTATCGATAGATGGAACAAATACGAGGGAAAAGCTTGTATACAAATACGTACACGCTTTCCTCTCATACCTATTCTATCTCTATATAGAAGATTTTTTTTTTTTTTTTTGAGTTCATGCAATACTCATTACTTCAAATACGAGAACATAATCTCGGTTATTCTACCAAAGGAAGTGTGCGAGTAAAATATACTTTAGTGTGATATTTTTGTACTTCTTGGGTCTTGTTACTGGTAGTGTCCCTTAATCAGTTAAAAATCTCTATTATGATTATGACTTAGGTCTATTATTGATCTCAATACGCTAAATTAATCTAAACTATTTCGTCTTCCAAAGTTCCATTGCAGGACCAATCAACTACGCAAAAACATTTTGAAGATGATATGCACAATATACACTGTACTTAAAACGTGTAGATTAAACATAATAATAATAATAATAATAATAATAATAATAATAATAATAATAATAATAATAATAATAATAATAATAATAATAATAATAATAATAATAATATCAAGATAACCGCTTACCTTGAGCTTATCCTGTCCTGTATCCGGGCTTGTGTCTTCGGTGGGTACCTGCGCTTGGCAGTAAAGCTGGCCATCCATCTGCTGCCGCCTGCAACGATAAGGGATTTAATGTTAAACAATACATCCCATACAGAATTAATGTTATGAAGGTAAGTAATAAATAAAACAATAAAAAGCAACAAATACGTATAATTTTAAGATCGATTCGACATACTAGAATGCGACAACGTAATATGAAATGACCTTAGGTAAACAGTTCTTGCTTTGTAATAAGGGAAAGCTCGGATTCAAATATCATGGCCTTCATCTTAATGGCTTATCAGAGGCTTTTCTTCAGTACCACAACGCGAATGCTACGATTGAACTTTTTAATGCAGCGATTTTTTTAAAGTGACGACACACTACTGGACCCCATGACACTGAGACACATTTAGGTTAGGTACTGTACTATTGATACATAGCTTATTATTAAAGATTTCAAGGTAAAAATAAAATGTGTCGTATAAAGTCCAGATGTATATGCCTCCTGTTCTGTATAAATTTATTTTTAATGCTGTAATTTCGCAACTCACCTGTTGGAAATAGCTGTTTTAATGCATAAGCTAAAATCGAACTCCTTTTCACATTTCGGGGGCTATGGTGGCTCATTGGTAAAGCGCTTGCTTCTGGTGTGTGGGATCTCTGGTTCGATCCCCGGTCAAGTTAAGTTGTGGTGGACAACATCGTGTACGTGAGTTTTCTCCGGGTACTCCGTTTCCTCTCAGATTCTCATTCCACCAATTCTTCCGTCATCATTCACTTGTCTAAGGGCATATTCGTGGGACGTTAAACTGAAAGGTTTTTCCTTCCACATTTCTTTCTCTTTTATTGCGAATGCTTTAATCACAAAATGACTGTCACTCATAATCTTATGTACACTCATGTCCAAAATTATCGTCGCATGTCTATAACTGTCTTCTTGTAAGAATATTATTTGATAATGATTTTCAGGGTGCTTTTAATACTGATACTATGTGCATAATCGGAAAACGTATATTTGTGATAAATTTCATAGGAAAAGAATTATAAATACGGAAATTATAATGAGTAAAACAAAATGCCACTAAATGAACAAGAAAGTTTTATTTTCGTTTTATTATTCTTATTTACTGCTCTTTTGACGTGAAATTTGCCACATACATGTCTTTGATGATTATACACATACTAACATTGTAAGAAATACCGGGCGAATTCGTTATCAAATTATATTCCTACAACAACATATTTATAGGCATGCGACAATAATTTTGGACATGAGTGTACGTAAAATTAAATAGAACTGAAGTTACATGTTAATTTTGCTTCCTAAATTATAGAAGTAATGCTATGTGAGATTTTTTCATTTACAGAATTTAGTTTTTCTTCTTTCTTCCTTTTTTTAACTTGCGTAAGTCGAGAATCGCAATTACCTTTTGTCACTACATCCACTAAGGAGCTGAGTAAATGGAAGTTGTGCTTGTTTCTGGGAAATTCTACCAAAAAAAAAGTTTTTGCTACAAGAACTTTAGTTAGTTTTGAGTGTTGCCTAACTCTAGAGCGTCCTTTTGTAGTAGCCTTTTGCATTCAGTTACTCATAGTTCTTGTTGAGATTTGAGAGCTAGAATGACTGAAAGCACTAGGTCGTCATACTAAGTAAATATTCAGCCAACAGTTCACAGTTCTGGGTAACAGAGCAAGTGAGTGTTTTATGCGAAGAGGGAGTACCTTAGTCGTAATCAACGAACAGAGAGAGAGAGAGAGAAAGAGAGAGAACTCTTGCCTCTTTCTGTAACCTTTGGGAGCGCGAGTTCACTTCGCAAACAACTCTTCGCAGAAGTGCGAAGACATGCAAACGCCGTGTTGAATCCATTGGGAACATTAGAGACAATATGAAAAGCGCGACCAAGTTACCACTTTCCACCCCATAAACAAATGTCAGCATTTCATCTGCATTATGGTTGAACTCGCCATATACGAAATACGAAATGCAAAACATCGCTGTCTCTGTTTATATAAATCATGAGTACAATAACTCTCAAGGGGATAAGTTCTACGAGAAAATTGTATGAGAGAATGTTTCAGCGCATGGCCGCTTGCAGAGGAAGCAAGGGGGCAGATGCCCCATCGACTTGTCGAAATGTGTTCAGTTCTTAGAAATAGGTGTCAAAATATAGTACTAATTTGTTCTCACATACGATAGTACTGAATCTATTTATATTAAATACTATAATGCTATAGCTTATTTACTATTGTTAATAATATATAAATATGTGCGTAAAAATTGTTGTTTTGTGTGATGTATTATGAACATGCATGTATCAAAGTGTGTGTGTGTGTGTGTGTACTTGCGACTATGCTTGTGTGTCAGTCTTTTGTCCTCCATGGAATTAGTCTTTTTCCTTCCCTTGGAATCAGTCTTTTGCCCTTCTTCGGGGGTCTTTGTTTCCGTGCTCTTTCCTCCTGATTATTATTTTTATTGTAGTTTCCTCTTTATTATTAGTAGTAGTAGTAGTTTCCTTCGAAGTTAAAAAAAAGAAAAACTGACACGAAGTTGCACCCATCGTCAATAGATGGAGCCATTTTCCCCGATTTTAATATTATTATACAGAACAACCAAGTCAATTTCAAAAGATGAAAGTCGAAACTTTTCTCGATGATTTCAATCACTAACCAAAGGATACTCTGTGCACTTTTAAATTATTGCTTTTCATTCCTTATTGAGATAATGTAATTATTGAAAAGGAACTGTGCCAACAAAGACACAAAATAATAATAATAATAATATTTTTAAAAGATATTTTCCTCTGATTATTGTAAAAGTGGTACTGTTGGTGCCGAAAGATAAAGAATCATTCTTTGTGGAATATATGTTTCAATATTTACCTCTTGAATTTGACTGCTGAATTATCTCTATATATAAATATGAAAGTAACTATGTGACTTAATATCTCTCGAATCACCCGACCAATCTCGATCAAATTCTCAATATAGATGAGGTTCAGGCCTGGGATGGATTTTGTCATTTCACATTGACAGCGCAACTTAGGGGAGGAAGAGGATATAAATGATCGAAAATTATCGATATTAATGTCGAATCCATGGTTTTCGGAGTCCCTGAGACGAACAGTGACGCTTCCGATGCCGTTTAAATCTAAATTCAGCCCACAATAGTAATATTTAATTTTTATTTATATAGATTACTTATTATTTTTTGATTTTTCATTATGTTTTCTTTGTTTCTATCGATTTGACAGCGCTTCAGTAATAATAAAAAGTGACATTAGCAGAATATATATATATATATATATAACTATTTTTTCTTATTTTAAAACGGCGAAGCAGGTAATTGACGCTAGTTATGAATATAATTGGTCTTTAAATTTTCATTGGAAAGAGAGGGGGACACGTAGTGCCATCTAATTCCTTCATATTCACCTTAATGGCCAGATTAATTATTCACACTATCTTCAAAAGTAGATCCGTGATATCTTGTTCACGTTTTTATTTGTTTGGATTGCAAGTTTTAACACAATATTTTTTCTCATTTTCTCAGAATAAAAACATGTCTGTCTGTTTTTTAAAATCTACTCTTGATTGAAACCAGGGTTAAAAGTGGATCTGAAAAGGTAGGGGGACGCATGAAGTCACGTTATCCCCGTACCTGTCTTTGCCCATAGTACTTTTTTTAGGCAGTGGAAGGACGCCATAGATACTCCTTGGAAGTATGGGAACGGCATCGCCCGTATTTCCCTTCACTTTTTACCCCTGATTGAGACTCAATTAACAATTTTCATTACACAACTTTCTGAACATTGCAATAAAGACATACTGGTTTAAAGAAATACATTGGGAATTGAACTTGCGACTACGTTCACACACACACACACACACACACACACAAAGTGCACTAACCACTAGACCAGAGTGGTAGGCACTGGATAATAATAACCAATAATAAACGCGATAACCATCAAAATGCTTTACAAATCAATTCTTTTCTAACGCATTTAAGTAACCAATAATGGTTCTTAATTCAAATTACTGAACATATCCATAATCACTGTAGCTTATGTTCTCGACTAATCTACAATTACGTTCCTCGGTTATAAAAACAATCGCACAACTACTTTAATTTTCTTTTTAAAATAATAATAATAATAATAATAATAATAATAATAATAATAATAATAATAATAATAATAATAATAATAATAATAATAACTTCTGACAGCATTACAAATCCTTAAATTTCATTTTTGGGATGCTTTCACAGATGCTACACATATTATAAGGGTTTTCACTTAATCCAATGCTTCCTTTTTCCGTTCCAGTCCAAGGATTAGCTACACGCAATAAAAAAAGGAACTTCCACTCAGAATTATATACATTTTCCTGGTTTCTTCTTCTGTTCTTACTGGTTATTTTTTTTTTATTATTATTTTTAACTGCAAGTATTGTTTTCGCTAGTTCCAAACGAAGAAAAGCAGTTTCGCATATTAGCACCTAACATATAAGAGATACAAAAGCTACACGAATATCGCTGTTAACCAAGGTCTATGTTGCCATTTACCACACTCTACTAAAGGTGCTGTGCAGTGTGCACTGTCAAAACGAGTTTCTACGTATTTCTTACGTTATGTGATTTCACCAGCTTACCCCTGCCTGATTTCAATCCTAGTCTATAGAGATAATTCTCAACTTAAAAAAAAAAAAATAAATAAATAAATAAATAAAAATAAAAATAAGAAGTTATCCTGAAATATCTGTTTAAAGTTGAGTTGATTTCACTCGTCCTCGAGTCTAATCCAAGTAATAGACTTGCATTGAGAAGTTTCAAAGAAAATCACATAATAATGTTTCAAAATCGAATTTTTAAACGAATCATATCATACAAAATTATTTTATCACATCATGTATATGCAAAAACTACCAACGCTGGGGTTGAACTTATCCTTATTCTCCCCCAATTGTGCCCCCACACCCAACCAATGATCAGCAATCCTTAAAGAAAATGTATCTAGATGCAAAACTAGATATTTCGTAGCCCTGGCCCACATACTTCTGCTATAGACTTGTATCTAAATGCCATTAGCTATTTAGAATTTTTATTTTTTAAAACAGAATAAGTAAACAACGCATGAATCTGGAAATAATCTTGAACCTAAGCTTTATATATCTGTTATTTACAATCCTAGAACTGCCTATCGCGTAACCTCCGGTAGAAGAAAGATTATCGATAGAAGATACCGTAACTACCGTGCAGAATAAAAACATAGGCACACATGATTGATGTGAACGTCGCTACAACGACGATTCAACGTTTCTTTAATTGAAAACATGCAACAATCGATAGTTTAATAATAATAATAATAATAATAATAATAATAATAATAATAATAATAATAATAATAATAAAACACTGAATTAAGAAATACCTATTCATTAGTCAATCTACTTTTAAGAGCAGTTTATAAAATGTTTTAAATTCCACTCCTCCCGGAAGTGCTCGAGGAAAGATAATATCTAACATATATTAGCCTATACGCACATTTATGAAAAATGAATCAGAGCTAACGTAAATGGACATGAGAAATGCGCCGCTAACAATTAGCGTTAAGCAAGTCAATCTTAACTTTCTTTTACAGCACGATCTGTCTAACATATCAAATACAGTAATCACTGCTTTTGATTACTTTCGTTTCCATATAAATCAAAACCTTGGAAGTACCACACACGTTCCTGTACAAGGGCTTCAGAAAGAAAAAGGCGTTGCTATTTGTGAATAAAGTAATCTAAGTTTTTATAAACCACACACTGAGTACTTTTTTTTTTTTTTTTTTTTGTTAGAACAAGGCTTAAAATAATTATTACTTTTGTATCACTACACGAGGAGTTGATGAAGTGCAACATAATCAAGGTAAAGTGAAATCTACTTAATCTATCAAGCATAAAATGCCTGACACACTCGCAGCGTTTCTATCGCACACGAAGGCTACCATTAGATTGTAATTCCTGCACCTAATCATCATTAGTTAGTTGTCAAACTAACTACAAACAACATAAAATCTATTTACACACGAGACCGATGTAAAATACCAAATGAAATAATACAAAGACACTACACTTAGGCAATATTCTGTATTATTTTCTTAATGCATATTCCTCGGGTAAATAGATTCTTTCGCATAAAGACAATACTAAATTTTGTATACTGTGTTTTGAATTCTTGCTCACACTGAACAGATATACGAATTCGTAATGCGGCTAAACATTTCAGTTTCGCGATATTAGTATCACAATAAACATATATTTTAAAAGACTTGTTTAGTAATTATTCCGTAGTTTTCTAATATCCAGTAAGTATACGACTGTCAGGGTCGTAATTTGTGAGGGGACAACTGCCTTGATTTAAGCTCCTCCGTTGTTCCACTTCAATATGAAATTTTCTTACTTCATATGATACGATACGAACATGAACGTATAAATGAAGCACTGAATAGATTCAGAAAATGCCCCCAAACAACAAGAAACATATCTTTAATGAAGTGAAAATGTGATCTGAGCCCATTTCAGCAAAATGTCTACTATAACGACCCAGAAATACACATTTCTTAAGGCTTTAAGTTATATCAAATATTGACCGCTCAATTTAACTTGTGAAGCACGGAATGGGCCGACAATACCATTTCAAAAAGAACTTAAAAAATTTTAAATGTATCATCTGAACAAAATATATTTCCTTAAAATTAAGCATATATGTAATCCGAGCCCTACTTCAGCAAAACGCTAACTGGGGCCCCTAGAAGTAATAAATTTGTTGGATAAGGTTTAAATTCTAAGGGAAGCAAATTTTACATTTCATATTTTAATAAGGGGAACCAACGTCACGTTTTTCTATGGGGTTCAAATATTAATGCATACCGCCCCAAAAAATCTTCAAATTACGGCTCTGGTGACCGTATAATAAAGAAACAGAATTAAGAACAGAAATCAATCACACCCTACTCTTTTCATTGACAATGTTCTCTTAGACCCATATTTATTGGTTGGTTGGAGTTTAGCGTCCCTTTTAGTACCGAGCCCACATGAGGCGTTAATTTAAGGCAGAATCCGAACCACCGTAAAGCGTTCAACGTTCAAGAATCTTCCACCAGGAATCGAACACAGCACACCGTGCGCGCTAGCTAATGTACGAATAGGGAAAGTTAGAGTCATGTTTACTTGAGAACCAATGAGTACGAAAATATGATGGATTATGGATTACGCATAATGAGAGTGGTGGAATTATAGTACACGATTCTTCTTGGTAATATAAATAAATTCAGAGATGAATAATTATAGTTTTCAAGATACAACAGTTTGGAATTCTACAAGCAACATTACTTGGAGTAAATCATGAGATGTATGTCTTTATAGGTCAATTTGTCATAAATAATTGTATTTACTATCCATTGCATTGTGTCTTTTAATTGACGTAACATGATCAATTCATGAAGATGCGTAATCTCTGTTATGTAACTTATTATATCCTGTTGTTTGACATTTGTCAGTTCAGAATGAGCATTATTTCCTCTGTTGGATTGCTACATATTATTATGCAACATTGATGTTAGTGATGTAGCTTGTTTGAAGATACGATATGACCAGATCAGATACAGATGAGATGTTCTCCCAAATATTAAAAATTCACCAGAATTTAGGATGGATTGAAGGAGAACAAGGAAGACTTAGATACTTTTTTTTTTTTAAAGTGTGGTGTGCTTAATCGCTTGATCTGTTTTCACATGGTCTTTCTTTCTTGATACAGTCCAGATACTCAGATCCTTATATTCGATGTGTGATTTTTCCTTCTATTTTTCCTCCCAGTAGTGTTCAATACATAAGTGGCCAATAATGTTGTTTCTTCTCTAAACAGTAATCAAAATGCATCGGTTTCCAAATGTTAATTTTAAAACATTTGTCAACTTTCTCTTTTGTTCAGAAATCGTATATATAGTCTTAGCTTCTATCATCACATTTCAGGCACTTCTTATTGTTCTGGAAATACTAAGCTAAGTACAGATCAAAATATCACCCGGAAATAAGATTTCGTCTTCAATACGCATCAGGACACTTTTCCATTCCCATTATACTAACATGTTATTATGTATGGTACTTTCATTCACTGTATTGTACTGTCAAAATTTTGTTTAATTTACTCTAAAAACGAATTACAGGTGACCAACACTCTAATACAATGAACTTTGTACGAGTATTTGATTTTTGAATAACAGTAAATGAGTATATCTTTTTGTATGTAATCAAAACGCAAAGTTCCCTCGTCATCATCATCATCACATATTGGCAAAGCAACAAAAGACAGTGAGTTATTTCATTTTAGTTTTGCATAAGTATTCGCAGCATACACCACAACAAGTAATCTTTTAAGCGTTTTTGGTTTGTACATACTATACCCTATAACACAAACAGTGGATTACTGGGAGGAGCAGTTAGTGTGTCTGTTCTCCTTCTTGAGTCCGACATCAACAATTCATTTCATTTCGAGTAATGACGAGAGCGGAAATTAATTCGCATCCCAGCCAGCAGCAACACAAACATCAACTCTACCGCCGGCACTTCAAAAGTTTCTGCGATTTTCACTTTGAAGTAGAAGCCCTAGCATCATCACAAACAACTAATGAGAAAAGATTTGCACCTACGCAGAAAAAAGTCTCTGTCTCTCTTTCTCTCTCTTTCATACACACCTACAGAGAGAAATTAAGAGACAGACTTAAAGCATAACCATCCATCATGGATTTTCTCTCATCAAAAACTATAGAACGTTCCTCAAACAAGGAAGAATAAAAGGTATTCTCTCTACACATGAGATAATATGTAGGTCACATTCTAAGCAAAAGAATGTTACAAGTGCAGAATAACCAGTATATTAGTACATACACGCACATAGTATTTGTATCTCATTATAATACATGTACATATATAGACTTTTTGCCCACATACGCACAATACACACATATGTGTCGCTATTTTTTTCTTTTCACCATAGATAAGGGTAAGAAATAATAACAATTATAATAAATTACAACAATAAGTGCACAGATGTATGTCACGTCCTTGCTCATAAGAAAAATAAATACGAGGCCATTTCTGAATTGTTTTATACAGTAATATTTAAAACTTAATTGTTGTGAAATAATAATTAACTACATGTACCCCCATCTGGCTCACGTTATTAAATCATTTCGGCCTTTTACGTATACAGTATATATACACACAAGAAAAAAAGAAACCGTATTCAAATTTTATCTGGTATCAGTTCATTCACTAAATTTAATTTTCAGATTACCTGAATTCGCAAATTTCCGGGTAGAGAAATGTTAAACACAATAATTGCAATTAATCGAATACTATTAGACATGCGAAAGGAAACGTACTTAGTGCCGATCCGAAATGTGGCATGAGAAAGAAATTGCTCTTTTAGTTCTTATCAAAGAAGTAATTCATTGTATCTGAAGTATATTAATTAATACATAGAACTGCCAATTAGTTTCCATCATTTTCTAAATTTGCCCCTCAGATTCAACAGAAAATCTTCGACAATCGAACCAAACGGATTAGATAATTGAAGAACCATTTGACAAGCCCGATTGGGTTAATAAATCTGTAAATAATAATTAAGATACTTAATATTTATTTTATATTCTTTTTTGAGTATGTTGTGCCTAGCATTTATGTCGAATGCCGATGTTAAAACCCGCCTATTGCAGTGTTCTCTTTTTCCTACAGATACATGTTGGAATATTAAGACGAGAGAGAGAGAGAGAGAAAGTTATAATACCAAAATGTCTACATGCTTTTAGATGCACAGAGAATCAAGAATTAAAACTGTTAAAAGTGGTCAAGCACCAGACTTTATGCATGTCTCTACACAAATTCTGACGAACTTGAAGTCTGTGGAATGTATTCTCGAGGTAGAATAACATGAAGAGCTGAGAACCAGGAGTAAGTTATAACAATCCCAATTAGAGTACATGTAACACTTTAAACGTTCTATATCTTAATATATTCGCAAGGAATATTCCTGGAGTAGGAAACTTAAATAAATCAGAATAAAATAGAGAAAGAGTAAATGAAGATCTGGTTCTCAATGTATATCATACATTGAGCTACATAAATTAAATTTAACACTTTAATATCTTCGGTAAAAAAAAAACAAAAAACAAAATAACATTTAATTATCATTTTAGAAACAGTTAACACGGAAGTAAACAGACTTTCAGATACACCACTGAAAGGAAAATGTGTAATACACACTCATATATGTATTTCTGAATAAGTATTCTTTATCTGGAGAGAAATTGCTGCACACAAACTTTTAGAAATACATGTAATGAAAATATAAAATACTGTTAATAAAGCGAATAAGGCACCAGGTACCACTGAAGCAGGTATTGTGAAAAGATTGCAATATACGTCATGTGTGTGTGTTCATCTGCTTCACCGAGCAAGGAGAATTCTTCCCTGTTTTCCAATTGAAGTTTCTCTTGTTAACACGAAAACACGCACAACTTTTTTATAGTCAAAAAGTTGTCAACGCATTAGTCCCACTCACAATCTACATTATTAACTATTACATGTATCCGTATTTGATGATAAAGATTCTTTTGACGTCGATCATAGTATATTCTTCTTGGTGATATAAATCAGATCACCATAAAGAAAACAACCTTAAGGAGAGTGTTATATTGTCTCTCAAGAAGGTAAAGTGAAAATAAACTGATATTAAATTTTTATATTTCGCTTTTTAAACTATAATGGAAAATTTCCTCCCGTCTTTATAAGAAGATATCTGAGTCAGATGTCAGGGAAAATTCTAGAAGTGCCAAGGAATTATTTCCTCTTTTAACTTACAAATATCATTCTGAGCTTAAGGGATTTTACTACACTTTTAACTTCTCAATTTTTTGTAAGTATAACTCTAACAAGAAATAATATCATAACCATGGGGAATATTGAAATTTAACATTTAGAAATGAAATTAAATGAACCATAGAATTTTCACCTAATACAAAAATGTGGAGTCCGTTCAATGTTAGTAATTAATAAACAATAATATTATAACTTATATGAATGAGCTTGTCATCTATGTCAAATTAATTAATTACGATGTTTCAAACAACCCCAATATACATTGTTTAGTACAACACAATTATCTAATCGTAAACTACATAGCTTCCTTTTCTATTTACTTCTTTACTTTGATTGAGATACGTACTTTTATCTCTCTTTTCTGACCTTTTTTCTGGTGAAGACCTCTTTTCTGTTTCACCAGTAATACTAGCAATGTCGTTACATAAATATCGTATTTCATAGATATTATAACTTTTTACTAGATCTCTTTGTCATTTAGTTATTCTTGTTTTTACTTCAATAATTATTTTGTTCATTAAAATTAGCATGGAAACTTCTCAGTTACGGCAAGTGACCTTCCAATAATGGCAGAATATCTAAGACGATGATAATGATTCTAGATCACTCCATTTCGCCACCATTTTCCTTTCCAATCTGGTCATAACCTTGCACATCAATATTCTATACATTGTTTCAATACAGTAACATTTGAAATAATCAATTCATTTTACACATAACATTTTCGTATGAATTTTAATGAATTTTGGTATTGTGATAGGATGATGTGAGACACATATGCGTAAGAGCGCAGCGCAGAGGCGCACTGCGTAGTAGCACAACGGCGTTACGTCCCCGCCCCTATGCAAGTGTCTACTGCAAGCAAAACGTTAAAGTTCCACTCAACTTCAACCACCACGATTTAATCCAATAGACTTGTTAAAGCAATTATTACTTGCAGGACCTTAACTCTAAATTTAATCATGTTTTATTATTATTATTATTATTATTATTATTATTATTATTATTATTATTATTATTATTATTATTATTATTATTATTATTATTATTATTATTCAACTTTTACAATTTAGATTTTCGGGCAACGTGCGCCCTCAAAAACGCTTCGCTCAAAGCTCGGATTTTGTGGGTGTAGTGGTAAATTCTACCCTTATCGTATCACTTGTATTTCAGTTAAGAAGAACAGAAACAATAAATAAAAAAATCGTTTCCTCTCCAATGCTTAAATGTAATTGATCAATCAACTTAGTAAATACTTTTAACTTACAGAAGCTGCATTTCTAGTTGAATAATTCTTATGACAAAGTCGTGAAAAATTGAAGCGTTATTATTCAATATGATTTAATTTTCTAAAACTTTTTCTATTATGAACAGCGCATTCAAGAGTATTAGAACCATTCTAAAAGAAACCTGAACGAAAGAATAATAGAGAATGTACCGTAATGTCCGTGAGCATTAAATGCTTTCGTGTGGATTTTTATCACTGATTGTTCAATCACATGCTCTGATACATATGAGTGTGTGTACTCTCTCAGCTTAAAATGTTGCTAATTTGTTAAATATGCACTTACCATAACACCTACTTAAATTAATATTTTAAAGAAATAATAACACAGCATACAATTTGATATATAACTGCAAAATTATTTTTAAGTGATGTATTGAAGAATAGCATGTCACATTCAAATTCATTCAAATACAACAAACGTACCACAAAATATTAAACTTTTTTATTTGGATCAGAATGACTTTACTTACACAATACGTGTTGCAAAAGTCAAATAACGAAATTTAAAAATTGCCTCTAAAACTGTTGGTCCAAAAGTGTTTTAAAAGTTTAACAAAAATGCAATATTATATTCTGCTAGTTAACTTTGGACGAGTAATTGACTTTATATAATTATCAGTTAAGGTTAAAAACAATGAATAACCGAAAAGAATAATTAACTTTGTTCCAAAGAGAAAAAGATATGAAATGCAGTCATTAGAAAAAAATGGAGCATATACGACAAGAGCAAATCATTTACAATAAATTGGTACTTAAATCAGAGAGTATGATTTTTAATACATTAGAACTGCAAACCATTCAGTAAATCACAAAATAATGATTTCACTGTACAATTTAATAAATATAAACGCACACTGGAATATCGTTATGAAAAGTTCTTATATGCAAACTGAAAGTTTGAACGTGTTGCAAATTTCCATAAATTACACACAAAGAAATGTACGATGCAGTCCAAGAAATATCCAAATTAATCCAAAGGAATTAATGCGTATGATTGTTATGCTCATTTTAAAAAGATAATTTAAGTTGTAATTTTCTCAAGTCACAGCTTAAAGAAACAACTTCCAGTACATCTGATTCTCTTTGTAGGAGAAACATACGCTACGCATGAGACGAGCACCTTTCTTATACACATATCTAATAACTGAATAAAGTACGAATATGTAGTATAAGAAGTTGCAAAAAGTGTCCTTTTAAAAATATACACATAACGTATATCAAACAGAGAAAAGGTATCTCGAAACATTTTTATATATAGAAATATTTGAGAAACATTTTTAGCACATGATGAAGAGTAATCAAGGACTTTGTAGCCAAAAGGCAGCAGCTTCAGCTTTTGAAACACAAATAAATGCTTCGGAGCTGAGAGACTGAGTTTAAGTACTAAAAATGCTTCAAACCTACTCGACCTCACTAGTGGGTGTGTACGATACTAGTGAATATACATGTCTTGTGTGTTCGATTCCCGATAAAAGCTTATGTTGTTTGCATCCAGCGTTAAGCTGTAGTTTCACGTCTCGGTCTCTTATCAAACTTTTTTTTTTTTTTTTTTGTCCTTGAATAATGCGTACTGATGATTAAGTTAGAATTTAGAGCTGCCCATTCAGTTTATAAAATTTTCAGTTATGCTCATGACTGATGTAGTATTTTCTTTCCTAGAACTAAAAATAAACTAATCACTCAGCAAAGCAAACCCATTTATTATTATAAAACTGATAAGTTGTGACAGTTTCGCCAACTAACCACTTGGTTTCATCCGACACTATCTATTAGTTTTAGTTTTATAATAGCCCATTAGTTATATAATAATAAAATATATTTTCTTTCCTATTTCACGGGCTATTAGCTTCATTCTAAAGTACTCGCTTCCCATGTGCATGGTAACAGGTTCAAATCCTCCTAGGTGTACAACGTTTCGAATAAAAGGCCAAGTAGTGATTCGTATTCCACTTTAGTAATAGGTTCTGTCCTTTATCAGCTCGAAGTTTTATAAAGACATACAGTAATAATAATAATAATAATAATAATAATAATAATAATAATAATAATAATAATAATAATAATAATAATAATAATAATAATAATAACTCTTTTTATGTTTTATCTTATCTCACAGATTCTTGTAACCGACGTCCTGAAATATTTCTCAAAATATTCCTGAAAATTTTATATCACTCCTTTTGGAAAACTAACAAACGCTACAAATACACAAGAACACCCAACTCATCATTAACTGTTCTATAGGAAGTCCTACAAGTTTGCATATGAGAGATGTATCCGCCTACTGCATTATCGATCATACTGTGTCGAAGTTGTGCACAATGGCAACTGACTCAAGATTGAAGAATTAAAACGCATGATTAACCACATAATGACTATCACACTTCACAACAGGAAACTGATAAGAAGAGCTAAATAACTGTGCTAAAACACACGACAAAAACAAACACATACCTTACAACCACGTTCATCTTCCGTCTTCACTATACCAAATGTTCTACTATTCATTGCACGGAAAAGCTTACCAATGATACGGCACTTAATAATAATAATAATAAAAAGTTTCTTTATTGAAATCATACTCTACTGACACATATATTGTTATTATACGCTCTACATTAATTCAAGAATCACCCAGGAACAAAAAAATTAACATATAAGACTTTTTTTATCTTTACAATGCTATGGAAATAAAAGACATTTGCAGCCGACATAAAAGTTGACTTCATTACGCTTCCACTTCGAAGACCTTGGTCAAAGACGTGAAGAATGGTTTACTATTATCTCAATATAGCAGCAATTCTCATTAAGTTCTGCTCTAGTTTTTCACAAGCAACAATTCTAAATAGTTTGTTAAATTTAGATTAGAAGAAGCGCTCTCTTGAATTTCACTAATATTAATATGCTACAAAGATAAGTGCATTTTGCTTTTACAATGAATACAAGGAAATTATGACATATTTAAATAATGTTTATACTCAACAGACTTAATGCAAATTGACCAAACAGGTTACCGTTTGATGGTTTTCTTCTTTCACAAATTGTCCAAACGAACATTTTATTTATTGACAAACATGCAGATCTTAGTTCGGTAATGGGTGGTCAGTAACTTGCTGTCATCACCATTAATTTGTTTGCCAGATTAGGATTCGCCACCTCTTAATTCAGTTGGTTCCACAACTGATTTAAGATTCTGGGCGAACACTAAAAATTTCATACCATCCCCAAGAATCAAACCTGAGCCATGTGACCCAAAGGTACATACGTAACTATCAAACAGAAGAAACCCCAACTCCAAAAACTATTCTAGACTGCACAGGAGAAACAGTATGTCAGAAATTGGACAAAATGATGTAAGTCAAAGTTGGAGATCTGTGTGTCACGCTCCACCTCCAGTTGACTTAGTATAAGTCAACTCTAAACGTGAGTTGAATAATCGCGTCTTGGTACTGTTAGTATAAGTGATTCACTTACGCTTGGTGAAATAAACAATCGTCTCCTGAAAACTTGTGTTTTTTGTCTACTGTTTCTCCCGCGCAGTCTAGAATTTGTAACCGGAAAAATGGTCGTGGTACCAAATAGCCCTAAAGTAGGTGAAGATATTTTTAACATCTTTAGTTCATTCCTATTGATTGAAATCAGAACAGAAAGAAGTCAAAAATATGAAATTTCTGTCTTAACACAACTTAAACAACGTCACAATAGTGAACGCTGAAAAAATTCTGTAATAGTAATTTTCCTGAATTGTATCCAAAAAGTCTAGTACATGACTTCTTCAAAGAATATGAAATAATCTTGAGGTTAGCATTCAAGCTCATTAAACGAAAACTTAAGATTGTATCCAAATCTCAATCTTTAAAAACTTGGAAACATTTGGCATCTACGAAATAAAGAGCTTTTCTATCCCCCCCCCCCCCCTCCCTTTCTGCTCTAAACCAGAAAATAAGCACCAGTTGTTAAAATGAAGCTAACCATTTCTTACGGGAAATGAAAGCAGAGTCATACTTTGAAATAAAGGGAGAGTTGTTGCGCAAAAGTAACATTTCATGTAGTCATTTTTCTGTTAATGCACAATGAATGAACACAAAATCTATAGAATCATCATGCAATTTGGTACCCCTTTAAGAGAATTCTAATAAGAATTTCACTTCTTAGGCAATATTCTTCACTGCCTAGACGAAGAATACAGTGAACAAATCAAGTAAATAAAGATATTAAACAATACATAACTATACCTACATATAAAGCCAACAAACAAACGAACGAACAAACAAAAAAGGTTTAAATGACTAGCACTTGAAAACGATTCAGTTCCGCGAAGAGAAAATAGAGCGTATTTAGAAGGAAAATCCGTAGATTTTGGCTACAGACGATTTTCCTGGCGCCGCTCCTTCCGCGGCAGGATAACTGCAATCCTAAAAAATCTGTTGTTGTTGAGTTGATTATAGTTTAGCGTCTCTTTCAGCAGCAAGGCTATATGAGACGTGGACCTACTGATTAACGCGGAATCCGAACCACATAAGCCCCCGCCGGGAATCGAACCCGGATCTCACACGCCAAAGATGCGTACGCCAACTAGATAATATTTATCAAAGTAAGTAACCATGATATTCTGTATGCTGTAGATGTGCCGACAGTGGACACACACGTTTTCCGTCTATTTGCGGTTGTATACACTGAGAAAAATCCGTTATCCGGACAGCGATATATTGTACAAATATACAGAATCCTCTTACTTACTACATAAAACAGTACGGAGCATACGTTATCCGTATGCTACATAGGCACTGCCCTTAGGTGTTACATCATGTCGTTGCAGGGTGTCTGACATCTAACAGTTTTCCGTATATCACATACATATACTTATGTTCCATTCCTCAGCTATGTGTTATATACGTCCATTTGTATGTGAGATCCTGACCGCCTATATTGTTTCATACGGAAAGTACGTATAGATGAAACACTTATACATAAAGTATTATAAAACATGCGTTTTCAGTTATACGTCTGCTGTACGTTAAGTCCAAAAACTACAGGAATTACGCATGTAACCTACCTTTTTAAGTACGCCACCTACAATTTTTTTTCTTAGTGTAGATTTGTCCTGGCTAAGCCTGGCACAGAAAATCTTGTTATGCAATAAGGACTCCTGCTAAATTTCCAATCTCCGGATTTTTAGACTAATTAAAACCTTTTTCTTTTTCTTAATGTCTTCATTGAATCCTTTTCACTTTTCGGATGACTTTAAGCTATCCATTCGGGGAAATTTATAACAAGGCGAACAAGAAAAATAATAATTACAAAAAATAATATTGTACGTGCAGATATTAATGACTGCTTTTTCCCTCAACGCACTGCTACACTTATCACATTCACCCTGCAACGAGCAAAATAAAAGCTTTCTACATAATACTACAATTAGTATATGTGATGCGTGGATAATATTAACAGTTAAGTGTCGGTGTTAAAAACTACTGAAGTTCAGAACTTAAATGTATGTTTTAAATGACCTGTCTACAAGAATGCGTCTGGAAAATGTGACAATGGAATCTTTAGCTCAATCTTCTGGATAGACTAAATGGCGAGTAAGCGGAATAGTTTACGGAATAAATACGGTAGGAGGAAACGGGAAAATTGCGAGAAAAGCATGTTGCTTAGCTTTCCAGTAATATAAAAGATGCAGTTATATTAAAAAGTAAAGATCAGCCTCTTTTGGGACACGTTATGTAGGCCCAAGGATTATGTATGGACGTAAACACTTGACACCAGAAGTCACTTGCTTGACATCAGATCTCTTGGAGTAGTGTGTTCAATATCACGCTCTGGACCTTTTACTTCCCCAGGTACGCATATATAAGTGTATTTACGTTTCTATTTCCAAAATGTGCTTGCCAGTAGTTCTGATTTTTGTGTGTTTGGATGGATTAAAAGCAATTCAAAACTTTCCAATTTACAGTCCTTAACAAACATTTAAGATCACGTGCAGAACATGGTAGAAAGCAATTTTGGCTTAAATAAATGTGGAAAACGTGTTTTTGGACACATTATTGGACATTTTCGGAAATAATGAACGAAATAGCAGATTTTAGAGTCTGAATCATGTACACCGAAGAATAATTCGTGTAAATATGTAATTTCTTACCATTAAACAATAACTGAAAAATGCAGCATTTCTTCATCTTTGCAAATTATGCTTCGATTATCATGATTTAAACAATAAAATGTATGAGTTCGTTCATTATTTCCGAAAATGACCAACAACGTGTCCAAAAAGAAAAATGTCTTCACACATTTATTTACACCACAATCACTTTCTACCATATTCTACATGTGACTTTACTCTTTTGTTAGGGACTGTTTCTAGAATCTTAATGATCATTGGAAGATTTTGATCCATTCGGAGAAGTAGACTATTATATTGCTTTCAATTGCTCTTACCTTTGAGGGACAACCTGTACACTAAAGTAAGTTTGTAGGTTTTTTTTTTTTTAATACCAGTAAGTATGGCTAAAGCACATAGGTTTTTATGTCAAATTGAACTTTTATTATTGCGACATCCGGTTTTAAAACACGATCCAACATGTCCTGAATCTAGTTGAAACTGGACTTCAATCGAAATCGAACACAGGACTACGGGCATAAAATATTAATCATTCGTCTTTTCGGGATCTAATTTATGATTGAAAATAGCATCTACATCTCATAAATGCTAAGTGGCTGTATTTCCCAAAATTGTGCTATTGATCATTTTCTTCCTTGTTACCTACACTATCGAAATTGAAAGCCAAAGCTAGCAAGCGTAATCTTCTTGTTTTCGTGCGTAATAATGAAACCTCAAATCAATACCCACTCACACGTTATACTATTTATTAAGCATTGCATGTAGTATCCTGAGAGGCGGCCGCCACCCACGCAATTAATTCAGTCTAGAAAAGACTTTTTGCGCGGAGTCTCTTTCTCGCCCCTCTTCACTTGTTCCGTAGCTTCTTTAGCTGTTGTCCTAATTCCAGGTGGAGCCTGTACTTCCAGAAACTAATAATTAGGCTGTGTGATGCTATGAATGTTAATGCGTCCAGCAGCCCTCTTCAGAGAACCAAAACTTAATTACTTCTTAGCGCCCAACAGCCTCTAGAGGTCGCCCCTTCCATTCCTCGGAAGAAGAACACCAACTTTTTAATTCCAAGCTTCTCTTGGAATAGCCTTTCAGTTTCTGAGCCAAGAAACAAACATTAGTCAATGTCACACCGGTAGATGTCCTCATCGTCGCTATCATTGAACAGCAGTCACTGATAATAATTTTCAAGTTGTGATTAAGGAGTTTTATGTTTCTTTGATGTTATTACGAGTAAAAAAGTAACTACTAAACTTAAGCCATCGGCCAAAAGTCTACAACGACAGTGCTGGCTGTAAATATGGTATGGTCTTATCAAATCAATCACTAAATTTACAATTGACTTAGTTGTAGCAATACTTAAATTTCTACATAAGGCCAAAGTGAGAATTGATTTTTCGTAGTTTTATTTTTGTAAATCATTTGCGTGGTCTTAGTTTCGATTCCAAGTAGTAGTTGAACAGAATCGCGACATAATTTGTCAGCTATTTGAATTAAAAGGTATTGAGATCCAATCTCAGAAGACCAGAAATAATTAAGTTAAAAGTGGAAGCGCTGTCTACACATTACCAGTACCTAATTAAACGTGCTCAAAATGGCCAACCTTTCATGCACTGACGTATTTATAGTATTCAAGTACTGGTTGCTTGGAAATTTAGAATTTGACGTCTTTTCAAAACCGAGGCTATATGAAATGGGTCCTATTGTATTATTACTTGAAAGAGGGATACGAATATACAGATAGATATAGATATAGATAAATATATAGTAAGGGAAAATTTAATAGCAATTCCCTGTAATTTTGTTCGCTTACAAAATTTAATAAGATGTTTCTACATACATAAGATTAAAGATACAGTATAATGAAACATACATTAATTTAAAGGAAATTTTATGAAGAATGCAAATTAAGTTACAATTACTTATATCTGCAACAATGAGTGATGTTTTACAAAATGTGACAGACATTAACGGAAGTTAAATTTAGGTTTGTTCAGAAATGACTTTGACCTGAGGTAATACTTAATTGGAGATCCGTTGAAATCCGATAAGAGCGTTGAAATTAGGAAAATTATGTAGAAATCTGAGTAAGTACTTTCAAACATTAATCTATACCTTATATGTTAGACTTAGAACTCACTGTACGCACCTCGTATCAGCGAGAAACACTGTAGTAAGAAGGGGCATGATAAGATAGGACAACAAGCGTTAGTAGTGTGCGCGCAATATAGATTCGGCGAGTAACCTGTAAAACAATCGATTATGTTATCCGTGTTCTTGTTTGCCTGTCATGTGTCACTACTATAAATTAACAAAGTGCCAGCTCCGTACCCTGTCTATGTTATTAAATGAGAAACTGAGCGACAAACTGTGACGTCACAGAGGATCCAGCTGAAAATGACTAATTTAGATGTTAACAACGAGTGTGGTTTGACACATTTCCACTTCTCATTATAAACGTTTCTTAAGTTATGTATCTTATAGAACCTTAAGGGCCGCAGTGGCTCAGTGGTAGAGCGTACACCTCTGGTGCACGGGGTCCTTCGCTCGATCCCAGCTCGCGCCAAGTGAATTTTGTGGTCGACAAATGTGCGTGGGTTTTCTCGGGCTCCTCATGTTTCCTTCCACTTTCTTCATTCCATCATTTCGTTCATTTCTCATCATCACCGTCTCCTTTAGCCTAGCCGGCATAACGTGGGACGTAAAACTTAAAGATTTCATTTCATTCAATTTCTTATACAACATTTTGAGTACATACTTGTCTATATTTTTTCTAGAATTACCAACAGGAGTTGTCTCTTAAACCAAACTACGACAGTACTAAGTAAAATGGAATATATATATATTGGATATCAAAGAAAGAGACTCCCGTCACTACTACAACAATGCACACTGGACAGAGGAGAATAAATATATTTTTTTTTATTTCTTTTCATCTGCTTTTGTGAAAACTCAAAAGCGTCAAATAGGAAAGAAAAGGGAGGAGAAGAAAAAAAATCGCGCATCAGTATTGAAATACGTAGAAGCTCTGCTGTGGGGTTGACTAAGAAATGACGAAATCGTGTGCAATGAAAAGAGCAAAGTAAGAAGAGCTGGAAGGCAGGGATTGTTAAGGGAATGAACAGAAAGAAAGAAGAGGAGGTAATAAGATCTGAGAAAGTGATAGAGAAATGATCCAAGGAAGAAAGGGAGATGGTAATAAGGCTCTCTCTTACTGGGAAGAACTTCTCGAAGAAGACCTGTGAAAGAAGAGATAGCAAAAAGCTTTTGCCTCCCCCCCCCCATTCTCTCATTCCTTTAAAGCTCTGTGGCCTCCCGTTGCTCACATAGGCTGTGTGTGTGTTAGCATCTACGTAATCCCTCGCAAAAATGTTCTCTTACCGCAAATAGTTAAGTAGTTTTGGAAAATATCCAAAAAGAAAGAAAAAAAAACTGTTCTGGAAAGATCCGAATTTCTACATGGATTTTGATTTATTCCAAGCTAACCAATTTTATGCAAGTGTGGATAATATACTTATCTTACTGCTCGATTTATATAAATTGGAAGGCTCATTGCCACTGGAATAAACTTCAGCCAGTGGATTCTATTATGTGCCAAGCCAACTCAAACAGTTACTTTTCTCTTATAAATATCAAACTTGGTACAGTGTACCCTGTGCGAAAAACGTATATTAGACACACACACACAAAAAAAAAGATCCAATATATTTCAGTCAAAAATTTTCTCGTAGGTCTTACATATGGAGAACTACGTATAGTGTATCCAAACCCAAACTATCCCTTCACTCAGTATGATGTGCTTATTCCGCAAAAAAAATTACGAAAACTCGATTTAGGGGCCGTTCAAAAATTTTGTGGTCTCTGATCCAGAAACTAATTATTAGCCAAGATCGTAATTTTTTAATGCATTTTTGGATCATTCCTAAAATTCTTTTCTTTTTCATTACAAATAAAATAACTATTTTGGAGGCGAGATAATGTGGTGGAGAAGTACTATTGTGAGGATCGATCTTGCATGATGGCCTGTGCATCCATCATATGCATCGTATTCAAGTCCCGGTCGTGGGTCGGACCCCACATTAATTATAATAGGTCTAATCCGGTGATGAGGCCAGTTTTAATTTCTTGGGGGGACAGGAAGAGGAGCAACTACATTTTTGTATTCCAAAGATAATAGTTTCATATTATTTGTCCTACAATACAATGCAAGATGTTTGGGGGTCAATAGTGGACGGACGATGTACCGGAGGGTCCGTTCCCTTGCTCGCTCTACTGTCGTCACTGGTACCATCACCCTTCATAACCTCAATGTTGCACAAAGACGCAAAATATAAAAACTCGAAAACTCCTTAGAAATAAGGTACTATAAAATGATTAGTAACTATTTCCTATTCCCAGAATCATATTGTCGCAACTCAAAATAGGTTTTACAATTTTTGTCAATTTTTAATGTGTACTAATTGTAATTTGTATGTATTTAAGAACGGTTTTCTATACTATAATTAATACTATGTATATTGAAATATTAGTTATAATTTTAAAAAAGCATTAGGATTAAGGATTAAGATTTCTAGGTTTTCGGCATCTATGGCCATGTTAACCCATCAAGCATAAGAGATGGCGTCCCTCGCGATCACGTTGGGAATCAGGGAGAAAGAAAGGAATGGGGAAGGAAGGAAGCGCCTTGACACCATTATGTAAAGCACCATCTCGGCATTTGCCTGGTGTGAATGAGGAAAACCCAGGAAAAACCTCACTCAGGAATGGCTGACTTGAAAAAGCTGTTTCACTTTTTCTAAATATCCCACCGGGACCGCTCACGTCAAAGACGAGACCGCAAAGACTACGCTAAAATTTACAAAAGATAAAAGATCATCAAATTTCTTTAGATACAAAAAAAATCTCTGTAGGCTTTCCTGTAACGAGCATTTATTTTGGGGGTGCGATATATAATTTTACTGTAAGAGTGGTGTCTATTAACTTGCGAAAAAAATACTATATCAATTCATTGCACCTTCATCTGTCACATCGAATACTTTCCCTAATGCATTATTCTTCTTATACAAACTTAGTGATATCAGCTCGAACTCAGTGATATGAATATAGAACTTAACTAGAAACACATTAAAATGTCATTACCAATACGCGACCAAAACAAAGAAAAGCATCTTTGTTCAAGATTTTCTGCGTACAGAAAAATGTGTCATTAATGAGACAATATATACCATGAGGTATATCTTTTAAAATTAAACCAAATATACGAATAACAAAATATAAATTATATAAGTAATTTAAGTAACTAGTCACTAAAATTTGTTTCGTGTGTAATGTAATCTATGAGCATATGAAATGAAAGACTTTTGTCTTTATTTTGTTTTTGTGAAATCAGTTCAACAGAACAGGTTTTCTTGATTCTTATGGGTATTACTGGTATATTATACCTATATATGTCTTAGAATTTACACTTACTTTTCCATATATACAAAGAACAAACCAGTATTGTATAAATGTATGGTCATGGTTTCTTTTCTGAAAACATTGATTAAAGAATTTTGCAACAGCAAGTACAGAAGTATATTTATGGAAATACAAAACTGAAAAAATCAAATACATATTACATAAATTTATTTTAGACTTGGTACTTTCTTGTAGTACGTAGTACCGAATCATACCTGGTACTATCCGAAAATTCCTTTGTTTATAGTTCAAATTGGATTTACAGGGCTTGTGAGTGTACTTCAAGTATAATCTGAGCTACAGATATTTCACTGAAAGCAAGCTAATTATTTCTTTTTCTTTTTCCAAAGAAAGGAAGTCACAGGATTAAGCAAGACGTTAAACTCAGAACAAACAGATTTATGATGATTACGAACTAGTAAATAACTTCATTTAAAATGAATGGGAGCACGGTGGCTCAGTGGTTGAGTGATTATCTCTGGTGCGTGGCGTTTCCCTGGTTCGATTCCCGGCCAAGTAAGTTTGTGGTGGACAACATCGTGTCTGTGGGTATTCTCGGGTACTCGGGCCTAAAGGGCATAATCGTCGGACTTTAAGATGATTGTACGTATAATGGCTCAAATCCAACTCAATTCGAACATGATAAAAAATACGACACTTTTTTATATTTTTAACAAGAAAATAAAGTTGTTTTGCGTGTATGTCCAAATGCATTTTTATGCAGTTATTGTATTACTGTATAAATATTCATAGTATAAATTGGAATATTACATACTATAGTTCTAGTTGCATACAAGAAAGAGTCAGGAGCATTATAGTATGCAATATTTCAAAAACTAACTGATTCATACTAGCTTTGCTATATTCAATAACTTACATTAAAATACAAATGCTGAGCAAAGCACCGTTTTATTATTATTTTATAATAAAACGGTGCTTTGCTCAGTATTTGTATTTTAATGTAAGTTATAAAATATTTCAAAGTTTATATGCACAAAATGATCTACAAGTTTTTTTGTTAATTGCTTCTATGGCTACTGTATATATATAGTGAATATGAACGGATGGGGAATAAGATCCATTGATTTAAAACCGCAAGCGAACGTGTCTCTTGAGCTTGATTTACACCACATATCTAAACGAGAAGAACCACCTAAACTGCAAAAAAGCCTCAAGGCGACGAGACGCGCTACGCGGAATTAACCATAATATATTGATCATGCATTTCATCGGAGATATATTCGGGGAAATTTACATGCCAACACTTCTAGTTCTTGAAATTGGTATTATATATATTGATCTTTCTACGTATGATGTGGCAGTTACCTCCTCCTCCTCAAAAAAAAAAAAAAAAAAAAAAAAAAAAAAAAATCGATTTAATAAAAACGAACTTTGATATTATAATCATAGTTAGTAATAAAACAGAAACGGTAAATATTAGTTCATGATAAATTTAGAAGATGATCAGAATACTAAGTTTTAAGGTATAATGTATATAACAGTTTCCATTTATACAACGTGCGTTCAATAAGTTTTGCTCAGATGGGTATAATATTTTTATTACTTGTCATATGATGAAATTTTAGCTGAACATACTTTGATCTTTTGGCTTCAAAATGGCAATAATTGCTGTTTCCTATTGTTCACAGATAAATCACAATGGACACTACAGTAGATATCAGGACTCGACAACGGTCGGTAGTCGAATTCCTGTTCAAAACTGATGATGCATCAGTCACATCAATTCATAGGAAGTTCCTTCCGGTTAATAGGAATCACACATTGGCCGGCTCCAGTACCCAACGTTGGTTGCAGCGCTCCTTTCTTTAAAACTCTAGACTTTCCAAATCAGGACAGAAAATTATGGCCTCCTTTTTCTGGGATCAGTGTGATGTCATTTTCATAGTTTTCTTGAGATGGTGCCACAATTAAGAAGGAACGTTATTGTTCATCACTGGACGTGCTCTTCGGACCAAGAGACCGAAGTTGCACGGTAAGGTTATTAAACTCCAAAATGACAATGCCAAGCTTCATGGCCATGATGAAGCAGTATAAAATCATGAAAATCGGATGGAATGCCGTTCCTCAGCCTCTCTACAATCCCGATTTAGCTCCTTCGGATTTCTTCCTGTTTGGTCGTCTGAAGGCACCAGCAAGGAAGAAACATTCGAAGGCCCTCATTTCTTGTGTGAAACACCTGAATCAGTCACCTGCATTTTACCAAAATTTATCCGATTGGATCACCGTGTTGATAGAGGGAAAGGCGAAAGGAAAACCGGGAAGAGGAAGACCAAGGATAGAATATCTAGATGCAGTTACGAAGAAGAGGCCTTATCAAAGTATAAAACAGCTTTCCCAAGGAAGAGAAATTTTTAAAAATTTCCATGTTGCTCACTAACCTATGGTTGAGGTGAACAAGAAGATACAAGGCCTGTGACAAGATGCGTCACGGCAGATGGAACATTCAGTGGCATGGTCATTTAGCCAAAGGATCAAAGTATGTTCACCTAAAATGTCATCATTATAGTGCAACTAATAACAATATTATAACTATTTGTGCAAAACGTATTGAATAACCCTTATATATATATATATATATATATATATATATATATATATATATATATATATATATATATATGGGCAACACTATGTTGACGGTCTCGTGGGCAATACTAACTGTGATGAATGATATTTCATGCAATGCAAGTAAGAAATCATACCATAAGAAGTAAATAAATTGTATTTTTCCTTGCATTATGTTTGTACTTTACACATATTATACAGTATGATAACTTCATACGTAACATAATTGAACACAAGTCTATCCAGATAAATAATAATAATAATAATAATAATAATAATAATAATAATAATAATAATAATAATAATAATAATAATAAGGAAACGAATATGAGATAAAATCAACATACCTATATAACTTAAATATAAGACAAAATAATGTAAATAATATTGCTGGAGTCAAAAATACAGTATATTGTTCAGAATTTCATTTAGATTCTAAAAATAAAGATAACATGAAATGATTTTTTAAGCTAGGGTCCACAATTATGCACTGAGGCCAAAGGAGACGTGATAATAGGATGAATGATAATGCTGGAATGAAGCAAGTAAGAGAAAACAAGAGAACCCCGAGAAAACTCACATATACAGTATTTATCCATCACAAAGCCACTTAGTGAGAGCTGGGATCAAACTAGGGACCTCACATGCCTAATGATTACGAATATATATATATATATATATATATATATATATATATATATATATATATATATATATATATATATATATATATATATATATATATATATATATATATATATATATATATATATATATATATATATATATATATATACATGAAAAAGTGGTGCCAAGAGAATTCTTCAAGGACAAAGACGCATAATAGTCTGTAAACATGAAGACCCCCTCGTAGCTTAGTGACTAATGTGCATGCTTTCTGTGCGTATGGTCCTGGTAGGATACTCGTCTCCTCGCACACAAACCTGAGCACTGGTTCGGATCCACTATAAACACTAGGCCGCGTCTCATACTTTGGTATTGATAAGGGACGATGAATCAATTCATTTCATTCCATTCCATTCATAGAAAGGTCGTGGAATTAAAAAAGAATACTGTATAAAAATAATTGTTGAATTATTATTATTGAAAAACTTTATTTGGTCTTAGCGGGAAGAATTCCCCACTAATTACAACTGTTTTTTGCCCAATGACACAAGACGTGTAACAATTTTCTCCATAAATCTATGAGCTCCGAATATTCGAAGAGCATGCCCATAGTCTGTCTGCATTATTAACGTAGCAAAAGGAAAGTTTAAAAACTAGTCCAAACTCGTTCTGTAAATTCTCATAATGAAATAGCGATTCTTTGTCTAATATGAGGTATCTTCTTTGTTACTGTTGTTGTCTGTATTTGCCATCACATTTCTTCAACTGAATTGAAGAAGGCTTCATTAGAAGCAAGTTGTAACTTGCAATCGACAAAACAACCCGTCCAAATGACAAAAGAAAATGTACGCTTAAAATCGAATGAAGCACACACAACATGGAACTTAGATACCATCCAGTAGTAGATTGTGAAATCTCTTGTAAAGTACAGTTTTCTCTTTAGCTGCAATTACGTACACAAAACGTTAATAAAAGTACTTTTCGGGTTGTGTTGACAACAGCCACGTCGGATGTAATAATTATAACTTACATATCTAACAAGAGTTCCTTATGTAGTTTGAGCTGCAAGTTTTGCAATAGCTATTTTCTTCGAAAAAAGCATCCTACTAAAACGATTTTAAAACATAACTTAATGTAGCACCAAATGCAAGGCTTATCTGGAAGGCTGAAATTAGCGTAATTTATGCCTACAAATGGACTCCTTAAAAGACATTTTCTAATCTGGAAATTATACTTTTTAGTACTTCGGAAAATACACACATTTTGCTTTGTACTGTAACAACTCTTAAGTATTAATAAAGCACATGGAAGTTTTAATTTGCTAATATATTGGCACAGTATGCTTAGATACGGACATTAAATTCAGGACTTACAAATCATTACTCAATCTTTCTACTAGTTTCTTTGGTATTTTTAAAAACAAAAAAATAATAGTTTACTCAGATCTTTTTAATTATGGAAGAACCTATTAATTGCAAATCTTACGGTAAACTGGCAACTTCTAAATTATTTGTCCTTAACTAAGCATACGGTACAGTTTCGTAGGTAAAAAGCAAGGGAAGACATGCATAATCCTGTTATTTGTAAATTTTAGTTGTTGAGTTTATACATAAAGCCTATGTTATTTAGTGAAATTACGTAGCACTGCATATGGATATAATAAAAGACAGTGCACAATACTAATCAAGATTACGTCATATTAAGTTAATATAAATTAACAGAAGATAGACCTAATTGTATAGTGGAATAGATGCGGGTAAGTATCACGTTGGATTATAACAGTCGGTAACAAGGACATTGGGAAGTTCGAAAACTACTATGTATAGACTTCACTACAATTACTTTCCACAATTTAATTCAGAGGAGGATAATATTAAGACATTTAGATTTGACTAATCTTCCGCAGATGACGGCCCCGGATAAGACTCACATGAACCTGTTTTGAATATTGAAAAAAATGAAATGAAATCTTTGAGTTTTACGTCCGACGGTTATGCTGGTTAGGCTAAAGGAGACGGTGATGATGAATAATGAACGAAAGAGTGGAATGAAGGAAGTGGGAGGAAACGGGAGGGCCTCGAGAAAACCCACGCACACGGTGTTTTCCACCACAAAGTTCACTTGGCGGGGGCTGGGATCGAACCCGGGACCCCATACCACTGAGCCACCACGGCCCCATGTTTTCAATATTGTATTACTAGCCATAGAGAGATGATATTGGTGTTGATGATTCAGTTTTGAGTCATCAATTCGATAGAGCATCAAAAAACTATCTGAAAGAAGTGATGGAATTTTTCGTGTCACTCTTACCATTCCCGAGATACTGGCCAAAAAATTCCGATTTCAGGAGATTTAAGGAGCCATATCTCGGGAACCGTAAGTCATAGAGAGATGATATTGATGTTGATTAATATCAATATTTATTCAACACCAATACCAGTTATTGATTCAATTGACTCAATAATTCTGCGTCATTAATTATTGATTCAACAATTATTAAGTTAATAACTAATGATGCAATAATTATTGATCAAAAACTGATATTGGTATTGAAAAAAATTAATTGATTTTAAGTTCGTTCTGGCAATGCTTTTCGAGCATTCTCAACTTTGTTTTATTCTGATAAGCATTTTAAATATCTTCTACATACAACAATAAATGTTGAAGATGGGGGCATGAATTAGATACTAGGAATCTTTCCAACATCGAAGAACACCCTTATTTATTAACAGGTAGTCTTGTACAGTATATCACCAGAGAACCGTTCAGGGAAAGTTTACAATGTTACATATTTTATTAATGACATCTTTAAATAGAATGAAGAAAACAAGAAAGAAATTTGTTTTCAATAGTTGATATTCAGGTGGCGTGCCATTTTCCACAGACGCAGGAAAAGCAAAAGAGACATCACAAGCAAACTTAAAATTAGCGTGACAACTGAAGTCTCTTTTAAAAAACAATGCATCAGTTCTTGTCTCTTCTGAAAGGCCAGAAATATAAAATTTAATTGCAGGCTTTTAAAAATGGTTTCACTATTGTTTAGCAGTAGATTTAGTTACACGAAACAAGAAGGTACTTAAAAATTTCACATGATGTTAAGATCAAATCTTAAAAACCTGCTCTTCAATTTTCTTGATTGTAGATACAATAATTAACTGAAGAGTCAAACTTATCTTTGACAATACAAATCTGCACATAATGAAAATATGTTAAACAAGAGGTATAAAATCAAATACTTATTTCCACGAGAGATAGAAATAATACTACTAATAATAAACAGTGAGAATTTCTTTTCAACATAGGCATTTGAATAATCAGCTATTTAAACATTTCTTACGTGAGAACATAGGGTCGTAGAAAGCAAAACTACAAAATTGATTCGGGAACCGACTAACGGGACCAGTAGTTTAGAAGAGAGCTTCAGGCCGGATGTAACCTACAAAATATTCTATTTCAGCCTAACGGAAAACTTTACTTGATACGACAAAACACAAAATGATCTGAAAAAGATTTATCGATGTATTTTCTCGGTAGATAAACGCACAAATCCGTAAGATTTCACTCCCAGAAAGACAATAGGCCTACTGATCAGACCTCTTTATTTTTACTGAAATGGAGGACACCTCGATTTCGGTAATAGGGCTACTAGTGCAATTTTAGACTATGTAAAATGATTCTTTTAACTTCAAGGTTTAAGTTACCATTAATTCATTCTTCTTTTTATCCTTGTCTTGGCTATTTGCTATAATAATAATAATAATAATAATAATAATAATAATAATAATAATAATAATAATAATAATAATAATAATAATAATAATAATAATAATAATAATAATTTTTATTACATACTGGAAATTACAGACAGATCTGCCCACTTACAATTTCCATACAAAAATATGCAAATGGCAAAAATAAACATAATACATAATAAAATACAAATGATACATGCACAAAAGAGAAAAAAATCATGCATAAAACAAACATACTCTTATATAAAAGAAAGTAATACTCTCAGCTGATTATGAAATGATTAATAATTGTCTCTGTATATTGCTAAAATTATAATCAAAAATATCAATAACATTGGCAAAATCATTGGCCACTGATAAGATTTTATACAAAGGTGCATCATTAAGAAAGTGAATAGGTTTAAATATTTTCGGATTTCTTATATGATAACTGGTTGCATACAGAGTTATTATTGATAACAAATTACCGTGAAGAATTGAATGTAGCATTTTAAGATCCAGAATAAACCTTCTTTGAGACAACCTTAACATACCTAACGACACCTAACTTCATCCAACGACATACCTTTATAACACGTAAACTTCCAGCGTAACCAAGCAAGAAAAAGATTTTGAATTGTCTCCAAAGTAGTAGATATATAATCTATATTTCTATTCCACATAATTGAACAATATTCCAGATGACTTCTAACATTGGAATAATAAAGAATAAGGCAGGTTTTGACAGAGTTAAAATCTTTGGACATCCATTCCAGAATTCCAAGATTCCTTCTCGCTTTGGAAGTTATATTCTCAAGATGTTGTCTGAAAAGCAATTTACTGTCAAAAACAATACCTAAATCTTTAATCGTATCTACAATTCTAATTGGAGTATCATTTATATTATAAGTGAACAAAATTGGATTTGTTTTATTCGTAATATTCATTGAATAGGTTTTGTTACAATTTAAAGGTAGTACATTATTTTTAGACCAAAGTAGTATTTTATTAATATTATTTTGGAGGACCGAACAATCATCCAAATTTACAATGGTTTTGTAGATTTTGAGGTCATCTGCATACACCAAACATTTACAATCCAGATGTTTCATTAATAAACATAAGGAATAGAAGTGGTACGAGATTTGATCCTTGCGGAACACCGGAGTAAATATTATATACATCAGAAAGACTACCCTTATATCTAACCACAAACTTTCTTTGGGACAAGTATGATACTAACCAAGCAATAAATACAATGGAAAGATCATAAGATTTCAATTTGTTAATTAAGATGTCATGTGGTAGCATATCAAAGGCTTTAGAGAAATCGAAATAAATTACATCGATCTGACCATTAGTCTTAAAAATAGGAAGAGTATCCGCCATAAAACATGTCAAGTTAGTTGTGATTGATCTATTTTTCATAAAACCATGTTGATACATAGTAATATTGGGACAAACATGATTATACAAATAATTATATATCAACTTATCAAAAACCTTGGGTATGATACTCAACAGAGAAATTGGTTTATAGTCAGTTAAATTTTTCTTATCAGTTCTGGGGATAGGAACAACAGCGGCCATTTTCCAATGTTCAGAATATACAGAAGTAAGCAAACTCCAGTTAAATAGAGATGTTAAAACAGGCGCAATGATGGACACAATGCCCTTCAGTATAAAAGCAGGTATACCATCTAAACCACAAGACGATTTGGTATTAAGACTATTTATAGCCTTAATTACTTGCTCAGTTGTAATAATAATAATAATAATAATAATAATAATAATAATAATAATAATAATAATAATAATAATAATAATAATAATAATAATATAGAAAAACAATCTGGTTAAGGGTGCAAAACATTGTAACCTAATACAGCAGCCCAATATAATTTACAATTAGAAACGGCTTTTCCTACCAAATGGAGATGTGAGATCAGCACATTGGGTCCCACCCACTTTTTCCCTATCACTATAGATCAGAGTTTGTTAAGACTAAATTTTCCCTTTTTTTTTTTAATTACAAGCGTTACAATATGTGGAAAAATCAGCTTTCAGATGTCAGTCGCTTTAGATCAAACATTATGAAAATGAAATGAAATATTTGAGTTTTACTTCCCACGGTTATGCCGGTTAGTCTAAAGGAGACGGTGTTGATGAGTAATGAATGAAATGATGGAATGAAAAAAGTGGGAGGAAACGGGAGAACCCCTAGAAAACCCACGAGCACGGTGTTTGTCCACCACAAAGTCCACACGGCGCGAGCTGGAATCGAACCAAGGACCCCAAGCACCGGAGGTGAACGCTCTACCACTGAGCCACCGCGGCCCCATCAAACACTATGGTTCATGTTTGAACTTATATATATCTCATCTGGAACTCGGGAAGTTTTCTAAAAGAAATTGACAATCTCGAATCTGTCAAGTAAAATATCAATATGATAAATCTCTCCGCAGCACGCTTCCTCCCCCCAAAATTTTTAAGTACCATTACCTAGTTACAGTGCGACTTTCTTTATTTTTTTTTTCAGATTTTGTTTTCCACTAAATATTGTGGGGCTGATAAAGTTGGAAACAATACTGATTTCTATATTATTCCATAACATTTCTCTATGTCTACAATTTGAAATTTGTTCTATCTAGATCTGAATAATTTTGGTATGTTCGATACACTCCCACCGGGAATCGAACCTGGGACCTCTTGCACAAAAGACACGCACTTTCGCCACTATACTAAGTGATCCAAAAATCTCGTTACATCTCTTATGTATTTATGTATTTTTCGATGAGGCAACGTTATGGATCAGCTATTGTGCTACATACAGTTCGCTATTGTATGTAATACAGGATTTTTCGTCCTGTACATGGATGTAATGGAGCTTTTACATCATCTCATAGAAATGTGGGTACCATTTTAAAAATATGTTCTCTATTTATACTTTTTAAAGTTTTTGTTGGAGTAATACGAATAAATATATACATATCTATTTCTACAAATAAACCAATGTAACCATAATTCAACACTATCGTGAAAATTTAAGCCTACAAAAGCATACCATACAGTGAACGATTGTTTATTCATGTATTGTATCCTGTTACATGTTTATTTTTCCATCAACGTATTAAAAAGAAAATTTATTATTTAATGTAAACAATGTAGGAATTAAATTTAGTGAATAAAATTCACTACTGTTCCAATGAGAACAAAAGAATTACAAAACCATGTTGATGCCATTATTATTTAATCATGCTGAATAGCAACATAAACCCGTAATATAATATAAAACCACGTTTTAAATAAATAAATAAAAAAAAATACCCCGATCTTTTATTATATTACTGAATGGGGAAAAAGTACTGAACAATACCACCATTATAAATAGCATGATTTGGTAACCTTCTGTAGAACATCTCTTTACGTACGAAATCAATATTTAACTTCACTTCCACTCCACACCACTTATCCAAGAGAGATGGGAGGCAGGTCTTCAACAGCTTCCTTTGTGAATGTATTCAGAAAGTAAAGCTTATATCGGAATTCACAAATTATCTCTTCAATCATGATTTTCTACAATACCTACAGTAAAGTTTTGTACAGTCAGAAGCACAAGTGCTTCCTCACAGATAAGGTTCAAGTACTTAAATCATTAAGAATGTTGGCGAAAATTGTATTTGAATTAATCGATTTATTTCTGTTATTAGTAAAATTATATATACATTAGTGCAAAAGGACTGTCGTTTTCGATTGGGTTACAAACCGCGTTACTCATGACCCAGAAGTCGTAGACCCGTGATCTACTAGACCTGGTGACACAGGTAGACCCGAAGACACCAAAACTTCATTAATCATTATACACACAGCGACCATCAAATATGATAACACAGTTTAACAAGAAATCACCACTACCTACCATCACCTATTTCTATATACACTGATCTGTAAATTCCTATTGGGTGTTCTTCAATGCGTTTTTATTAGTGTGTATATACTTTTTCATCCTGAAGTTCAAACTTCTAACACACATGTATGTGAGCAAATTTGGCTTCAGTTTGCAACCTTACCTTAGACCAGAAGACACACGCGGACAAACTCCGAACAAGTAGATTAAACGTATCGTGATTAGGAAACAATATCAAATCGGGTATCAAGTCTCTTGGGATACCCAGACCGATCGACCGGACAAAAATCGTGACCTGTGTCACTACAAATTAGAAATGGTGAAAACCAGTTTTTTTTTATAACCCGGAAACCTGTTCCTAGAAAAAATCAAAGCCAAAAATACTGATTTTTCGGTTTTCTTCAAAACCGGCTGTTTTTCTCGGTTTCAATTTTCTTTTAAAAAATCATTTTTCACTGAAACCATTTTCCGTTTTCTCCAAAAGACTTTTAGGTTTTAACCAAAGCCATTATTCTTTTCCCAGAAGCCGGCAGTGTTCTGTTCTTGTGGTAGAACCTATAAGTTTCCAAACAAGTTAATAACGGTCGGCCGTTTTTTTTTTTTTTTTTTTTTTTTTTTTTTTTTTTTTTTTGTGTGAGCACATCAGCTTTAATCGTCGTTGACTGCAGTTCACAACCCTTCTAAGTCAGGTCACATTTCAATTGTATCACGATGTTGGATCAAAAACCGAAAACTGTGCTCTCACCGGAATCGAAGCTAGGATCCCAAATACGTGTGGTGATCACCTCGTTACTTAGTTTGTTGATTAAGAGTTTAGCATCCCGTTCAGCACTCAAGCTGTATGAGAGGTGAAACGAACGTAAGATCCGAACCACATGAGATCCCACCGGGAATCGAATCCAGGTTTCCCGCGCCATTGTGCTAACCATTTAACCACGAGAAAATTCTCGATAATCAAATTTTACACGAGATCTCCTTTAGAATCCCATTAACATTTAAATATGTGTACTGCACAGCACTGAATGCTTAAGTATTCGTACATATTGTATTAACGGATATTGGTGCTGCTTACTTGTTAAAATCATAGAATAAATAAAGCATTATACTCTCAAGCTGCCCCTTTTGGCGTTAGTGCACACGATATGTAAACGTAAATATGCACAAACGGACATTCAACTGCCTCTGTCTGTATTCATGACCTATATCGGTAAAATTAGCATTATTTTTATGGCCGTCTCACACAAAAGTTCGTGCACAGAAAGGCATCTCATTCATAGTTTAGGGTACATAAAATAGAGGAAGCGAAGCAGAGCTATTTTTAAAAGTTTAAAACAGAAGAAGTCAGACATGCTAGCTTCTCGTCACGTGGTGCGAATCGTGCCACTTTTTTTTTTTTTTTTTTTTTTTTCGCTTTCTTTTAAAAGAATAAGACTCCTTACCGGATGAACACTTGGGAAATCAACTTCCCATTCTATATGTGGAAACAACGCCCTTTGTTTTTCCACACTCAGAAACGAAAAGTTAGTGAAAAGTGAATCTGTATTTAAACAAAAAAGAGCTTTCCATTTGTTGCATCCCGGATTTAATTCTCATAAGATATACTTAAGATGGCTATTCAGAAAAAAAGAAAAAAGAAAGAAAACTTGTTTTTCAAATTGAATGAAACTATTAGTTTAATCAACAATTATTCTTTGTAGGTTATACGGGTCGGATAACGATGTGTGTAAATCGGTTTTTATGGTCAAAAGGAAAGGAATTATATGCAAACGAGTGAGCTTTAAGAAAAACCACGCTCACAATCTTATTTATAATCTCACATGACTTTAGATTGAACTATGCCTGTTAACCTAAGTGATACTGATAACCGCTCGAGGCACGGTTGCTCCCAACATAATTGCATGGTGTAAACGCGAAATTCTACCATGCGATCCGATATGCATTTAAGTGCATATTTCTGTGTCTATTCCAAGATACGATTTTTCGTAAAATTTACACGAATTTTTCAAACTTGTCTTTCTTTTTTTTTTTTTTTTTTTTTTTAAGATTTCTCGGTCAATAAAAAGGGATAAAATCAAGGTAAATCCAAGATTCCAATTTGGAAATTTGCGCGTAAAGATAAATTATGGATTAAATTGTCTTTGAGACTTCTAAAAATATAGCCAGTTTGAGGTGAAGGATTATCTTTGTTGTAAGGATTTTATTTTGCGCTAAGATCACCGTATCCGCCACTGCACTAGAATCAAGTCCTAATCGTGGTTTAGAGCCTGTGTTAATTGTCCTCAGGGCCGTCGCGTGGGTTGTAAGCGCCGGGGAGGAGAATTCTCAGCCCCGCCCCAATCTGTTACAAAAAACAACTGGAGTTTATTTTGTATTCCTAGATTTAAATATGGAATATAAGACAAAAGAAGTTAGTATTATGTCAATTTTTTAAAGTACATGGCTTTTGTAGTTAAAACATAACGAATTATTGAAATTCAGTGTTACTCTCATTTATTTTGAACTTGATACACATCAACACAGTAATAGCATAGAATATACAAATATTAAAACCCCCTTCCCCCCAAGTACAGAGGTCCGGCAGTACCCCTCGAAACTTTTGGTAAAAATTAAGCTTTAAAATTGCATAGTAATGCCTTTTTAGAAACTATTTTCAGTTTAAACCAATATAGGATAGCCTAAATTGGAACTTTATTAAGATTTATTTTTCCATTTTAGTAAAGAGGGACCCTTGAGTCCCCTCCATGGCTACGTCCCTGATAGTTAATAAACACATTTGTTTTATGAGATTAGTACAGAATTGAAGGACTGAAGGATATTTATTCTTTTATCGATTGGAAAGTACGTGCAAAGTAGTATTTGTGATGCTAACCGGTTATTATCAAGTGGTGTCAAAATAAACAGATAATTGTAGTATTGCAGTTATTGTGATATTACTTGAGCATTTCTTGGACGGAATAGGAATAAGGAAATGTTATTGAATTCTACTGAAGTTTCTTCAGTTTGTACCAAACTATCATACGGATAAGAAGCAAGTAATAGCAGATCTTGATCAGTTTTTCAAGATAAAAACTCTTCTCACAGAGGGTCGGAGAGAATTCCAGTTGAATAATCCTAGACGATGTTTTACAGTAACGGTAATTTTACTTAACCGTGGCCTGATCATTATTAAAATATCTGAACTTAAAAAAAAAAATCATTTTCCAACATAATCTGAATTACTTGAATTTCATTGATTTGTCGTCCCGGCGACCTCCTGGTTGCGGCGCCCGGGGCCCACGCGACGACCCTGATTGTCCTTCAGAAACTTGGTATTGGAAAGGACATGAAATACAAAAAAACTTAATACCGAAGTTATATGAAACATGAACCTATAGCTTAACATGGAATTTGAAGCGTATATGTTTCTAGCGGAAATTGAAGTCCGTCAAAGGCAAGAACAGAATATGATCCAATGATAAGTAACACACTAAAAAATAACATATGAAAACACAATATGATTTAATATATATATACATACAAATGAAGATAAGAGGTTTCTTGATCTTAGTTCATTATTTCCAAGAATAATTGATCTGTATCTTTTAATTAAAATTTAAAATCCGTAATCTACAGTTATTCATCCTCAAGACAATTGGAGCACCATTGTATAGTCATTACCGCTTTAATATTGCGATAAATTATTATTTCATTGTAATGGTTTTCATATTCCATTTTAAAACAATAGCGTCAATTATTTTTTTTTACTTCTTAATATCTATTGATACTTCTGATAATCAAAATCTTTTGAGAGAAAGCTCTGTATCTCAGTACTTGTGAAAAGACGCTTTTTAAGTACTAATGTAAAGTATTTTCCTTTCACATAATATCAATGTTGTAACGAAAATTTGTATAAATATGTAAATGTTATGGTCAATTGTCCGGTAGCGAAGATATTTTCTTTTATGGCCAGATCTGTACATTTACGTTGTGGCCAGACAGATTTTTCTCGGCAATTAAGATATAATACGTAAGACGCCATTATGAATTATGTAGATTCAATTTATAAAGAGGAAACTTCGTGAAAATATAAGGTAAATGTTGAAAAGTTTTTGAAAATACATGAGTTTACATTTATTTTATTCTGTGAGTTATCATCGAACATTCATGGAGTAAATTACGTCTTAATCCGTAAGTACTTGCGCCTTTTTTGTGACACCAGTACTCGCGCGGGGGTCCAGTAGACCCCCAAATTGATATTAGTTTTTTTTGTACAAGTATATTTTTTAATAATTAAGACAATGTAGCATAACTCTAGACACGTTTCTAAAAGAATTTGCTGCAATTAGATTTTTTGTAGTCGTTTTAAGACATTTTAAAAAATATTTTTTCATCAGGACTTGTGGCTAGCAATACAAAAGGTACCTGTTTGGGGGTCTGTGAACACACCGCACGAGTACTTAAGGATTAAGCAGTTCAATAATCCTATTTTGATGAACTTAGGACAAATATGTAACTAACTATCCAGAATAGTTGAAGTTAGTAATATAAAATGTTACTATATGGACATATCCATATTGGTAAAATGATACAAAAAGTCTTTCTTACTTGACTAATGGGCAATTGAAGCACAATCTCCCGCTTTCCGCGTGGTGTACATGTTCTATTACTGGGCTATCAGAGATACAGTTCATTTCATATTTTTTTAGCTAGTTATTCCTCGAGCTTTAAACTAACTGGACTGAACAGATTTTATTTCAGAAACTGTGAATAACCTAAATATTGTATAAGACCGCATATTTAGGTACTAATAAAAGGTACGGGCCATCGTACTTAACTTTCTCACTCCAATTCGTTAAACTAAACCACGCTACGTTGCAGACATTAATTAAACATTTTCTTGTACATAAGGTGTTTTCGGAAAATTTTGCCAAAGAAAATCACCCCAAAAAACTAAATTATCAAGATTTTTCCATAAGAAATGACTTCGATAATGGAATATGAACAAAATCACTTCGAGTTGTTTTTAAGAAAATCGTTCGAGAGAAAAAAAACACCCCAAGAATAAACTACTTGTACAATTTTTAGGACAAATGAGTTATGCCATGAATATCCCTCGTACATACTTTGAGGACAAATGAGAGATTTGCCATATTGTCAGGTTAATAATGACATATTTATTTATAAAATATGGACGGACATTCCTCGTTTTTCTTTGAAAATCGTTCCAAAGAAACATACAATGACAACTACTCCTAGTACATCCATTTAGGACAAATGAGTTATGTTATATTGTCAGGTTATTAATCATTTATTTAAAAAATATAAAGAAAATCGCTTTTTTTTTTAGAAAATCGTCCCCCAAAAAACTCATCTCCTAGAACAAACTATTCATTATACATTTCTTCATTACAAACAAGTTATGTCATATTTTATCTGGTTAAAAGGAAATATAAACAAAAGTTATATGAGTTACACATTTATTTATAAAGTATAAACAAAATCGCTGAAGCCGTTTTCGAGAAAATTGATTAAAAAAAATACAACCTTCTGTAAACTGCCCTTATTTTCAGGAGTAGAAAGATAATTCCAAAAATCCCTCTGGGGAATCACATAAAAATCTACTTAAATGTAAAATTTGGTCTCGATACGTTGACCGTTATGGTCAGTAGGTAAGTGTATATAAGGATGAACGGGCAAACAGACGTCGGAAAAAAAAAAAAAACACTGTTTCAGTATCTATGGACCATTAAACGTGTAAATCTGCTGAAATATCGAAATCGATTTTTTTTTCAGGACCACTATACTTTCTTCTTTTCTTCCGTCGCTCGAAGGTAAAAATATGGAAAATACGCATGCAAATAGGCACTTACAATTTAAAAAATAAATACAAAAGTAGGCACTAAAATCTAACTCGAAATAATGGAGTTAAACCTTGAACGACACAGAAACTGAAAATTAAGTCATAAATAGTGTTAAAACAATCAAGAAACGTCTTTCATGTTTGTTTGCACATAACGTAAGATACTGCAATTTGAAGAAAGTTTTTTTAAAAAAATGTATTAAATTATTTCCATGTATGTTTAATAAATAAATTCTTTACAGCACTTTATCACAGCTGTACAGAGTTTTTTAACACTTCACACACAACAGTTTGAAAAAAGAATTCACTGGTCATTTTCAAATGAATATGTGCTTTTTCCTGTCTGTTACAAAGAATCATTTCCCAATCCACAATCACCTGTCATTAATCATCAGTCTCTTTTAGCCCATAATTGTAGGACGTTATTTTCTATTGCCTTAAATTGCTATTTCTGTTAATAGTTAAAAAAAAAATCATTAGACACATAATCAACTTATCAAAAAAAAATTATTCTAGTGTTGTTTGAGTGTTTAAGTAATTGTTGAGAAACCTCAATGAAAAGCTTTAAATAAATCTACGAGGAGAAAGAAGAAAAACTATAGAAACTCCATGCAAGGAACTTCCTTTATGATTTCCTTTCTCAGTAGCGTGATGCAAGCATCAACGTCCTTGCCTGTCAGTTTTTATAAATATTTGTGATTAAAAAAAAAAAAAAAAAAAAAAAAAAAAGCTAAATGAAATCATTTTACCAAGAAAATATGCATACGTATTTAAAAATAGTGATAGGAGCTTGAACAGAGTTATACATTCTGAACATAATTATTTAGTTGATATCTTAAAGTATTTTGAATTGTGGTTCCTCTAGGTATTTCTTCAATATTTCTCCTACAACTTTCAATTCAGCTTTTAAAAACTACGCATGCGAATGTAATATTTCAGTATGTTTAATTCTTAGTATTGATTGATTGACTGATTGATTTGTATGTTCTTTTGTCAGTAGGGAGGCTACTCTGCAAATAAAATATATGTGTTTCATAGCGTTGCCACCTTTCCAAAACAAAATATCGGGGTGCTTCATGCTTTTTGCACCTTTCCAAAGCAAAATGTCAGGATACTTAATCCACTTGTTCAGGGGGGAGGTATTACTGTAGTGGCAGATACGAGGTCTGATAAATTGATCCAAGCAAATTTGCCGCCTCCCCCCAAAAAAATTTGTCATTCTGGGCCATAGCCCATGTTAGCCCATACATAAAAATGCAACCCTCCTTTGTATAGTATAATATAGGATGAGACCCACAGCTTGAAGCGAGATCTGAACCACTGTAGTCCCACCGGGAATCGAAAACTTGGACCTCATACATCAAAAAGTGAAATGAAATTAAATCATTCAATGTCCTACGATTATGCCCTTTAAGCTAAGGGAGACCGATGATTAAGACAAGTGAATAACGATGGAAGAATTGGTGGAATGAGCATGTGAGAGGAAACGGGAGTATCGCGAGAAACCTATGGACTCGATGACGTCCATCACATGCACTGAGAAAAAAATTGTATGTGGCGTACGTAAAATCGTATGTTGCATTTATAAATCCTGTAGTTTTTGGACAACGTACAGCAGACGTATAACTGATAATGCATGTTCTATAATACTTTCTGTGTAAGTGTTCCATTTGTACGTACTTTCCGTATGAAACAATACACGCGGTCAGGATCTCACATACAAATGGATGTATATAACATACAGTTGACGAAGGTAACTATATGTATGTAATATAAGGAAGACTGTTAGATATCAGGCATCCTGTAACGGCATGATGTAACATCTAAGGGCAATGCCAATGTAGCATACGGATAAGGTATACTTTGTATTGATTTCTGTAGTAAGCAAGAGGATTACGTATATTTGTAAAATATACCGCTGTCCGGAGAACGGATTTTCCTCAGTGTGGTCGGGGAATCAAACCAGAGCCCAGCAGGCACCAGAGGTAAAAGCTCTACCACTGAGCCATCAGTAGTACGGCGTCCACCTCTGGTGCATGGGGTCCTTGGTTCGATCCCAGCTCGCGCCAAGTGAGCTTTGTTGTGGATAAACACCGTGAGTATGGGTTTTCTCGTATTCTCCCGTTTTCTCCCACTTAGTTCAATCCACCATTTCATTCATTTCTCATCATCACCGTCTCCTTTAACCCAGGCGACATAACCGTGGGAGATTTCATTTTTTGCATTTGTGAGAGTAACACCAGGGAGTACGAATGAAATCCGTCAAATGTAGCATACGATAGTACACTTTCACCTACACACTGCATGAAACAATTTCACAATACTTTACTTATCTTTTCTGCAGGAAGAAAAATAAAAAAATACAAAAAACGAAAGAATAAAACGTGTTTTGAATCTAATAAGTAGTGTTATAATTTTTTTAGTGTTTAAAAAAATAAAGAAAACACCACGTCTTCTAACTTCTTCCTCCCTCGGCCCTCGTAAATTATTACGAAGAATCCCATAAATTTTTCTTCACCCTGAATTATGCAATAAAACAGTAGGCACAAAATTGCCTAAAGGATCATGAGTGGAGACTATAAAACCTTTATGTGACGTCCTCCGGGTAGAAAACACAGTTGGGTTATAATTAAGTTTAAGCTTCTAAGACTTTTGTTACAGTTTCACACGCACTTGATTTGGGAAACATAGCAAAACCTACAGAAAGCAGCTTAAGATATTCACGAAAGAAGCTGGAACGAAAACACGCTCTGTCTTCTTTCAAATTTGATCTTTTATGGGATTAGTTTTCAATTAAAACAGCTATTTATAAGCTAGATTTGGAGACAGATAAAATGTTTTTACTGTAACAGAGCACGAAGTACTATTGAAAAAGCAAAAATATACACTAGCGTTCTTTTGTTTCCGATTTGGTTTACCATTTGTTATATGATAACTACTCATAAAGTTTTAATGGAAAGTGCTACTGTTATGAACAGAAGAAAGTTTAAAATAACTATAATATATCTGTGGTTTTGAAATTCATAGGTAGCTCTGGCCGTCCAAATGGCGAACTTGAAACTCTGTGGTTCTCGGTCACTGCATCGACTATCAAACTTTTATAAGCTCTTAACGTGTTAACTCTTTATTCAAAGATCTCCCTGTTTATCCTCCCGACCTTGTCAACAACAACAACATATCCACCGAATATCAAACCTAAGATAATCAAATATGACAATTTTGCATGAGCAAATTTCCTAAATAATTTAAGATGTCGACTTTTCGAATCAGGGCCGTAACTTGTGGGGGGCATAGGAGGCACCTGTCTCCAGGGAAGCTTCCCGCCGTTCGAGGGGAGCCCACTTTAAAATAAAATTTTCTTACTCCGTATACGATACGAACATGAAATTATAAATGAAGCGTCAAACAGGTTCAATACATTACATAAACAAAACAGCATACAAAAGGTAAATAAAACAGAGTCGTGGGCCTATTTGAGTAAAAAAATGTATAATATCAGGGGTCATAGGAATAATATTTTTCCGTATTGCTGTGAGATTTGTCAATATTGTCCCCTATGGAACGGGCCCAGGGGCGTAACTAACGGCCCCTCAGACCTTGCCGTGTGGGAGGGTCCACAGGCTCCGGAGGGTCTACAAAGAGGAAGAGGAAGATAGAAGGGACCTATTTTCGAATTTTGCGAGAGGGCTTACGCGCCAACTTTTTCTAGGGGACCCAAATTTTAATTCACCCCCCCCCCAAGAAAAAACTAAATTACGACGCTGTTTTTCGAATGTAAAAATTATGTTAGTGTTTCTTTAAGACTTTTACGTCTGTCATCTTAACCACAAAAACTTTAGCGACAAGGAATGTAACAGAAATCAATTCGTACTTTAATAACATTAGTTAACAAAGGTTTTGTTACATAAAAGAAAATATCTGTTCTTAAAGGAACTTTTTGCGCTGAATTCGAATATGCATTCGGTTTTTCTCCATCACGTACGATTTTCTCGTAACAGAGGGATTTTCGGGAAAATTCCTCAAAAATTTCCCTTTTCGTTTATTTTACACCCCAAGGTCTTGTCCCCTTGCATATACTAACATAGAAATTATACCTAAGTATACTTTGATTCATATTTAACAAACCCTCCAAGTTTCGTAATAATCGCTTTATTCTTTCTAGAGAAATAAATATGTTTGTATGTATACTGTGTGTACTGTTTATTGCACCTTATAGTAATGCTTTCAGATCTCTTAAGTTGAGGTAAAACGTTTTGCTTTATTACCACAAACACATATATAAAATATAATACAATATAATTTACAAGTGTGACAATTTACAATAAACAATAATACAAATGTACCAAAAGGTCATGAAAAGACAATCAAAACTATCACAATATATGAAACTTCCATTGGGTTACAAAAACGTACACTACTTCCTTCTTTTGTAAGAAATGTTGCATTCTCTAACAAGACCCCAACAATAGTCCCCCATCATTGAAGGATCCCATCGTCCCTGGTACCTTTTCTCTATTGCCATTATATCTTGGTGGAATCTTTCCCCCTGTTCGTCGCTGAGAGCACCTAGGTTAGCAGGAAAGAAGCTGAGGTGGGAGTGCAAAAAGTGGATTTTTAAAGACATCCTACAACCCAACTCTTTGTATTTCTGTATCATGTCCTGTACGATTTCTGTGTAACTCTCAGCTTTGTTATTGCCCAGAAAGTTGCGCACAACACACTTAAATGCTGTCCAGGCAGCTAGCTCAGCACTGTTTAACTTGCTGTCAAAGCTATCATCAAGCATTAATTTCCTAATTTGGGGACCAATAAACAGTCCCGCTGAAATCTTAGCATCACTCAGGTTAGGGAACTTATCTCGCAAATACTTGAAACCTTCACCAGATGTGTCCATGGCTTTGACAAAGTTTTTCATAAGTCCTAACTTGATATGAAGTGGCGGTAGTAATATCTTATTAGGATCTACCAAAGGAGCGTATTTGACGTTGCATTCTCCAGGTACGTAATTCACTCTAGGTTCCCATTCCTTCACTTCATAATGTTTGTCATCAGCTCGGCTATCCCATAAACATAAAAAACATTGGTACTTCGTGTAACCGCACTGCAGTCCTAATAAAATACCAACTACCTTGAGATCACAACATATTTGCCAACAATGGTCCTTGTAATTTATAAGATTTAGCAAAGTTGACATGGTGTCATGGGATTCCTTAATCTTCACTGAGTGCGCAAGTGGTATAGAAGGTTTTTTATTTCCATTATGTAAAAGGACAGCTTTAAGGCTGACCTTTGACGCGTCGATAAATAACCTCCATTCTTCTGGAACGTAAGGAATTCCTAGCTCCGCCATCAACCCATTTATATCCGTACATACGCACACATTATCTTGCATTGAGAAATAGCTTGAAAATTGAACATGCCTTTTCCTGTACACTGATATGTTCGTTTCTGCATCCAATAAGTTCCACTGCTGGAGCCTTGATCCCAGAAGTTCCGCCTCTTGTTTTGTCAGGTGCAAATCACGGACACAAACTTGGAGAATTGTATATATATGTATTAAGATATACATATACTGTACGTTTAAAAAATATATACGTTGGAAGTACATTCTATTTTTATACACGTTTCTAATTTACAGAGACCAATACAAGTGTGTTGTTGACTATTGTAAGTATTCATTTTTATGTCTGTGTTTGTAGTAATAAAGCAAATCGTTTTTACCCCAACTCAGGAGATCTGAAAGCATTACTATCAGGTGCAATAAACAGTGCACACAGTATACATACAAGTATATTTATTTCTCTAGAAAGAACAAAGCGATTTTTACGAAACTTTTAGGGTTTATTAAATATAAATCAAGGTATACTTAGGTATAATTTCTATGTTACTATATGTAAGGGGACAGGAGCTAGGGGAATAAAATATCTGAAAAAGGGAAATTTTTGAGGGAATTTCCCGAAAATCCCTCTGTTACGGGAAAACTGTAAGTGATGGAGAGAAACCGAGTGCATATTCGAATTCAGCGCAAAAAGTTCCTTTAAGATCAGGTGATTTTTCTTATGTAACAAACAAAAAGTTTAAATTTGTTAACTAGTGTAATTGGAAGTCGCCATCCTGTATTTAACTGTAACAGCCTTTAAGGGTTTTCAAGAGGAATCGAAGTCAACTAAAAGTAGGGACGTTCCAGGGATGAGGTATGGACGTCTGTAGCATTTGAAAACCTGTCGGTAAGGCAGTGCCTCGTTGTGTCAATGAATAAAATAAAATAAAATACAAATACAAATACTATTACATGGGACCTTCCCAGCTCGCTACCTTCTTTTGTGAAATGCAAACTTCACATTTCTACCCAATATTTATTCTGGCCTTATGCTGAGATTCTAGAAAATTTAGTATCAATGGCTTTCTCTGGGCAAAGTACTATCAGCGAAAACGTTTCGGGTGGACATCGCTGACTCTATTCATATTCCAGTTTTCAACATTTCAATTCAGATTTTACGTTGTAACTTTCTTGTAAATAGCTAGTTGCTGTGCAATATTTTCTCCTGTGCTCAGTAAATTTCTTTATTAAATTATTTCTTGTTTTTTCCTATATTATTGTATGAACAATGGATGCCTCAATGAGGAAAGGAAGTGCATACCACTGAACAGATAATTTTCATTCAAAAACACTGATTGAATCAGAGACAATAAATACCTTAAATATCTGCTGACCTAGTGACTAGCGCGTGTGCGTTTGGTGCACATGGTCACGGGTTCGATTCCTGGTTGAGGAGAACTGAGCGCATCACGGTGGTTCGAATTTTATGGTAAAAAGGGATGCTAAACTAAAAAAAAAAGCAAACAAATCTTAAATCAACTTTTTTTTTTCATCTACGGACGAGTACAATTATTCAACACGTAAATGAAATAACGGAAACTGTTCTTAATCTGTTTCAGCATACTGAACTAATATTTGCACAATAATTTTAAATTTACTCTAGGAGGTGGCGCAAAGGTAGTTTATACCAGTTCTCAACCTTTTTTGACGATGAAACACTTCACTGCAGGTCCAGGACATCGCGACAGACCTGTTTGTACTTTAAAATAATAATAATAATAATAATAATAATAATAATAATAATAATAATAATAATAATAATAATAATAATAATAATAATAATAATATCTATTATATATTATTATTATTATTATTATAGTGATACCAATTAGTTTTTATAATGACTGTATATAGCACTGGGCATTATTGCTATCGCTGGAGGTGTTGACTGGTATAGTCTGTCTCGATTTTAATTATTATTAAATTCTTCATGATTTTTTAATATTTTAGAATTCTGCGTCACACCTAAGAGGATTGCGTGACACACCAGTGTGTCGCGGCACATCGGTTGAGAACCACTGCTCTAGACAAAGCCTTCTCTTCAACGTGACTGTACAATATGAAAATAAACAATGAAATGGATGCTATATTTTCTTTGCGATAACAAAGAGTCAATTCTGTTAATATCGAGTTGTTACCTTCGAACATAACAACTTTCGATAACAGCTTTCAGTATGAAATAATACTACCCCTTGAATAATCTATGAGACATGGTTTTGTTGTAAACAATGGTAAACACAGTGGAAAAGAAACAATAGAAACGAAATATTAGTCGGTTATTTTGGATTATTCACCGACAATCGTCCGATAAAGTAACGCCCTTTGTTAAACAATCATTTGACCAAATATCTTTTAAAAATTTACTTTAAAATGCTCATTTATTATATACAGTAGAATTGTTGAAGGTACTACTTTGTCCTAGCACTGCTAACATAAATCATGTGGTCTTGCAGTTGTATTGTTAAGATGAAAAATGATCACTGCAAGGGAATGATGAATTGATAAAGAAAGTAAAAGGAAACGGAAGAGTTTCAAGAAGAAAGCTCACGAGCACGATGTAGTCCATCTCTCAAGGTCATATGATAATTTGAATAGAATCAGGAACATTTTTGTACCTGAAACGAATGCTTTATCACTGAGTCATTGCTCTGTAAACTAGTTGCTATGCTTAAGATGTATTTAGCAATTTGTCATCTTTAAATCCGCCTTGATTCTTGTCTTCGTTGGATTATGAAAATTCCATTATTAATCCATTATTAACATTAATCCTACTTGTAGCGAGGAAAGGAGAACTGGAAAAGGCCGCGCTTTCCTTTAAGAGGCCTCATCACTGCGAAATTAAAATATCGCTAATTTTACAGTAATTATATCATATCATCAAATAGATAAAAGATAATCAAAAAGTGGAACATAACGTAGACAATATTATGTTGCGTGAGACACTGCTCTTACGACTCATTTATCTGCTTTCTATTTTGAGCCATTTAGAAAAACGGCATTTATTTTCGCGTTCCTAAATAACTGCAAACGGAAAGCTACTAGGTGACTCGTGATAACGGTACCTCATGTAAAATAACATCGTCTAGGGAGGTCTTGATCCACTTTTCGATTATCTTTTATCTATTTGAAGATATCCCATAATTACTGTAAAATTAGCAGTATTTTAATTTCGCAGTGATAGGTACTCTTAATTGTCATTACTTTCCGCATTTTTCGCCAACAAATGCTGTGAATGCAACTGAATCATTAGGGTTTCACCTGAGATTTGAATACCGAACTTTCAATTAAATGTTTAAAGGTTAGTGTAAATAAATCCATTTAATTTAATTAAGCATTAGTTATTAAATTAGTTGGTGTTCCAAATGATGATGACGGCCTGTAAGAAAGGAACACAAAATAATGAAATTCAGTGTGATACAGTGCAAAATACAAATTAGAAAAAAGTAAATCTTTCAATTTTACGTCCCACGGTTATGCCAGTTAGACTAAAGGAGACAGTGATGATGAGAAATGAATGAAGTGATGGTATAAATAAAGTGGGAGGAAACAGGTGAACCCCGAGAAAACTCACAAACACGGTGTTTGTCCACCACAAAGCTCACTTAGCGCGAGCTGAGTTCGAACCAGGAATCCCATGCACAAGAAATGAACGCTCTACTACTGAGCCACCTAACCCCCGGCACAAATTAGAATTAATGGAAATTGACTCACATTCAGCAAATATATATTTGCTTTATTTCTTTGACAAAATGTGTTCAGATAAGGCTATCGTTTATAGTACAGTATCACTTCCACCTTACGCTGATAATTGTATGATGCAATTATATTGCTTGCATCACGCTGATATCCCTCTTTCCCCGTCATATAAGTTCCTTCTTTATTTTAGTTTTAGGTTTTATTCATATTTTCTGTATCATAAATTATATTAGAACTCGGTACAAATCAGGAATCTAATCTCGAACCAGAGCAAGAATAGTTACCCTCGGTTTACTATGGAGCCCAAATTTGGGAAGAGCCTCTACTGGAGGTTGCATCTCAGCATTTGCTTTGTAGAAACTAACGAACAACTAGGAAGGAATATTGTAATTGTATGCTACAATAACAAAAATACTGGCTGTTGTTGTTAGTTTCGCGGAATTTAACATTCCTTTGCAGCAATGAGGCTACATGAGACTTGGATATACAAGTATATGAGTCACGTGAATTCAACTTAGATATTTCATATTGAAGTCAGTAACGTTATTCATTTAGATAGCAGATTGTCCATTAAGTAATGTAACAACTTCTCAAATATATTATAACGGACAACGGAGTGTCCGGATTTAATTACATTCAACAAATAACTCTCACTGAATAATTAGTCTCAGGGAGAAAGAAAAAAAGTGAAATCTTAAAAGGCTCTTCTCCAAATATCGCCCCTACTTTTATAGAATTTTGGGAGTATGTTTAGCAGAAGGGGTCCAGAAGCACGTAAAAAACACAAAATTTACAGGAGAAATGGATGATGCAAGTACTTAGACTTAATGTAACCAAATCTAACCTAGCCTAACCTAAACTAACCTAAGATAACCTGAACTAATCTAAACTAACCTAATATTAGTAGAAATAAATGAAATACAATCATTTTTTTTGGAAAACTATGTTGGACCCCAACACTAACATAACATGAACTAGTGAACAGAAATTAACTTTTTTTTAAGAAAAAAGTGCTAGACCCCTTCTGCTAAACATAGGCCGAATTTTGGTATATAATTTGAAAAAATAATGAAGAACATCAACAGGGACGTACGCAGGGGGTAGGTCCTGGGAGTCCGGACCCCCCCCCCCGAAATTTCGACTTTTGTGTAAATTTAGCCTAATTTTAGGGACAATTTTAGGAATTTTAGTATAAAATACCCTCATATTGAGTTTGGACCCCCCGAAATAAATTCCTGCGCACGCTACTGAACATCAATAATTTAGAAAGTGGGCCATACAAAATGCTATTTCATGAACTAGTAATTGTTTTCAAGACCTTCAATATACTTTATTAATTTGGATGCCCAACTATTATGACGTCATAAACTGGGCAACCATATATTTCGTCTATGAGAAAAAGCTTGGTAATAGTTACTAGAATATTTAATAGCATTAGTTTAGATCAGTGGTTCTCAACCGATGTGTTGTGACACTGGTGTGTCACACAGTCCCCCGGGGATGTGACACGAAATTTCAGACTTTAAAAATCATGAAGAATTTAATAATAATTAGTTAAAGTGAAGACAGAATACCAGTCAACACCTCCAGCGGTAGCAATAATGCTCAGTGCTATAGAGTCATTATAAAAACTAATTGATTTGATTAATACAAAAATATCAAACACGTGTGCAGCTAGGTCCTGGATGATCTGTAAAGTGTGTCGTCACTCAAAAAAGGTTGAGAACCACTGGTTTAGAAACTACCTGGCTCACTTTCTACATTATTTTTTGTATATTTCATCAGGGTCGTATTCAGGGGATGGGTCTTGAGGTCCAGAGCACTCTTCCCCCGAAATTTCGGCTTTCTGTAAATTTAGTCTAATTATAGCCTAAGGATGATTTTTACAAATTTTAATATGTGATAATTTATGCTCATATGAAATTTGGACCTCCAAAAGGTTTAGATTCCTTCCGAAATAAATTCCCTTGTACGTATCTGTACGTCATTATCTTTTAAGTTAGGCCTATTTACGTTTTTTTATAATTTCTTTCTTAATGGGGTGAGTTAGGAAAGAGTATTAATGTTCTGAAGTTATGAATAACCTTGATAAACTTAAAAAATTGATGAAATAACTTACGACACGAATCGAGTAGGCGGAAACGGGAGAACCTTGGAAAAACCCACCGACACAATGTTGTCCACCAAACTTTCATGATCTAGAATCGAACTAGGAACGAAAATATTTCACATCAAAGACAAGCACTGAGCCATCACTCCCTTCACAATATTTCTTTTTAAAAAAATGTAATAAAAATATTTTTAACTTATTTTGAATATTTTACAAATGCACTGAAGGAAGATCTAATCATATAATAGTTGGTGATTACGCGTTTACTTACCCTTTGCTCCGGCGAATTCCGGAGTACTTCATATGTCGCATCTTCATGATGTCCGTGTGAATATAATGATGAAGAAGAATAGGAGTCCCCCTTGTATGAACGTCGGGTCACTTACTGGGGGATCCCTGTCGCCGGAATATCCTTTTCGTATCCCGGAATCGGAACCAGAGCGTCACTCCAGCTACAGCGCAACTCCATCTTCGACGGACATCACTTCCAGATGAACAACACGGATCACATTTACAACCACACGCACTTACGCACACACACGCACCACTGAGAAACCCACCCAAATAACGCAAACTGGAGGCAGAACGTGCAAGCCTTGCTTCGTTCTCTGTCGCGGGCAAGGCGAAGACTGCTGGGGAAAATAAAAAGCACTGCTCACCACACCAACCTACTCCGAAGCGAAACACGTCACACTTCACCTGTCCACAAAAGAGAGAGTCCTCCACGCAGACTGGATAGCTACCAGAGGGCGCGCGGGAGAGTGGAAAACATTATTGGCTCATTAATCCCTCATAGTAAAATAATTAGAGATTCTGAAACAATCTAAGTAAACAAAGGGAAACAGTTAACGCCTGCCCTCATAACGTTAGGACAAGTAAGCGTGAAGTAGTTGTAATCTTACGAATTACCGGGAATTGAAGGAGAAATTATCTCCTTAAAGATAACATATTACCCTCAGCAATGCATGAAAATTATCGTTGGAGGGGTGTGTATACATCAGGTATGTAATGCAAGGCATTTTGCAGATATCATCAGTTTTTTTTCCTCATGTAACCCTATGTAAAAATTCTTTAATTTACACATTGGTCGTAAATTAACAATAATTTCCAAATAGACGGTATTATATCTATGCTGGCTAGCAAAAGTGAATCTCCACATTCAATAATTCCGAACACGCGCCTTTGGCGCGGGAGACCCGTGTTCGATTCCCGATTGAAGGTCATGTGATTTTGATTCCACGTTAATGAGTAGGTCCACGTTTGATATAGCCTCGCTGCTGAAAAGGGACGTTAAACTCAAAATCAACTCAAATCAACTTACTTCGAAGTTACTGGGAAAATATATTGTATAGGTGTTAAACACTTTCACCAGCAACTATACAATATTTCTACGTATACAGAATCTGAACAGAGATCAGAATTAGAGGCGTTATTTAGGAATGGAAGGGAGATCAAATTGTTCGTTTTAAAAACTGAAATGAAATCGTTAAGTTTTACGTCCCACACTTATGCCGGTTAGGCTAAAGGAGAGTGTGATGATGAGAAATGAATGAAATTTTGGAATGAAGAAAGTGGAGGAAACGGGGAAACCCCGAGAAAACCCACGAACACGACCTTTGTCCACCACAAAGTCTACACGGCGCGAGCTGGAATCGAACTAGGGATCCCAAGCACCGGAGATGAACGCTCTACAACTCAGCCACCGCGCCCACTGTTCATGTTTTAATAATATAGTAATATACAAATGACAAACATTGATTGGTTAGAGTTCAGAGCCTATTTCAGCTCCCAGGCTACATAAGAAGTGGATCTACAGTTAATATATATATATATATATATATATATATATATATATATATATATATATATATATATATATATATATATATATATATATGTCCGTCTTTAAATGTAAATATCGTCACTATATGAGAATATTCTTGCATAGACAGAAATCAAATTGCCCTATGTATCAAGGCTCCGAATAGCTAAATTTCTGACCAATAAGAAAATGCCTAGAAATAATTATTAATTCCTGTTTTTTTTTTTTTTTTTTTTTTTTTTAAATTTTTGATTTTTTTAAGTCTTCTTAATTCATTCACTAAAACTGAAACAAGTTGTGGAGGGTGGATGGAAGATCCTTAAAACACTTTGTTATATCCCACAGCTGTGACAGAGCACACGACAGGCGAATTCATAGTGTTGCCCACGAGACGTCTCGTGAAGTTTTGTCGAATTATCGTTTCGTCTCGATACTCTAAAAGATTTTGTAGTTTTATCTTGATTTTTCTCGTCTCATATATGTAATTTACGTACACACTTTATGTCCTGATTATTTTCTGCTTAATTTTATCTAAATTTTTCGTATTCTGAATTTTTCCGCGTCACGAGAGGTCCATGAAGGGTGTGATATAACAACAAATAAACCATATTTATTATTGGAGTATATTGTATAATGACAAGCGTATCTTTAAATGTTGACAAATGGTCTTCATTGCGTTTGTATAATCACTTTATCAATTTATACTTAATACTATGAATCATATGACACTAAAACAGTGCTTCAGATCTAAGATTTGGGTAAACTAGTGTTGCGCACATGGCTCTAGAAATTTCTAGTCTTGGGATGATTATTGTCATGATTTTCGTCTCGCCTCGAAATTGAAGAGGTACCGTAGATAACACGTAGATTTTACGTTGCGCTAACGCAAACCGTTACAAAATGAGGCCCTACAATTAATGTACTCAGGCGTCTCTCCAGTCTCCCTTTGCCTCGGCTTAGCTGGCCTTCGTCTTGTCATTATGCGGCCGGCCTTATACCTAACAGCAGCAGTACATTATTTTAACTGAAAAACATAGTATCCTATTAGTTATACAGCCTTTCGTCAAACAAAGTGTTAGAAACAACCAGGAAAACTAACATTGATATACAAATATTCAAATCACGTCTTGTCCTCCCACTTTTCATGTCCAATCGCCGCCACTCCTTGGCTCAATGTACGTACGTAGTATCAAGTACGTGTATATTGGGCAACGAACAATTTGCCGTCCTTTATCCAATAGTTTTCGATAAACCACTCCCATCCGTAATTTTACTTCTTTCACAGGACTGCCAATTGAATTGGTGGCCAAATGCTTGGCAAAGCGTTGGGCCAACTGCAATTACAACGTATGGCCAACGTTGGCATTTGGTCGGTCTATTCTTTCCTACTGTTGAGTTTACTGTCTGTGCTGCTAAGGATAATACGAAATTTCTTGATTAAAGGAGACAGATGACAAACATTATGGAATAATGATGAAACGGCAAAACCTTTGGAAACCCATGTTGTTTAGAAGTTCAAGTAAAATTGAACACAAATCAACCGGTTATTCGTTCATCTTTATTACAATATCAAAAAAAAAAAAAAAAAAAAAAAAAAAAAAAAAAACTTACTTCACATTTCATACTGTTTAATTTGTTTTGATGTGTATTTTTAAGTAGATATATGTTCACCCAAGTGAACATTTTGATCTGATATATCAAATACCGGTTATAATAACAGACAGTAATCACTGACCTATACTTTAGGATATATATACACATTTTTAATAGCTTTAAGCAATTTACTTAATAATCAAACTCAACGAACTAGTTAGTATATTTTAATAATAACAATAAATGCTCCAGGCCACTGTGCTAACTGAACGGTCTTCAGAAAGCGTACAGCTGAGTTAACTTCCTCAAATTTTAGTTGCGGGCATTTCTGCACCACTAACACAGAACGGTTCATTCCCGTTTTTTTTTTCTTCCATTACTCCACATTTAAAACAGATAAAGGATCAAATCATCACAAGTGAAAAAAATGTGAACTTGATTAGTTTGTAGAGTTTTTTTTTTCTTTCTTTTATGAAATCTTTTCCTATCTATTCTGCTGTGTATAAGTTGAATTGCATAGGGTTCCAGATGTACTCGCAAATTTATTTAATAACAGAGACAACAAAGAAAGAAGGTACGAAAGTTTTGGAAAGAAGTCGGTCAGAATCTTATATTAAAATACCACTTTGAAATTCGCCTGGTAGGACTTAAAACCACGCTTCCTCGGATGTTTCTTGTTTCTTCCCACTACCTGTAAAACTAGTAATTTTTCCACAATCATTCATCTGCGTTTCTCACCGTGTTCTTTAGCCTGAAGGAGTTTCCTGTGTAACGTTAATAGCTTTTAGCTTGATTTCATTTACGTAATTTCGAAATGTCATTTAAATATATATATATATATATATATATATATATATATATATATATATATATATATATATATATAATACTTGTTTGTATCCCATGGTTGGTCGGGTAGTAGACAAATGGCTAGCATGGAAGTCTTCGTCACACGTGGTACCGAGTTCGGGGCACAAAATCTTCGGAATTGTCACAGCCTCCTGAGACAAAAAGGAGCTTCTTGTATTAAGTGGTAACGAACTTCGGTCTAGGAAGCCAGAAATATTATTAATAGAAGCCGATGTTAGGATCATAAGTTATCCAAGCAAAAGCTAGATGACTGGTCATAACAACATTCGTGAGAGTTTTCTTATAGTAACTCGAGAGTTAAAAAAAAAAAAGTGATCTAAAATTCAGGTAAGTAAAAGACAAAAGTTCAAGATAAGGAATTGGTGACACCGTGGAACCGAATTTAATTGCCAAAAATTAAAGTCAGCAGGCCAGGTCATCGTAGGACGCCGATATCTTAGTATTTCAAGGATTTGGATCCATCTCAGATCTGTCATCCCAGTCGAAGCATGTAAGTTTCCGGCAGATAGATAGACTTCGCGTACATATTTAGCACAGCAGTGTAAGATAAATGTTTATCTGCTACTTTGGTCTATCGATTGTTTTATTCACTGTAGTCATCCTACGAACCATTCTACTAATTACCTTAAATCGGTCACTAAATAGGCACTTACGACGAAAGTCGCAGAAAAACTTATTTTCTTGTATTGCGGACCTGAACACATATTCGGAATTTATCGGTTTATTCCTGAAACACCCTGTATAATGGAAATTCATACCATTAAAATATCTGATCATTTTTTTTTTTTTTTTAAAAAAAAGGAAGAATAATTTCCCATATAAATTAATGGGCTAAGGGACAAAGATGGTAAAAGTACTCCGCACCGTTAACGAATTATAAAGGTAACTCTAATCTTGACATGAAATACAATAGGAAAAAAGCAGATCTTTATCACAAAACTATTTAAAAAATATCTATTTCATTTTACTTAGTTGGATGGAACGAAAATCCAGTAAGAAAGTACTAGTAGTGTTGTCCACGAGATGAGAAATTTATCGTCTCGTATCGAAAACAAGACAAGAAGAACCTTTTTACATTCGAGACGAGACTAGAAAACATGATAATTCTCAAGAGAAGAAAATCGAGACGAGACGAAAAATTTCACGAGTCTTGTCGGTGACACTCAAACACTGTTTTAGTTTTACATGATACAAAGTGTAAAAACTATCCATTGACAAATTGATTGTACAAACACAATAAAGAGCAACTGTCAACGTTTAAACATAGATAAATCATTACACAATATATGCCAATAATAGATATAGTGTAAATGTTGTTATGTCATTTTTTTCGTGGACCTCTTGTGACGTGAAGGATTCTGTAACTTCTAAATGAAACTAAGAAAAAATCAAGGTATAAATTTTGTACATAAATTTACAAAACGCGAACAGACGAGAAATATATATTTTTCGTTTCTTGGACAAAAAATGGCGGAAGAACAGTAATACTGAATATAATAGCTTGAAAGAAGAACGAGAACTGAACAGAATAATATTTGAGTAGAAATCAACTTATTATTAATGTGACATAAGGTAAAACATGGGGAAAAAGAAGAAGACTCCAATTAATGGACAAAATTACGCCTTAGAAATTAGCGGTGGACCGTAGTGCATGAAAGAATCTAATTTGTGGCAAATAGCCTGTCACTCAAGGCAGAGATAGTATATTCTGTACTAATCCTTGAAAAAGATTTTAGGAATTAGGCGCTATTAGTAGCTCATATAGTAACACGATAGAGTCTAAAACCATTTTCTTTTAAAGTATGTCATTACTGGAACTGGAATTGTGTAAATTACCACATCTAGCGTGAAACTTCCTTCTTATGACTCACACTGAAAGGAAATTACTCGTACATCCTACACTGCAGTTGAAATACGGAAGAACTATATCATAGTTAGCTTACGCTATGCAACAGGCGTTTGCATTAGTAACATAGTAGCTTCTCCATCAATCTCCATTATTTCTGTAGTGATGCATGTTAAAAAAAAATATTGAATGTTTAGAAGGAAAATACTAATATATCTATGCAGAGTGAGCAGTTAAGTACACATACACGCACACAAGATTCAAAGGTTTCGAGTTTGATCGAGAATGTCGAGTTATGAAATCTGCTCTAAGGTTCCATTATAACATATAGGAGCTTGTATAAGTGGGTAAAATAGAATGCGAATTACTCTCCCTATAGCTCACCAGTGGTTCTCAACCGGTGTATCGCGACACATTGGCGTGTCGCGCAGTCCCATAGGGTGGGTCGCAAAAGCTTAATTTTAAAATTCATGAAGCATTTAATAAATTAGTTAAAACCACTTTTGAAGCAGACTGTGTCAGTCAACACCTTCAGTGCCAGCAACAATGCTCAGTGTACACAATCACTACTTTATAGAAAGTTATGGTCTTACATTATTATAATTTATATTATTTCAAGGATCAGTAATGAGTCTAATTCAAAGAATAGACTCTCGTGTTGGAGTGTCTGCAGTCGTCTTCCTGCCAGTTCCTTGATTATAAGTCGATACCACCTTTTGTCCTTAGGAACAAAGAAATCAGTGACTGGTGTTTCCACCTCCTGCTGGCTGGTGAAGCATTATGATTAGGAAGTACGCCATGTATTGAAGGGGTAAGGTCGGAACTACATGCCAGGTGTAGCACCAGTTCGGTGCCATAAAGTTCCTGATTATTTTGTTGCTTTTTTCGAGTCGTATGTGTTTTTGTGTTATCCTGTTGCAGTCGGGCGCGCTTTCGATTCACCAATGGACGATATCCTTTCGTGTAGTCCAGCATTCATCCGCTCAAACTGTTTGAAATAACTGTCGGCATTAATATTACGACTCTTAGGAACGAATTCGAAAAGAATTACTTCTCGTAGCTCCATCACACACACAGCATAATTTTAAGCTAAAGTCGGGCTGTTAGACAACCGGTTCTGGAAGTTGGCCATTGCTCACTGTTTTTTCATATTCTGATTTCGGAAAAACGCCCGCTTTTCGTCGCATGTGACAACCCGTTTCGAGAAACGCACGTCACTTGAAATTTACAGCAGTTGTCTGAAAGCATCCACTCTCCTCTGGGTCTGAGCTAGGGTCAACTTATTCGGCACAATGCAGTAGCTCTTGATGGTTTTCTAGAGTTCGTGAATGTGATGCACTACAGTGGACTGCGACACACCGAGTTGGTTAAACAATCGTCATGTGCTGGTGTATGAATTTTCTCCAATAGCGTGTCATATAACCACAAAATCTGTTACCCTGGGGCGGCTGCCCTTTGGATGATCTGTGACATTTTGACAAAATGTGAGAAATTTCTGGAATTAACGTGTAGGTCACTGTACCTTCCCCTCTCGCATGACAAATGTTTTGGGTTTCTACCGCAGCGTAGTGCCCAAGTTCGAGCTCATACGGTAACAGTTCACGTATTAGATAGTCACTGTCATTGCCACTAGAAATTGACTGAAGATACTGACGAAGTGCGACTTTCGAGTTAAATAGTCCCCATGCCACACTACCTAGGTCAGTTTGATCTTGTACTTACGATAGATTACGGTGTTTACATGCGCTTGCTATTTGGGTTGTGGAAATATTGCAAGACTTATGACGCAACCTTGTTTTTTTTTTTTTTTTTTTTTAATGAACGTCGCAATGTCATGGGTGTTCAGTAAAGTGTGCTGTCAGTCAAAAAAGGTTGGTAACCACTGTTACAGGCTGCTGGTGTTATATATACTGGTCCGTATTAAGAATTTCATCCAATTTCTCACTACTGATTGAGAAACAGAAGTTCTCCGTCCCTTAGATTTTGGTACTTGGATGCAACAACATTCGGAATAAGGGAGTACGATTAATCAGTAGTAGAGTGCTCACCACTGATTCGAGAAATCCTTAGTTCGATCCCAGGTCATTTGAGTTAGTGATGGACAAAATCGTATCCGTGTGGACTTTCTCCAGGTTCTCCCGTTTCCTCCCACATTCTCATTCCACCATTTTTTAATGACCCGTTACTTTCACTGGGGCGTATCCTAAAGGGCGTAAGTATAGGACGTTTACTAGAAATTTATTTCAATTTCGTTGCAACAGCAGTCAGACTCCTCACGATTAATGATAGATGGGCACCCTTTTGCGCAATACTTTTATGTTTAGGATATTGCTAGATTTCCTGATGATGATGGAAATTGGGAAATTGCTGATTTTTTTTAAGTTCTAAATGCTAAGCCAAACTCGTAGCCAACAGAAACGAATCCTAATATTGGATATAGATTTTGCTTAAAAACTTTGCTAGAGTTGAGTTGAACCAGTATGACTAACTTGGAGATACTGCGACTGGGACCATCCATTACGAAAAGATTACATAACCGTTTATTCAACTACTCTAAGGTCTTCTTCCATGTTGGGTTTCCGTTATAAGAACCTTTACTACATTTACATGTTGTACACATTCGGACAATGTCACCAAAACAGTTCTTTCTTCTTTATATGTATTCACTCACCAGTTCATGCACCGTTTTCTGCAAACAAGAAAAAAAAAGTTTTGTTTGTTGAAGAAAGCCAAAAATAATTTTTGTTTCGCATATTTCTCGAAGCATTAAAGACTGCTTTGTTTTGAACTATTCTAAGAACATAACACCTTTTGTTACAGATGAAAAAGAGAAACAGCGTCCTTCATACATCAGTTGCTTAATTCCAGTTTTCTAATCTTTGTACTAGAGCATAAAAATAATAACTCTATGGTTTAGTAAGTGCGAAAGTTCATGGCCTCAGAAACAAACTTTCGCTATTGGATTCCCTATGCAAACCAATCTAGTTAGAATTATTACTATCCATAGTTCTAACATATATCTTTATATTATTACACCTTATTCTTGGTTTACCTCAAGGTCTATCTAAATTTTATTAGATTTCTACGCTATGGTATGCATAGATATGAAGAGGTCGACGAGTATGAGAGAAAACACATTAAAAATGCCAATTATTTATTTACTTTTATGAATTTAACATTATTCCAAAAATAATTTCATCCCTGCCTTTATTGAATAAAAACACTAAGAGACAGTGATAAGAGACTATTAACATGAATTCACCCAGTGGCATATATAAGAGGGAGTCGTGGTTTAAATCCCGCTCTTGAGCAAGATACTGTATCGTCTCTTGCAGTACATTACCGGTAGTTGTAACCTTATTTCATTAACACTTATTCCCTTTGAGAACTTAGTACGAAACAATAAAGTTCTTTCGTTTCGCTGTATTTATAGGGTGTTCCAAAACAACACCGACAACGTTTTGGAAGTGACTCCTGACATCAAGATAAGACAAAAAGTATAGACCAACTTGGGTGTACAAATGCTTCCTTTTGGAGTTACAGGCTGCCGAAAACATGAAAAACCGAACTCTAAAGGTCCATTGCTCCAAAACTATGGGACCTACCGTAGTCGGGTCAAAATTTCACTTAGGAATTAATATGCATCCTATCCAAATATCCATGTTTCAGAATCCTGCGGTATTCAGGCAACAATTTTTATAGATGTGGGTTGGTGAGTACTTCAAATTATATGCCTGTAGTCAAACTGCCTGTATAAAAATTGTTGGGTGAGTACCGCAGGATTCAGAAACATGTATTTTTGGATAGTGCATATATTCGTTCCTAAGTGAAGTCTTGACCTGACTACGGTAGGTCCCATAGTTTTGAAGCTATGGACCTTTAGAGCATTTTTTCATGTTTTCGGCAGCCTATATCTCCGAAAGAAAGCATTTGTGGACACAGGTCGGTCTATATACTTTTCGTTTTATCTTGGTGTCAGGAATCATCTTTTAAACGTTTTCGGTGTTGTTTTGAAACACCCTGTATAAAATCAGTTTTATATATAGTAACTTTTATATTCTATTATTCTTGCTTAGGTGGGTTAATCATCGAAAGTCTTCTTGCATACGCCACTGATTCAGATTATAATATATGCTTACTTCATTTAATAAAGCATACTGCTTTCTCTTCAATTATATGCCTTTTTAAATGCTTTTCAAAACAATATATTAAATCTATATTCTGAATGAACTGTTGAGCAATCTAATATCTGCTGACAATTATCAAGGATGAATTGTTTGAATTAACGCGGACGCAGCACACGAGAACGTGCCAATAGCAATTACCTGTCGAATCCAAAATCCTTTACACTTTACTGAATAATTAACGATGATGGTTTAATAAGCCAAAACGAGCTGTTAATTACATATAATGGGTGCCGCGTTCAGTACACGCTGACTCTACTACTCATGAATCATTTCCCCCGTAGGCAAGTCAAGCAACCATCATCACTTTTAAAGGAATTACTCAAAGTCCCCTTTTTGTGTGCTTGAGTCAATAAGCCAAAGCTCATACAGAAATAATGATCATGTGAGTGTATAATGACAATTAACAAATAGCCAGTTATTAAAACAGTAGTACTAACTTGTTATTACTCCGCATGAAAACGAAGAAAATCTTTTAATGAATATATATATATATATATATATATATATATATATATATATATAAAGTTCAATGAGTTTGGACGTTCCACTCAAAAGCAATCAGGTTATTTAGTCCATCTGGCAGAACTGAGACGGCTATATAGAGGGGAGGGTGGATATTCAACTCACTCTCGATCTTGACTATTATAATTAGTTGGTTTGTAATCATTAATCGATTTGCCCAGTGCTGATTGAATTCCCTGTTCTAAATGTTGCAAAGTAGGCACCTTTGCGACAAAATAACGAATGTAGAAAATGGTAGTACATCTTGTAAATTTTGTGGAAGTCCTGTCTCGTCTAGACTCTCGAAGAATTCTTTTCTCGTTTGGTTTTGTAAATTTATGTAAAATAATTATGCCCTGATAATTTTCTTAACTTAATCTAGAAGTCATGAGAATTCTTCCGCGTCACGAAGGGTATGATATAACAACATTTAAACCAAGTTTTAAACCAAGTTTTATGCCCTCCCCCCAGAAGAGGAATCTCTGTCTTATTTTTCATATAAATAAAACCCATCCCAGAGTTTGGAGCTCTCAAAAGTAGAAGTATTACAACCCACCACCGCTTCCCCAGAAGTCCGTCCTGGATCCGCCCCTGGAAGTATGTAACACTAAAACAACGTTTGAGATCTAACACTTGGGTGAGAAGTGTTGCACAGGAGACAATAATTTTTATGTTTCTTGTCTCGTCTCGAATTTCAAAACGTACTTCTGATTTATCCCTTTCAGCACCGAGGCTATATAAAACATGGATCCGATCAACATGAATTCACACTTCTCGTCTCGACCGTAGTGACGAGATAAGAAATTTCTCGTCTCGACCGTTGGACGAGGTGAGAAATTTCTCGCTTCCTTGGCAACATTACCAACAGTGATGTAATGCTAAAATTTTACGTAGGTACACTCATGTCCAAAATTATTGTCGCATACCTATAAATATGTCGTTGTAGGAATATAATTTGATAACGAACTCGCCCGGTATTTCTTATAATGTTAGTGTGTGTATAATTACAAAAGACAAGTATGTGGCAAATTTCATGTCAAAAGAGCAGTAAATAAGAACAAAAACTGAAAATAAAAGTTTCTTGTCTATTTAGCAACATTTTGTTTTACTCATTCCAATTTTCGCATTTACAATTATTTTCCTATGAAATTTAGCACAAATATACATTTCCCGATTATACACGTAGTATTAGTATTAAAAGTACCCTGCAAAATCATTATCAAATTATATTCTTACAAGAAGACAGTTAAAGATATGCGACAATCATTTTGGACATGAGTGTACATGCTTGACTGTTTTCACTCGTATAGCATAGACCAATTCCCTTTAAATACTCATTCTTTAGTAATTTTAAGGTGAGTATACGCTGAACTGTAGAAAATCTCTTAAAATCAATATTAGAGGAGTAGCCTAATACGCTGTATATTCCATATATTCTCGTATAGTTTCCATTACATCCCTGACTATAAGTATCCAAGATGGGAAACAAAATAAGCCAGGACACACGCACCGAAAAAATGCAGTTGATAAGTCGGTAACGCCTCTCCTACCAACTAGGCGCGTCGGGTTCGATACCGCGGTAGAGATGGAAATATTTAAGTTCTACCTTCGTATGAATGCTGATTAGTATTTCGCCCAGCTTTTATAAAATGGGTACTTAGGATACAGGCAGCCGGAGCGGAGCGTAGACTATGTTACTTTCTGTACGACCCGAAGTCTCGAAAGTTATTACCTCCATCTTGTATTGCCCACGAAACGAGACATTAATTTCGTAACGAGATATGACACGAAAGAGAGCTCTTCCAATATAGAAATACACTTTTCGAGTTCGAGAAACCACTTTCACTTCACCTTTTTTTGAGATGAGATAGCTCCACCAAATCTAGTCTCGTGGGCAACACCACCCACTAAAACGAGACGAGAAGTATATTCTCAAAATTCAAGATGAGAAAAGAAAATTCACAAGTTTCGTGGACAATATTAATTCACTCTAGTCTTAAATCTCGCTCATTATTGTAATATTACATGATTCACAAGATAAAAACTATACATTGAAAAGATGATTTTACGAACACAATGAAAAGCATACATATATCCTCCCTCTAGAGACAAAAGGGAGTATCTAATTTTTTCCCACTTTTCTAGAAAATAAGTTTAAAGGTGTTATCATAAGTTTATTTTACCGTGTTCTGTCATTTGATCTTGTAAGTAGCATACCTGACACGAGGATATTAAATTAATTTTAAATAGAAGATAATAGAATAAATAATGAGAAAAGATTTAAACTTGTCTCATGGAAAAGTTAACAAAATGAGATACGCCCTTTTGTCTCGAAAGGGACGATATGTATCAACGTTTAAAGATAAGAAAATCATTTACACAATATATTTCAGTAATAAACATGGTTTAAATGTCTTTATATCACAACATTCGTAGACCTCTTGTGACACATAAGAATTCCGATAACTTCTAGATAAGATTATGAAAAACATCAGGATATAAATCTTGAACAAATTTTTTTTTCCTTCCTTATTAACACAGAACATTAATATTCTTTGCTAAACTCACTCCCGTCCCTAAAATTTGACTAAATTTACAGTAAAGTCGTGATCATGGGGGCCAGACCCCAGGATCCACCCTTTGCGTACCTCACTGCACACTGGCAGATTTTAGGAGGTATGTTTCGCACATGAGATAATTTGGGAGGACAATTTTGCATTATAAATGGTACAGCCAAACTCGAGGATGGTAATTTTGTGGGAAGATATGTATATTTCGGAGGCAGAAAGAGTACAATTAGAGAGTAGAATGACAAATTTGGAGGACAGGATAGTAAATTTAAAGGTAGAATGTTAAATTTGGGGAGATGCCTCAAGCCCTTGGTGGAATAAACACTTCTGCGAACAGCGTTTACTTTAACAACAGCAAAAAAAAAAAAAAAAAAAAAAAAAAAAAAAAAAAAAATACTCGTAATTTTGACACATTAGCGATCTTCACATTCAACACGTCTATTGGATTATGACACACTTCGTCTACTGTTGTATAAAGTATTGTTCAAAAATATCTTAAATATATTTCCCTATTGTATTTCAAGTGTTCTTTGTTCTTTGTCCAAATAGGCTCTTCATTTTAAGTTCCAGTGTTTAAAAAAATGCCACATACCTTGAGAAAATCCGTTATCCGGACAGCGGTATATTGTACAAATATACGGAATCCTTGTGTTTACTACGAAAATCTGTACGGAGCATACGTTATCCATATGCTACATACGTACTGCCCTTTTCCCGCTTAGATCTTACATCGTGTCGCTACAGCATGTTTGACATCTAACAGTCTTCCGTATATTACATACGTCAGCTATATGTTATATACGTCCATCTGTATGTGAGATCCATACCGCCTATATACAGTTCTTTCTCTCGTACGGAAAGTACGCTTATTCGGAACACTTTCACGGAAAGTACGTATAAAACATACGTTTTCAGTTATACGTTTGCAGCGGTATGTTATTTTTCTATATAGAGTTGTAGTTAAGTCCAAAAACTACAGGATTTACGTACGTAACCTACATTTTTAAGTACGCCACATACGTTTTCCCCCCCTCAACGTATGATTGCAAGAATATGGCCATTCAAAGACAACAAATAGTTACAGGGGCGGATCCAAGACCGACTTCTGTGGGGGCGGTGGGTTGTCATACTGCTACTTTTAAGGGCTCCAAACTTTGGGATGGGTTTTATTTATATATATATAAAATAAGAAAGCTTCCTCTTCTGGGGAGGGCAATCGCTCCGATCCCTCCCTGGATCCGCCCCTGAATAGTTATATTATTGTAAGCGTAGAAGTTTAGCATTTCGTTTCAGCATTGAGGCTTATATGAAACGTAGACTTACAATCTTAAGGTGGAATTCGAATCGTTGAAATTTCAATGCTCTCTCACCGGGAATGAAACCCGGAACCCCATGCACCAAAGATGCGCGTACTAGCCCATAGACCAGCGACTCTCAACTTTCTTCAGACTTTGGAGAAAACAATCAAATTACTATAATAATTTATTGCTAATTTCCTAAATTTTTTAAAAAAAAATGTTAGATTGGTCACATTATCGTCATATAAGTATGTTAAAAAATTTTGTCAGTGGTTAAAAAAAATGTGTTATTGTCATAGATATTTAAAAAAAATTACTTCGTCTTTAAAAAATTAGTCTTTTTTTCTCTTCAAGCTTTTGCTAGTTTTTAATAAATCCTACACGAATGTTAAATACAGAAGTCCTGAGGTGTCCAGTTTTACTAAACAAATACCCAAATCTAATCGATTTCTGAGCTAACCTTATTAACATTTGATAAACAACGCTGCCACTGGCTGACCGCAGAATATAGTTAAGGGTAAATTATTCCTCTTGAGGCCAGTAGTTTGTAGATAAACTTCAGTACTAAACTGAGACAAACTTTAGCGTTACAGATAATGTAATTGCCTGCTCTTTTTTTCAGATATAGGGAAGAAAACATCACAGCATCCGCCCAGCCGGTGAGGCGACAGACGATGAATCGAGAGTGCCAAGAATCCAACAGACTTGACGAGATAACTCGCCTAATTGCTCATCTTTGTTCTTTTCAGTAGTTAGAGACGGTTCAATGAGAAGGAAAAGAATAGGCAAAAACACAGAATATCTCTACAAATTAGTTAAGTTTGATTGTTTTCTTTGTCTGGTAGTTTTATCGTGATAACTTTTTATGCTTCATAGATAAATCTCTGTCTGTTAAGATTTTAGACTTGGAAACTCATCATAACTAAAGAGCATAGGGAAAATATTGCCAACTCAGCATTATGGTTAAGATTAGTGTTACCTCTTTCGGTGCACGGGAGCCGGGTTTGATTCCCGATGAGAGCTCATACGGTCTGGATCCCACGTTAAGCTGTCTCATAGGTCACGTCTCATACAACCTCTGTGCAGAAAAAGGAAGCTAAACAACCAACCAATTCATTTTTGAATTATAAGAAAGAGAAAGATAGTACATATTTTTAAATAGAAGGGAAATTCAAAATTTTAAACATTTCAAAAGGTAGCAAAAATCAATTATTAATATTAACGATTTAGTATGTAATGATCTATTATACACATAAATCTACATAAGTAAAAATGGAAGTGATTATGTTTGTGACTTGGTCACTCTTGAATCACTCGACCAATCTCGATCAAATTTTCAACATAGATGAGGTTCGGGCCTGGAATGGTTTTTATTATTCCACTTTGACGGTGCATTTTGGGTTGGGTAAGGGATATATATATATATATATATATATATATATATATATATATATATATATATATATATATATATATATATATATATATATATATATATATATAAAATGGTCGAAAATGACCGGTATTTGTGCCAAGTCCATAGTTTTCGGGATCGCTGAGATGAACAATGACACTTCCGATGCCGTTTAAATCCAAATTCAGTTCCGTAACTTGGGATAGATATAATTTATGTATAAAAATGATCCAAAATGACCGATATTGGTGTCGAATTTATAGCTTTTGGGGTCGCTAAGTTGATTGGAGACAGTTTTGGTGCTCTTTATGCCCAAAATGAAACGTATTATCCCCGTGCGAAGAACAGGCATTCTATTAGTATCTGATAGAACAGTAAATACTTCTAAAATTCAAAATGTCCCAATCATAATACCAGAAATTCATAATTGCATATTAATTAATGAGAACTAATGATCATGAAAGAATTGGTTAAATGAGAATACAAAAGGAAACAAAAGAACCCCGAGAAAACCCACGGAGATAATGTTCATCACGAATTCACAGTGTGGAATCGAACTAGAGAACCCTCTTCCCACAGTTGAACGTTCTATCATTAAGCCCCGCGTCCCGTCATACAAAATCTACGATCTCAGAACGAGTTATATACCTCAGCCATCATGTTCATTCACTTCAAGATATTAATACCTACAGTATCTGATATGCCCACAATCATAGCATATGGGCTTCCCTCATAGCTATGGTTGGTGTAGATTCCTTTGGCGCTGGACAGCAGTGTCCTGTTCCCAATAGGACCTCAAGTGTTTTGGATCCCACGTTAAGCTGAGGTCTACGCCCACATACCCTCGGTGCTGAAAGGGGCGTTAAACTCCAAATCAACCAACATCAAATTATAACGTATAATGCATGCAGGAATTGATTTTCCAACTACGTATCTAGGTGAAATAAGTTTGCTGTTGATCGTAAAGTCATTTAGAATATTGAACAGTACCACCGATGCACTGACAATATAGAAATTTGGTTACCAATTATTACTTCTTAAAGAAATTTCTATTGAAAGTAAACAAATTTAACGACGTCTATAGAGTTCTTCTCATTGAATACGCGTAGAATTCACGTATTCATACGTATTTATTGTCTAATTTGATTTTAGTTTTTATACATTACAATACCCACACCTGGACAGTAAAGAGGATGTAATGAGAGAGAATATTTTTTATTTATTTATTTATTTATTTATTTATTTATTTATTTGTAAAAAATATCTTTTACATATTTAGGAAACCAAAAACATTTTTACAGTGCACCGATTACGAGCAGGATTAATAAAACTTCCACCTGAAACCGTATACAACAGAGCCATCGCGAAATTACTCGTATCTACTCTCACGGTGGGAAGACACGATTACAGTGTATTTAATGAGTGCTTTCCCGTATAACAAGTTTACCAAGAAACCATTACTTCACGCAACTTCGCACATTTCATACTAAAGTGAAATCGACTGCCATCTATGGACAGGTAGCAGGACTACAATGAGGAATAAAAAAACAAAAGCTGTAAGTAGATAGCTCTATTTTTGCACACTCATTCCAATAATAGCGAATCTGTTTGAAGATTTGTAAGAGTACCCGTCAATAAACTCGTATCTATCGAGTCAACAAGAAGATAGATAGACTATCACGTTAAGAAGATAAATGAGTACATGTGTAGAATTCATAGGCATGGACATATTTTATTACATCATTTCGTAAAGACACCAACAACTAAAAACGGACGTACTCAGGCACTCAGGGGATGGTTTCTGGGGGTCCACATCCCCCAATATCCCGACTTTTCTGTAAATTTGGTTTAATTTAAAGGACGATTTTGCAAATTTTAATATAATTTATCCGCCTATTGAACTTGGATTCTCTCAACAGCTTTGCACCCCTCCCGAAACAAATTTCTGCGTACGTGCCTGCCAACAACATTGTCTTATTTTCTTTTTCGGATAGAAATTTTCAATATATACAACTCAATGAGTTGAACAACATGAAAGTTCATCGCCACAGAAACAGAAACTCAACAATGGATTCATCCTTTGACAGTCGTCAACCCAAAGGTGATCGTTACTGCTCACTCGCAATTTAGATCCCATCCTCCTGCCAGCACACGGAAGTGTCTTTGCCAATGGTTTTCCAAATAACATTTCATAAACCCTTGCATAAGTTCTATAAAGTCTATGAACTGATGTTTTACTCAGTTTGGTTTTAATTATTATCATCTCTCTTTTCATTTTTTCTTATTGTTTTCCTTTCCACTTTTTGCTATTCTTCTTCATACCCACATTTCGAAGATTTTGGGATGCTTCTCATATTTTTGTCTCCCTAATACTCATAATTGTACCCTATACAAAACACGACTAAACCAGAAATATGTGCCAACTCTAATCAAGAGCAGTTCAATAGCATTAAGAACTGAGTTGGGAAATAAACTACGATAATAAAACAAACTAATGTACTATTTTTTTCTTCCAAGCTTAGGTCTATATATTAACAGGGATCAGGAGTTAATGCAGTAAGTATGGACAAAGACCTTCGATTTAACACGAACCATAAACAATTTCATTATACCCCATAAGTTTCCATAAGGAAAAATAAACAGTAGGTATTCACGTAAATCAATGGTTAGATCATCAGGCTCCAGACGCTTGTATTGGTCGGCGTGGTCTCGTAGAGTGGCCTCCCAGATCCCCAGATCTCATCTCATTTGATTTTTATCTTTCTGAGAATGGTGTGCCAGGAAATGATATAAAAATGATAAATCATCTCAAAGAGCATTATTAGCAATGCTATTACCGGCATAACTCCAGCTATGCTTATTCATGTTCTTCAACAGTGGGAGACACACATCGAAAAGAGTTTTCACTCACGTTGAGAGTCATGAAGACTATATTATATAAGGTGTTAATAAAGTATACCGGCAAATTTTAAGAGATGATCCCTAAGAACAAAATAAGAAAAAAATGTTCATATGGACCTCTGAGAAAAAATGCGTAGTTTCGGAGCTAGGGCAATCCAAAAGCGGTGAAAAAAAATATATTGCAACACACATTATTTCGAACACTATGAACCGTGAGTGGCGGTCCACACTGAGAAAAACCCTTTCTCTGGACGCCGGTATATTATACAAATATACAGTATCCTCTTGCATACTACGGAAATCAGTACGAAGCACATGCTATCCGTATGCTAAATAGACACTGCCCTTAGATGTTACATCATGCCATTGCAGGATGTCTGACATCTAACAGTTTTCTGTATATCACATACATATAATTGTTACAGTCTTCAGCTATATGTTATATGCGTCCATTTGTATTTTAAAATCCTGAACGCCTATATTGTTTCATACGGAAAGTACATATAGATGGAACACTTAAACGGAAAGTATTATAAAACATGCGTTTCTAGTTATACGTCTGCCGTACGTTAAGTCCAAAAACTACAGGAATTACTCATGTAACCTACCTTTTTAAGTACGCCACCTACACTTTTTTCTGTGTATATCGGCGTAAAGAAAGCCTCACAAATGCCATCTAAAAATGTGTATTTCAATAAAGTACAATTGGCGCGCAAGGGTTTCCCTACAATGAATTATTCCCAGACATGTTCCTAACAGAATTCCCCTATATGCATGGACTTGAGTCAAAAATAGGCAAAATGCAATCCTTGACAGTAGTGAACACGGAAAGCGACGGTAGAATGTTGGAAGTGTTTGGAACTACCAACTCTGCAGTTCTGTCTGTTCGAATTAACACGTATTGCGATGTATTTTTTCACGCTTTTGGCTGGCTCTAGCTCCGAAACAATGCATTTTCCCCCACATACCCACACGTACTTTTTTCTTCTGGATTTAAGGGATCATCTCTTAAAGTTTTGTCGGTATAGTTCATTAACACTCTGTATGGATTCATTAACACTTTTTAAAACACCTTTTAACAAAAATCTTTATTTTCCTATGTGTGGAAACTAATGAGGCATCTTTTATCTCAGCTCTAGTTTTTAATAGGCACAATAGCTGAAAGTAAACGACAGGTACTTTACTGCTTCTTAATCAATGAAAACATCACGGGCATATTAAAAGTTACAATTTATATTAATAATCTGTTCCTAATATAGTTTTCCATTAATAATATAATAAATAATAACTTTAATAACCTCATGAAGCTTCCATCGCTATAGTGCATTACACTGAACGATTGCTCCATTAAAAAAAAAAAAAAAAAAAAATCATAGCCCTAAGATAAAATTATATAATTAGACGTGTTTATGAACTATGTTAAATCGAAGTTCTCAATACATATTAGCTGTATTCTTCATAAAAAATGGAACATTTAATAAAAGAATGTAACGCAATTTCTCTCCGTGCACGAGACTGTGTCTACGCTTTTCGTTCGCAATGCTATTGTTTGTGTCTTGCATCTTGATAGAGGTTGAGTTTCTGGTTATATGGTTAATTAGGCACGCGGGCTAAGCTGGAGACATCTGTTGCTAGATCATTTCTTTCTAATTCTCCTCCTTGAGGTCATAGAATGAAGGAAGAAAAAGGGTAAAAATGCATCTTCGTCTCATCCTTCGAAGTATGCTTCCCACCCTCCCCGTTTTACCCGCTTTATTCCCTGATGAACGTGAGAGTCTTTCGATTTATCCTTCATTGAACACGCCCCGCTCCTCTGCAAAGAGAACGACTCTTGAAACGAAGGAAAAAAAAAAACTGCCTCGGATGATCTCCTCTCGACAAGATAGCTATCTGCAGTTCAATACCTTTGGAGCGAAACAGTCGAAGATCAAAGCGCGTGGCTAATCTGATAACGGCTGTTTTGGCGTCTCTGAAGCGGGTCCTCGTTAGGTTAAGGCGGGTGGAACTAGCACGTTTCTCTAACATAACATCCTCAAAAGAGATGTGATGATCGAAATACTTACGGAGTAGTATGGGATTGAAGCTCTTCCAATACGGGAACGTTCGTAAATAAACGAAATGAATGTAGAGAGAGAATATTCAGATTGGAAGTGCGATCGGAATATGAACGTGACAGATTATGAGCCTTTCTTTTAGTATATACGTATATATTTCCCCTAGCTATTTCATTTTTGTTCTGAAGTAAGTTTATGATTCCAGATACGAAAACTAGCGAAAAATACTTCGTCACTCAATGTATCTTTATTACTAATATCAAAGTTTATAGCAGAGAAAAACAAAAGAAAAAGGATCTATTTGCACACTGAAATACAAAAGTAAAGTATTTCATAGAAGTGCCCTACAGATGGCACTAGTGTATATTAGTAGTTGCAAAATCCTTACAAACAGCAATATTAGACTTTGAACTTAAAAAAATATATATGTATATATATGAAAAATCATTCTTCCAGTATATACAGTATTTGGAAAGTAGTATTATACCATTTAAAATGTGATTGCAATTCTTCGAAATAACACTGTTTGAAAAGTATAGAAAAGAATTTCATTTTCATGAACGAAAAAGCATTGTAAAGATTCTATACGCGAGGAAACTTCAGTGTAAGCTAAAACAAAACTGTTAGGTAGAGAAATAAGGAAACAAAAAAAGAAAGAAATCAGAATAATAGATATAGATTACCGCACTAAACTTTCATGCTCCAGTTTATTTAAATTAAATAATGTTGTGCTTCAGTTATTAACGAAATATTTTCTTACGAAATACGAACAAAATTATGAGACGTTTTCCGAAAACTTCTCCCAAAGCAAATTCATTCTCAAAAGTGAACTACTTCTTGTAGAGTTTTCCATAATAATAATAATAAAAAAGAAAAACTTACTTTGGAGTTATTAATGAAATATTTCTTTACGAAATAACAACATCCTATAAATCATATTTTACAAAACTGTCAAAAATTTATCCCGAAAAGTAAATTACCCCTTGAGAATTATTTCGTAAGAAATAATTTACGCATTTTTTTAATGATAATATGAACAAAATCGCCTGAGTCATTTTTGAGAGAATCGTCCAGAAAAAAGTCACTCCAAGAATAAACTTTCCGATCTCGATTTTTCTCATAGAAATTACTTATACCATAGTACGGGGTTGTTATTGAGTACTTAATTTACGAAATATAAACAAAATCGTTAGAGCCGTTTCTGAAGAAATAGCATTTTTTTTTTTAAATTTTCATCCTTCAGTAAATTACCCTTATATTTAGGGCCAGGAATTTAAAAAAAAAAAAATCCTGGAGAATAACATAAAATTTGGTTGAGATAAGTTGAACGGTATGCCTCTAGGCGAGAGTGCATCGGAACGAACGACCGAATAGACGGATAGGTGTCGAAAAAATAACTTTTCGGTATCTATGGGGCATGAAACGTGTAAATCCGTTAAAATATCGCATTTCTACTTTTTCACGATCACCATACCCTTTTCTCTCCTTTCGTCGATGGAAAGTAAAACAAGAAAGAAAGAAATTTAAAAAAAAAATGATTGATCTACTACAGTAAAAACTCGTTAATCCGCACGCACGGTACTCCTTCAGTCGTCGTTAATACATACGTACTGTATTTTTAGACCAAAAAAGGTCAAAAAACGATGAAAGACTTTTTCAAATGACTTTCTTTATATAAAGTTGCTGTATTGTAGTATTTAAAGAACAGTAACATACCAAGTTTCATTTTATAGTAGGTCTTTATTGTATAATTTTTTAATTTATTATACGTACGTACATACTGTCGCTCTGTCAGTAAATTTATTTACGTATTTTAAGCTTATTTCGCGCGTTTTCTTTTAAGCATTCCTTAGTAATCCAAACTTTTTGATAATCCAAACAGCTCGAGCAAATATTCGGATTAACGAGGTTAAACTGTATTACCTTCTCTTCATTGTTTCAAATTGTAATTTCCTGCACACAAAAATATAATTTACTTGTATGACACGAAATAATTATTGCAAAATTTAGAAAAAAGGGAAGAATGAATAGATTCAATCAAATAAGACTTCTTTTACTTATGACCAACGTAGTTATTAGTCATCAGTCTACAATTGTCTTCGGATAAGTGGTGTCTGTGTGGGATGCTTCGATTACTAATTTGAACTCTGCAATTTAATGTCGACAGTCGTTGAAGATCTCTGGATTCTCGACGAAATATACATACGGCATATTTCGGAAATACGTGTTTGACACTATACGAAATGAAAACCTTTTTCAGCTTTAATGATTGCTGGAATCAGTGGCAGCAACGGCGGGAAACCTATCCGGAATTCCAATCTCTTGAGACTGATCAGTTCCACAGTTATCCACAAAAGTGCCAATTAAGGGTTTTAAGCTTAAGCACGAAGAAGTTTGCAACATTTCGAAATTTATTCTATGCCATAAATATTTTTATTTACAAAAGTCAAACCAGTGATGGTTTCAGACGATTTTTCATCGAGAAGAGGAAAGGGATTTCTAAACGCAGAGGGTTAAAATAATATTGCGAATATACTGGTAATCCTTATAAGAGCAATCAAAGATTTGCCCCGAGAGGAAATTTCGTACCTCCGCAGAGAAATTTCTCTGGGCCACCCCCTGAAATCATTACTGGGTCAGATTCCTTCTGAAAAATACACATTTATCTTAAATGTACTATTGAAACATGTTGAGTAACTGTTAGTGATCAAATGCATAAGGCTGAGGACCGTGTGAGGTTGTCCACTCCTCTGCAAGAGGTTCGATTTAACCCTCACTCACTCCTTTGTCAATATGTAATATTGAGGTTGTAAGAAATAAGCGTACCTTTAGCGGCAGGTATCTACGTGCGCTGTTAATGATTTTAGGAAACAATGTGGGATGGATTTTTTATTTTATTTATTTATTTATTTATTTATTATTATTATTATTATTATTATTATTATTATTATTATTATTATTATTATTATTATTATTATTATTATTATTATTATTATTATTATTATTATTATTGAAGGTATCTAGTCCAATTACTTAGCAGAGCTAGGCAGAAGCACTAGGTCAATACAGAAGAAATAAAGTTAACGCCAGTTTCTTTCTCTTTGGATTTAAGAGTGGACTATATAAAAAAAATGGAAATTACAGAATTTTAGTAAAAGAACAAATTGATAACGATTCGATGGCACTTAGACAAATAGTCAATGACTATATACCTACGTGTGGATATTTACTTAAATATGCTAATTAAGGTTCGTTTGTTATTAATCTCAGTGACACCTACTAGTCAAAAGGACAGATCTTTTCACACAAATACTCATGCCTAATACAACTGTAAAATCATTCTGTTAACTTAGGGTTCGTAAACAAATATAATATATTTCCAAAGCAAATACCTGCATTATCTATCACGACGAGTTTTATCATATGATACTAACAAAATTGGTGAATATACCGTATACGTATCTCTCACTATAAATTATCTCTTAACCAGGGAATTTGTTATAAAACGTTTAATTTTCGTGGAAGTGAGACATCCTGGATTCGAAAGCCAGAATTTTTTTTCCCTCCTCGTGTAATTGTGTCCCAGATTCCATTTTGAGTGGAGGTAGTCGCGTGGACTACAAGCCGAGTACTAATTCTGATCCCTCTTATAGCAGATTCCACCTAATGTAGATTCAGTGCTGAAAAGGACATTAAACTTACATTTTATTATTATTATTTTTACATAAGCCTTCCGCAAGCACAGTAATGTAGATTTGACTATTTGACTATCCAATAATAAGGAAGTTACAGAGGACATGAACCACTATTAACGGATTCAAACCTTCGAACTATGACCGGGGCTTGATTTGATGCAGAGACGAGTGCAGAGATCAATATAGGTCCCTCCAGCCACATTATCTCGCCTCTAAGAGCTAGATTACTCCCATTACAAGACCACACTACCGGTCCCGACAAAAACAATATGGACTTCCGAGGAGTTTGTCTTCACAAACTACATTATTTTTATGGGCTTAATTTTCAGTGGTATTAACAAGCCCCATAACAATGATATAATTAATTTGATAGCTATTGAGATGTCACAAGTACACATCATTTATCTCATACATCCCATTTTTTTTTTTTTTTAAAAATAAATCAAATATCATTGTTGTTTGTCCATTTTCAGCGAAGATATATGAATGTTGTTCATTACTGATTTAATGGGTTACAACTAATAACTGTCCTTCTTGAAGTACCTAAATTAAACAAGGATGTGTTTCTGATTGTAATTTGAAAGCATTGTTTAGCCATTACGAGGGCGAAATGTGTTGTAAGTTGTAAAATAAAAAAAACAAGTTGCATTGTTTTTCCGCTTCCTGTCTTTTGTGTTTGGTCATTTTACAGATTGCTTGTTGGTTGGTGGCTAGCACTGTTGCCAATTTGGGGAAAAGTCACTAAATTTAGGAAATTTCGGGATTTCAAGATAGCGATTTAAAAAAAAAAACATTTTTTTCTAAAACAGTTTCATGATGTACAAGTCTAGCGACTTTTGTGTTACGAAGATCTTGTTCTGTAATCAAGCACCATTATTTGGAAACAGTAGTCTTGATATTTTTTAAATTATTTTTGCAGGGGTGTAGCCAAGGGGGGGGGCATCGGGGCCTGGCCTCCCCAAATGGTTTCCTGCCCCCCCCCCAAATGACCAGCTTTTAAAACATCATAGTAAAGTTATCTCGCTTCATTCATTTAAAAGTAACAAAGTTTATTGACAATTAATAATTTATGGTAAAATAGTATGGAGAAATATTGTTGTTCCATACCGATCGAAAAACAGTATAGTATCTCTTCCTTATACAGATCGAAAAAGAAGATACATTTTTGTGACAGCAGATTATACAATTTACTGCGATTTATATTTGACTGTTTGAAGACAAACATTTTAACAAGGTACTACAAATACAGCCATAAAACAAAGGTACTAAACTGATTTGTAAGTACCATATATTTTTATATGCTTTAACAAGTGTTTTAAAAGACATAGAGGATGGAAAATTTTATGAGAAACAATGTTTTTATACAATTTGGATTTCATTCGCTCTCTCTTTTATTTCTACTCAGTGTAATAAAATAATTATGTTTTTTAGTCACGAATAATAAATAAATATTTTTATCAGGAACCGTAAAGAAATTAAGTGAAATTTCAAAGAAAATCAATCTTGTGTAGATAGATTCTGTATACAAGGTATAAGATTTAAATATAAAGGTAACCAAGAAAAATGTTGTTGCTTTTTCACCCACCACCTTCGAACATCGATATGTCACCTAACCTCGAAGATCAAAAATAGTCCCCATCAGCATCGACGACCTTCTGAAAACGTTCTGGAAGGCCATGGAATCCATCGCGGTAGAACTTGGTGGGCCGTGAAACGAAGAAAGTATCAGGTGCATTTTGAACTTTTACTCGGGATTTGAACTGGCGTCCTCTAAGGTGATTGTCCAAAGAATGGAACAGGCGATGATCGGACGGTGCAATACCCGGGGAATATAGTGGTTTCAATGTTGTTTCCCATCCAAGGCGAAAAATGGTGTCCTGAGTCATCCTAGCCACGTGGGACTTAGCGTTGTCCCGTAAACGAGGACCCATTTGCAATTCAGAAGTGACGGCTCCAGAGTTTTCAGTTTTTGTTGAGCACAGCTCAACTGCTGACACTTCACAGTTGCACTAATACTCTGACCAGCTGGTAGCAGTTCCCGATGCACGATGCACCAAACACACAGAAGGACCTTCTTCTGGTATAGTGCTAGTTTCGGCTGTTTTGAAATCGGTTCATGGGATGCTAACCAATGATGACAGCACGGTGGAGCTTCGTATAGGACACACTTTTTACCACATGTCAAAGCCCTGTCCAGAAATAGCTCCGAAACAGTAAATAAACACAGGCGACTGCCGCGTTGCCTTCTGGCCCGGAGTCAAAATATGAGAGACCCATCGACCCAACTTGTAGTGCTTCGCAAGTTGATGGATGTGCTGCCGAATGGTTTCTCCACACACTGAATTGTAGTCCCAGTTCCTCTTTGTACGTGTGTTGGTCTTCTGGCACGTGGTGTTTTCGGGTGTTTCGTCATCGTCCTTAAACTTGTTATACCATCTCTGCAATGTCCGCGTCGTCACGACACCCTCACCAAAGGTCTGGCATATCTTCTGTCCCGCTACAGCGGCGTTTGACCTCCATTTGAACTCGTTCAGCATACTTGCTCTTATGACGCTCTGTGGATGTCCCATGTTCCCTCTGTCTTACACAAGTTAACGGTGTGTCAGAATTGCCACAACCAGGTAGTATGTTGGATATACCCACACCAACAACTGACGTTCGTTTTATCTCCACTCGCATTCAACTCACGGTGGGAGGTCCAATTGAACACAGACCTCCACGAAAAGGGACAGAACTTTCTTGGTTACCTTTATAGTTATGCACAAAAGTATAGCGTTTGGTCTCGGGCAGTAGTTCTTGATTAAGCATAATAAAAATTATCTTGAATATAATTTATGGATAATAATAATAATAATAATAATAATAATAATAATAATAATAATAATAATAATAATAATAATAATAATAATAATAATAATAATAATAAGAAGAAGAAGAAGAAGAAGAAGAAGAAGAAGAAGAAGAAGATAAAATAGTGTTTTTAGTTTTCCAGAAGGAAACCAAAATTTTCCTTTCTTTCAGGCCTCAAAAACACTAGCAGAAACACATTTTTTGGCTTTGTAAATTGTAGCTGGCCCCCACTAAAAAACGACGGCCCCCCCATCACAAACCTGCTGGCTACACCCCTGTATTTTTGTTTCTTTTAATCAGCGCAAGCGACGAAAGCTTAAGCAAGTACACATCGTGATCACCCATCTAAAATACCGCTTCGTTTTCTGTTACCCCTCACCCTCTAGTGGTAACAGAGGAATTCCAACCTTCAATATCCTTCATACGTATTTTCCAGAGCTTCCATTGAGAGGCACAAGTAATAATAAAGCACTATTAATTGCAATCTATATAATTAATTGTAGAGGCACGATTAAAAGTGATTCTTACTTGTTAGATCTGTTTCCTTTGTGGAGTATTTTTTGTATAGTATTTATAAAAATGATACAACGTAAGTAATTTATAGTGTTAACTGTGTCGGAAGTATTATTGCTTCAAAATACGAAAAAAAGTACAGAAAATAACGGAAAATGTTATCAGAATTCAAGAACTGATTGTGTCTTGTAAACAAAACTAAGACAAGAACATATTGTTTTGTGCACTTTGGTAATAGTGATAGTAATGGCAACAGAACTTGATCTTAGGTGTACAGAAAGGGATTTCATGAATATATTTTTAGCGATTTTTCATTAAAAAATTTGAAATATATTAAATATCGTTTAGTGGCTTTTAGTGTCAACGTCCTGGCAACACTGATGGCTGGCATCTGCTCCTAGGACGAGATTATTGCAACCCATCGTCCACGTCTTCTTCGTCCATTATCAACACATCATATAAGAAAAGAGAAAGAAAAAAATAATAATAGAAGAGATTTGTAACATATATCCGCGTGGGATGCCTAATCGAGTATTCATTTGACTAATGTGGGGCATTCGTTGTCCACCTGACGTTCACTGATAGCCGCAACAACAGGTGTTTATTTATGTAATGAGTTCTTGCAGTAGGTTCTATGGGAAAATAATACTCGCATCCAACTAAACTGAAAACAAAAAGAGCTGTTTTGCGATGACCGATGACATATTATTATAGTGTTATCTCTTTTTATTTTCTCTAATGGGATGTCGTTTCCATCCTTTGTGTTGGAGAAAGGAACAGAAACAAAAACGATATTTTCGATGCCCATTTGTCGTTTGCTATGATTGTTTTATTCTAAAATACGAGAAACTGATTTAAAAAAAAAATAAGGAAATAGGAAGCATATGCGACAGCAAAAGGTGTACTTGAGCTTTATTAAGCATGTGCTCAAGATTTTTATCCACACACATTTCAAACTAGGAGCGAATGAAGTTATCTTGGAAGTTTGTACCTGCAACAATAAATTAAAGTAGCTGCTACTATATGTCTATACAAGTAACAGTGAAGAAGTTTGTACACCACGTGAAGAAGTTTGGTTAGAATATTGGAAGTGACTGAATGGTATACAACCAATTTTACCTTTAGGTACAGCTGGGTTACATACTATCAAGGGGTAATTAATCTGTATCAACTCCCTATGGGAATGCATAGATGATGAATCACTTGTATCGATGAACTCGACTCCTAATGACCCTCTTGTATCAATGACCCTCTACGTACTGACCAAAACTGATAGAAATTAATTATTTCTCGAGATTTTTTTTTTTTTGTCTTCTGGACGGATGGACACATAACAGACAGGTTAACTATATAAATAAATTTTGGTTAGAATACCAAACCCCTTAATAAACGATCTATCACTTAATCTCAAATAAAAGATCGGACTTTACTGGGGGCGGGGGGGATGTAAGGGACTTGGAAATATTAAAGGCTGATTCATATATACCATACCACGGCCATGACTATTCACACCCATACCATGTCGTCCTACTACTGCTATCTACACCATTTCCCAAGATAGATTATAAGGGGAGGGGGTCAACTTCGAGCCGCTTCGAAAACTTCGAGGAAAGCCGAAACATCGCGTTCGTCGAGTCGCGACTGGGGTGATTTATCATCAAGGCGGCCTGTCGGGCCACGGTATGAGAACGGCACGTCATGTGTGAATTTAAAAAGACAATCTAATGAATCTTCAATTTGAAAGTCTAAAAAGAAACTTCGTGCACCACAGCATAGGAATGTATGAATTAACCTTAAGAATCTATTGAATTCACATAAATTGGACATTTTCAGGGCACGGCATAGGGATGTATGAATTAACCTTAAGAATCTATTGAATTCACATAAATTGAACATTTTGAGGGTACGGCATAGTAATGTATGAATTAACCTTAAGATTCACATAAATTGAACATTTTGAGGGCACGGCATAGGGATGTATGAATTAACCTTAAGAATCTATTGAATTCACATAAATTGAACATTTTGAGGGCACGGCATAGGAATGTATGAATTAACCTTAAGAATCTACTGAATTCACGTAAATTGAACATTTTGAGGGCACGGCATAGGGATGTATGAATTAACCTTAAGAATCTATTGAATTCACATAAATTGAACATTTTGAGGGTACGGCATAGTAATGTATGAATTAACCTTAAGATTCACATAAATTGAACATTTTGAGGGCACGGCATAGGGATGTATGAATTAACCTTAAGAATCTATTGAATTCACATAAATTGAACATTTTGAGGGCACGGCATAGGGATGTATGAATTAACCTTAAGAATCTACTGAATTCACATAAATTGAACATTTTGAGGGCACGGCATAGGGATGTATGAATTAACCTTAAGAATCTACTGAATTCACGTAAATTGAACATTTTGAGGGTACGGCATAGGAATGTATGAATTAATCTTAAGAATCTATTGAATTCACATAAATTGAACATTTTGAGGGTACGGCATAGGAATGTATGAATTAGCCTTAAGATTCACATAAATTGAACATTTTGAGGGCACGGCATAGGGATGTATGAATTAACCTTAAGAATCTATTGAATTCACATAAATTGAACATTTTGAGGGCACGGCATAGGAATGTATGAATTAACCTTAAGAATCTACTGAATTCACGTAAATTGAACATTTTGAGGGTACGGCATAGGAATGTATGAATTAACCTTAAGATTCACATAAATTGGACATTTTCAGGGCACGGCATAGGAATGTATGAATTAATCTTAAGAATCTATTGAATTCACATAAATTGAACATTTTGAGGGCACGGCATAGGAATGTATGAATTAACCTTAAGAATCTACTGAATTCACATAAATTGAACATTTTGAGGGGACGGCATAGGAATGTATGAATTAACCTTAAGATTCACATAAATTGAACATTTTGAGGGCACGGCATAGGGATGTATGAATTAACCTTAAGATTCACATAAATTGAACATTTTGAGGGCACGGCATAGGAATGTATGAATTAACCTTAAGAATCTATTGAATTCAAATAAATTTAAAATTTTGAGGGCAATGTCCAAAGCCAATTTTTCGGTTCGTTTACTATATTTCGCCCAATGACTGCATACATATATATTCACACACCATTAAATCCGTAAACACGTGGAATAAACACGAACTACAACTGACGTACGTCAACTTTGGTGCACTAACCTTACCAAAAACGCAAAAGGTATCACTTTTCCCTTATGATATTTAAGAACAACAAAAGTGAACATGACTATTTAAAAAATCTTGGAGAACATTTGACAGGCAATTTTTACTTAGGTACACTTGTCAAAATAAATAGTTACCTCTGTAGAAATATCTAGCAATAAGAAAAAGAATACATATTTCCTGTAATCCGATTACAAATTATCCCAAATCCAGCGACAAGCAATAACCGTCTTGAATGATCTAGATGTTACATTTCGTGAAGATGGATCAAAATAAAGACAAGAACATGTACATACAAAACAAATAATATCTATACGAACTGTCAATATTTGTTTCTATGTAATAATAATAATAATAATAATAATAATAATAATAATAATAATAATAATAATAATAATAATAATAATAATAATAATAATAATAATAAAAGAGTCTCCCGTGGGAGAAAGTTACAAAAATATGTTATTTTTATTATATACATATATTTTTTATTGTCATCTCCAAGAAGAATAAGAAAGCATTTTTTTATTCGGTCATTAGCAACTACGTGAGATGTTCTCACCTTACGTAACCTATGTGTCCTGCCACCAATACTGATGCCACATCAAAACATGGTTACGATGTCTAAATTTATTCGTATCCAGCAAAGGAGAGGATGAACATTATAATAACGGTCCATTATACGAATATTAAAACTTATTTACTTTGGATAAAATCTCTGGAGGCTATTTATTATTTTTCAATTGATTTCAAGTAAACAAAACTTTCCTCTTTTAACAGTTTTCACTATCACAACTCACTCCCCAGTTCTTTTCCATAGAGAAGCCGGAATCGGTTGTGTGGACCTGCTATCTAGCTCTCTTGTAGGACAGATAGTGTGGTGGGGAGTTTTATATTGCATGATGCCCTCTCTGCTGGTCTAGTGCATGGGGTCCCGGGTTCAATTCCTGGTGGGAATACCTTGAAATTTGAAAGCATTAGGGTGGTGCGGATTCCATATTAAACTGTAGGTCCACATTTCTTATATCCTTGGTGCTGAGATAGACGCTAAACTCCAATCCAACTAGTCAGCAAACCCGCCAACTGCACCAGATTCAAGACCCGGTCGATTTTCGATTCCAAGTTGCCAACCCTGTCACTCTTACACGACGTGGAATTCGACAACATGCAAGAGGACTTTTGTCTTATTTTGATGTGACGAATATGATTCCAAAATATCATGACACATTTTTGAAACACCGTGTATATTTCTTCTTCTAAGCCTATCACAACATCCAATTCCACAACCTTTTACAATATTACAGGCATTTAGGTATATGGAAGTTTATGCTACGCTTAAAAAGATATCAACATACACTGTTTCCCCTTAACAACTACAGATTATATCGATCAGCTCCACACTGCCAACAAGCAACTCTTATCCCTGCAATATAATATCCACTTTATATCAGCAATGTCATCGGCCTACGATATCTTTTACATAGAAGGAGATTTGTTAATGAACAGGAGAGAATTAAATTAGTCCTACTATTGGTATTCTCGTTATTGTTAGTGCTAAAGGCATGAAAATCGTAGTTTGTGTGACACTGAATAACATCTATGAAAGAAACATCAGATGTTTTATCGTGCATTCTATTACACGAAACAGAAACGTGAATATTCAAAAAAAAAAAAAAAAAAGTAAAAACAACGCGTAGCCGTAAAAAAAAATGTCTTTCAATTTATTGTTAGTGTAGGTATAACTTAGGGACCAATGGTATTCACATCAAAGTACGTATTTCAAAGCTTGTATAGCAGCTCAAGGGTTACCACAGTGTCAAGTTTGATACAGGCTGGATAAGTTCAGGAAGTCTTACCATGTCATTGTCATTGAATTTTCAAGGAAAAATCAAATGAAATACGAAATCTATTTTTTTTTTTTTTAAATGAAAGTAATTAATAAACATCGAAATTTTATGCACTTAAAATTCATGAAATATACAAGCAACTATGCTGTTAAATGTGTTAAATTATGCTCTAACAATGCAATAAAAGAGAGTTTTTTCAAACATTCAGTGAAGTTGTGATAAAGTTTTGTAAGTGAAATACAACATGAAAAGTGTACTTTAACTTTCAGGGACTTCCCTTCAGAATTTATTTTTATTTATTTATTTATTTATTTTTTATTTATTTATTTTTTATTTATTTATTTATTTATTTTTTTTTTGGTGTTTACAGTTTATACTCCTAATTTATAAACATGTACAGATTATGAGATTAAAAAGAACACGTGATATGAGAATACGATCTGTTTTCTTCACAATTGTATTTTGGGGTTCATTTGCTTTCCACGAAATAATACGAGTCTCACATCAACCTGTACGTTACTGTTACTGGACAATGTTTATACAAAGGAATAAGTTTAGTATCGATATTTTCTGACAAGTTGAAATCCATCCCATTACTTCTATTGTTTTGTGGTCGAAGAAGTTCGACTGTAGTCGAACTTCCATCGATTTCTTTACCACAGAGCGCCTGAATTTACCAGGAAATGACTATAGCTTGTGTTAAACTTTGTCAACTAGAACGCTAAGCATTCAGTGAGCAGCATTCCTTGCGTCTCTTTTTCAGAATTGACGTCGACACGATATTACATTTGACTCTTCATCATTATCAGATTTCCCTTAACGTGTTGACAATTGGAAGCGTCTTTGCTTTGCTGATTGATTACTAACAATATCAGTCCTCCATGAACTAGGCACTTTTCTATCCTCCCATACAAAAGGCCATCCTATTGCATTGACATTTAAATGCACTGAAAATATGAACTAAAACTGGATTTATTGGATGCTTATAAGTTATACTAGATTTATAACATTAACCTTTGAAATATGCATTTATGTGCACTATAAAATTTCGAATTCGAGCTGGATTATTGTTATTAGAAACCCCTACCGAGTTTAACAAAGATGCATATAAGCACACAAACCATGCATTTGCATAAAAATCCGATATCTTGTACAGTCAAAAACAGAAGAAAATAGTTGAGGCACTATTTGAGGATATGTATTCTGAGGGATGTGATAGAAGCCGCGGTGGAGAAAAACTAAGAAGCTAGGGAGAGAAGACTACAATTTGCAGATGGATGCTATTAATCTTTTCAATATCTCATTACTCAATATTAATCACCATCTGCCCTGACATTGAAACAACGCACCACTGGTAATAGTAATGTATTAGTTTCAACTGTCTAGTTGTGTCAGTCCGTTGAAGGCAGTTATTTGAATGTCACTACGCGTTGAAATGTCACTATACTGGTTGATAATTTTCCAGTCCACATGGCTGCTATTCCCAAGGATGTACTGAAAGACCGTGAATTCGACGAGATTCAGTACCCATCCTACAGCTCGGATTTAACACTGCAGCCGTGGCAACAACAACCGTGTGGACTCGGGCATTGCCATGCAGTATGGGATCTCCATGCACAATGACCGTTTCAAATAAATGCCTCAAATGAGTGAAGCTAGACAGTTGAAACTCATTCATTATTTCATTCACAGATGGCACTATATGTCACGAACGCCTTACTACAAGTGGCGCGATATTTCATTATCAAGTTGGAAAATTTTGGAAATGCCCTCGTATCTCCAGCCTAAGATTCTCTTACGACGATTACAAACAGCGATCATATGTATATCTAATTCAACATACATTAAATGTTATACTTTGTCCAATTACTAGTACAATGACAATGTTATGACAATGTGCCATTCTTTAAAAAACTTAAATCGATAGGTGGTGACAATCAGACAGACATCATAATCGTAAACAAAGACTATGCTGGATCAGCAATTACACAGAAGAAAAGATTTTATTTTTGTAAATAGAGAGACGCAACAGAAGTGGGAAAACAGAGCAAGGCCGAAAGGCGTGGAACAACGGTAATTACTCGGGGCGGGTCGAAAGCAATCCATCACTTGTCCCACGTGACTTGCGTTACCTGTCAGCCACCACAAAACCAGCAACACATACACATACGAACACACATATATGATAGAAGGAGAGAATAAGTAGGAAGAATGTCTACTTCAAGTTAAAAGATATTTCACATATTCCATGATAGGAAGCTGGAAGCGCATATTAACGCTAAAGTGAGAAGTACAGCTGTATTTCAGAGGGTGTTTCAAGGATTGCCTTCAAATAAGATATACATTCATATCCGGATAACTTAATATTATTATTATTAACTGAATACTTGTACTTCGCACGGGAAGAACAAGCTTTATTGAAAATGTCTGAAAATATTGAAATATCTGTACACATTTTATGCTTTCAAAATATTTATTGATGCAAACTTAAACGTTCACCCAAAGGGGGTACCTTTCGTAAAAATCCATGTTATCGTCAATCAAGGACACACGTGGAATAATTGTACAAAGGTTTCAAAGTTTTACACCTAATAGTTTCGAAGAATGAAAAAAAATCAACTTGCCTTCTTTAGCAGTCGCATCTTGCAAAATCACGTCTTATCTACGGCCTAGGGTGCAAGGACAATATTGATACATAATTTCATTTATTATTATTATTATTATTATTATTATTATTATTATTATTATTATTATTATTATTATTATATTTTACCGATCTGTTAAAAATTGAAGTGCAGTCATTTATCCAGTTGCTAAAATGAGTACTTCTGATTTTGGAGTTTCATCATTTACTAACACCAAGCTTAGAAGAGAGCTTAGTATAAGGACAAATGTATTCATCAGTCCCACATCATTATTTTTTTTTTCAAAAAATTGAAATCAAAGAAAAAACAATAAGAATACAATTTTTCTGCGTAATTTTCTAGGAAATAGAAAACAACCCTCAGTAAATTTGTCAATTGTCCTGAAATATTATTATTAATAATAATAATAATAATAATAATAATAATAATAATAATAATAATAATAATAATAATAATAATAATAATAATAATAATAATAATAAATTACAACTTTAACGTTTCACTGTTATGCTCTTTTGGTTATTAAAGGAGATGGACAGTTACTGAAAGTGAACGATCATGGAAAATTTGATTGATTGAAAATGTAGAAGGAAACAGGACCTTAAGAATGAGAACCCTAAGAAAACTCACGGACATTATATCAAGGGTCTACCATAAACTCATTCGGATCGAATCAAAGACCTGTTGCATCAGAAGTGAGAGCTCTACCATTGAACCACCACATCAGAAGATAACTGTCCAGGAAGAGTCACAGGCAATCGAAGCACAAATTCACGTAAAACAATTAAGATGATTTTATTATATCTTCTCCTGCTTATGTTTGCAGTCTAAAATGTCTTTTTAGTAGTGAGAATATGTCTATGAGATGTAGATCTACAGCTTATCCTAGTCATATTAAAACTTTCACCAGAAATAGAAGCCGAATCTCCCGCAAAGGTTGCAATGACAACCATTTCGACACGACGTTACTCCTGAAATAATGTGGCTACTTGGTAACATTTGAGATATAAAATTTAGCTGAAGGTAAAATTAGCTTTACAACAACATAACTGTGGAACCCGTGACATCAGATTCAAGCGTTTCATAAAGCAAAATGGGAAGATTATTCTGATGTAAGTCGTATCTAATGAGCGTATAAAAAGACGCAGTGATAGTATCCCTATCCTGCTAGGCAACCAACAGTACACTTTTGTGCTGCATGGTTGTCTACACCAGTAGTTATCAACATTTTCGAGCCTAGCGTGCTAGCCTCCCCTTGAGTGTATGAGATTGTCCTGAGCACGCCCCCCCCCCCTCCCCGTCATCTTAACCCAATCCACCCATGAACAAAGATAAACGTACGACTTGGACGAAGCAGTTTGAGAACCAGAAAAAGGATATCGACTTTCAATATTAACACAACTCAAAATCAACGATTTCCGACGAAAGTCTCAATCTGAGTAATTTCTCAAATTACAGTAAATAAGATTCCAGAGTAGAGATTGCTACTTGCCCCCAGAATATCTAGCTATGATACTTGTATGGATTAATTGATTTTTTCAGCACTAATTTAATTCAAACTAACATAAATATATCATTATATTATATACCCGTAAGAAATATGTACGTAATGTTGGTTTTCTCGGACTAATACTCCAAAAAGACCTTGAAATAAAGAGCAGATGTACGCCTTGTAATGTCCTAATTGCAATTATTTGCTACACATGTATTTATAAACTATTTTCCTTGTGCTTAATAACTTAATGACCATTTTCACACATATAAGAACAAGCTATAATAGTAACAACTAGTGCGTATCATTGCTCAAGAGAAATTACCAGATAGTGAACAACATTGTATAAAAATCATGGATATTCAGTAGCTGCGCAGCGCTATTATCATGTCTGTACAGTGACTTACATTGATATAACACACTTAACAGGTGTCATAACTATTAAAAAAGTATATGATGTATGATGTAAGTAAACACAATTACATATGCAAAGAAAGTGCGTCCTTGTAGTTAAGCAGATCCGTGGGTTTCACAGCGGACGTACAAAGTTGAGTTTATAATGGTGTAGGTTCTCGTGTCGATAATTCAAGGGCAAATAGTATTCTCAACGTATTTTTTCCGCTATCTCCGTTATCTCTGCTTGTCTGCCCTATTAAACTAACAGCATACACAACTGAGTCACGTGATTAACCTGTCTATTAATTTCATATTATGGTTAAAGCAAAATAGAATATAGAGAAGGATGTGGATTCTCCTTTTTTTTCTTTCTTTTCCAATTCACTAACCAAGTAGCGGCAAAAAAAAAAAAATCTAAAGTTGTGTGTTACTTACGTACTACCGTATGTGATTCTCTATCATCACTGAATTTCACACAGTTGACGAAACAGTTTAATTTCGATAAAATTAAATCATACAATCATGCAATAAACTTAAAGTATAAAAGTGTATTTGTGGGTAAGGAATTACTTGTGGCATTTGAGATCGTTTCTTCAACAAATAAATAACTGACAACGTTTTCTCGAAAAGTAACTATTGCTTGTTTTTCATAAGTGAAAGGAGATAATGAAATGCAACGTACCACAACAGACAATATGAACCTGAAGAAATTTCAGTGTTGCCAGAATAAGATTTCCTCCAAAATCTGATATTTTCCATATGTAGAAGCTTTGCTTTGTATAAACCTTATACCTAAACACAAACAAACTATTTGCTAAGGAAAATAATACATTCATATTAAAAAAAAAAAAAAAAAAAAAAACTACGTGTTACAGTTTCGCCAACTAACACGTATGTAGTTCTTTAAAATGTGAATATATTGTTTTACTCACCAAAATCCAAGTTAAGGCAGCGATTACAGGAATGAACTGAACTGCATTTGATTACGTATCAAGTTATTTTGGAATCCTGTGAACTACTTTTTAAATATCATTATTATTTAATTTTAATAACTGTATGTGAAAACTATTTTATTCATTACAAACTAAATACAGTTATTATTTAAAAAGTAGTTCACAGGATACCAAAACAACATGATACGTAATCAAATGCAGTTGAATTCTTTTCTCTAGTCGCTGCCTTAATTTAGATTTTTTGGGGAAATATTCTGGCAACACTGTAATTTCTATGGATGACAACACTGAAAACTTCAGGTTTATATTTCCTGTTGTAGAATAACATTATCTATGATTGTGGTAAGTTGCATTTCATTATCTCCTTTCACTTATGAAAAACAAACAAAAGAAAAATTGTAAATTTTGTGTTATTTTCAGTAAGTCAGACTCTTAATAACAAATAAGAAGTAATCGGGTGAAAATACTGTTTTTTAAATCAAGATTATTAATAATTTACATCTTTATACATTACAGTATTCATATCAATAATTATGCATTGACGGACTCATCCTTGAACTGTAATTTAAAGTCTCATCCCCGGTTCTCTTCAAGTTAATTAATATTTTCTTTGCTAGTCATATTAGCACCATTAATTAATAAGACTAAAATAAACACACGGAAACGTACAATATGCATTTATTTATTTATTTATTTATTTATTTATTTACCAATCACAATAATGTTTATACAAACATTTTCTTTTAAAGTGAATATAAGTGTGAACGAAAGATTAAATCTTAATTAAAAACAATTTTAATGTGTTAAAGAGAATTCAACTGTATTATAACTGTAAATACACATAATTTAGTAACATTAGCTTCCTTGTTTGTTTTGAAACGTTATCCAAGTTATCCACTTCACATGACATTCGACTGTAAACTGGATTTACACAAAATATCATGTTGTTTTCTTTAATAATGGCTTGTTAAAGATGCAGCCTAAGGACATTCAAATGTTCTAAGTGAAGTTTTGGGACTTCTTTCTTTCTTTCGTTTTTCTTTCTTTCTTTCTTTTTTTTTTCAGTTGTTACATCAGTTGCTGTTGAGTGACTACAGTTTGAAGGAAAATATTCATGTATCGTTATAAATTTTACTGACATATTCATCAATTCTCTCTGCCAATGAAAACGATTAAATAAGTAAACATATCTATCTCTACAAACAAGCAATTTCCAAAGTTCACAAATTTTGTGGAATCGTGTAGTACGAGAGTCTACTCATACACAACGAATTCGGTAATACAGTAAAACTTGTCTTAGCTTGGTTTAGAACGACCAATCAGAATCTTGGAAATGAAAGAGCGATCAAAATATCCAGGTTCACTCTTTTCCCCTCCAAGCTTCTGACATTAACGCTGAATTTGTTAAATTAAATTGGTAAATTATTCATATTAGGCAGTAAATAGGGGAATAGGAATAAAAGTATTGAGAGCTGATTTTTTCTTAACTGTAAAAAAACGAAAAGTTTAGTGGACCAGTCCTGAAATATTGGTTGGCACAGGGAACTGAACGTAAGTTTACCACATCAAAACATGACGCTAATACTAACATTTTGCAGGGTAGGACGTGACTGGTGCCCTCTTATTGGGTCTTGCAATAAGAGAACGCTTAGTTTTGAAGCTGAGTAAGTTCGAAGGTTAATTGTCGGAGAGGAAGGACCAGAAATACCCAAAAATAGAAAATTTACAGGAGAAAAAGTTTGTATTCAAGATGATTTTCTCGTGTAATTTGTACCATGTACTGAAGTGGTGTTTATTTATGGTGATAACCTAACCTAACCTTAAAGTATCCTATAGAACGTACTGGGGTCATAACCTAACCTTAACACTTAACGTGTAACCTCACCTTAACGTAAAGTGATCTAACCTTAAAGTAAAAAAGAAAAACACGTAACCTGACCTAACCTTAACGTAACCAAACATGTGATTGAATATTTTTTTTTTTAATTTTTACTTGTTTATGCATTCGACTTCTACTTAACTTACGCGTTAACTTTCGACTTCTGCAACATATTGGCCAAGTTTGATACATGTACAGAAAAATAAAAGCCACAACAAAAAATGAAGCTCTGAACATTTCAAGAAACATGACTATATAAGAGCAATCCATTTTTTTTTTGTTTTGTTTTTGTTATTGTATTGAAATAATTATTGTGATTTGAACACAAAAATCGAAACAATCGAAACGCCAGATAAATCGCCACACAAAGTTATTCAGTTTGATGCGAGAACTATACAAAAATATTGAAGCTTTGTAGAGTAAAAGCTCTGTATTGTAGATGTATTACTAATGTTAATGGTTTTCAAAATATTCTTTAATGCGTAAAGTTTTATTTTTCTTATAATATATAATACTTAAGTTTGCAGTCAGCTGGATATTTTTAATGTTTGATCCCATATTAAATAGTTATACATATTTAACGCAAAATAACTTAAAAGTATGTACGTACACAACTACTCTTACACGAATTTGGTACGTTCAACTTATCCTTTTTTTTTTAAAAAAAAAAAAAAAAAAAGGAACATATTATCAGAAGTTTCATCTACCTCTGACAACATTGTCATATATTTAGGGTCATTTGTAGTTAGTTTGCAATCGTGTCGTGCCGACAAATATATCAGATATACAACACACACATATACTCGAAAGGATAAGCAAGAAACAGGAATTTATGATGATAATAAGGATGTGCAAATCCGAACCTAGTTCACCCAGTAAGATCTATATAAACACTATATAGCCTATGCGTGGGTTTCATTTTACTTTACTCCCACCATCATCATCATTACTTGTTTCGTAATTATTTATTTGCTCTCTTATTTCCTTAAGCTTAAAATGAGAAAACCAAGAGATGTTAAATCGAATGAAAAGAAATCGTTTCCCAAACAAGAAGTCGCGCATTAATCAAGACGAATGAATCACTGCAGCTCACCAAGCAACGGAAAATGAATCCGGCCCAGGAATGCCTTTGGGTAAAAAGCAAGCCTAGCTTCTCATGTGCAGATGACAGGCAACATGGAGCTGGAGCTCTTCCTGGAGGAAAAGAAGAAAACATCGTTGCTTTCGTCCTTTCCTTCGTCTCATGAAGACGAATCGAACCGGAATAAATATGATATCGATGCGGAGATACCACGTGACGCGGGTTTGTCATTTCTTTCTTTAGTAGTGCTGTAACAGGAAGGAAACGTGATTTCAAAAAGATGCGCACGTGCGCTCTTATAGACACACGCACATACACACACGCATAAATACATATATGCATACACATGATGACACGAAAACTGATATAAGAAGATAACACAGAGCCCCAGGCCCCAAACAACTGAATGCATGAACAATATTTCACCAGGGAAGTCACTATGATGATGTAATATTTTAATACGCACACACACATATACACACACACACACACACACACACACACAGGCCCGTTGACATCGAGTGACATTTTTCTATTACACATCTACATATGGATGCTTTTTTTTTTGCCTCGCTTGCAGAATAGCAGGGAAAAAATCAGTCAAAAATGAGTAGGCTAAGTCATAAATCATTCTCTGAAATTAAATGTCAACTATGATGTTTACGCTTCACAAATACGAATATCGACAACAATTATGGGATATGAAAAGTACACATGCAACACATACAGAAATAGCAAAAGTTAAAGCTTAACCAATTTATTCGAGTATTTCCAGCAAATGTTAGTGTTTGCCCAATTTATTTAAATAATTCCCAGCAGAAGTTAATGTTCACGCAATTCATTCAAGTATTTTTAACAAAAGTCAATGCTTACACAATTTATTCAAGTATTTCTAGCCCATGTTAATGCTTACAAAATTTACGCAAGTCATACTGGCAGAAGTTGATGCTCACATAATTTATTCAGGTCTTTCTACCAAAATTTAATCCTTACACAATTTGTTCAAGTATACCTAGCGAAAGAAGTGTTTACCCGATTATTTTAAGAATTTCTACAAAAGTTAATGTTTACCCAATTTATTCAAGTATTTCTACAAAAGTTAGTTTTTATCCAATTTACGAGCATTCCTTTCATAAGTTAATGCTTATACAATTTATTCAAGTCTTTTTCTAGCGAAGGTTAATGCTTACACGATTTGTTCAAGTATTCCTAGCGAAAGTTAATGCTTACATGATTTGTTCAAGTATTCCTAGGAGAAGTTTATGCTTACACAATTTGTTCAAGTATTCCTAGGAGAAGTTTATGCTTACACAATTTTTTCAAGTATTCCTAGGAGAAGTTTATGCTTACACAATTTTTTCAAGTATTCCTAGCAAATGTTCATGTTTACACAATTTATTCAAGTCTTCTTCTAGCGAAGGTTAATACTTACATGATTTGTTCAAGTATTCCTAGGAGAAGTTTATGCTTACACAATTTTTTCAAGTATTCCTAGGAGAAGTTTATGCTTACACAATTTTTTCAAGTATTCCTAGGAGAAGTTTATGCTTACACAATTTTTCCAAGTATTCCTAGCAAATGTTCATGTTTACACAATTTATTCAAGTCTTCTTCTAGCGAAGGTTAATGCTTACACGATTTGTTCAAGTATTCCTAGCGAAAGTTAATGCTTACATGATTTGTTCAAGTATTCCTAGCAAACGTTCATGTTTACACAATTTATTCAAGTACGTCTAGCAAAAGTTAATATTTACACAATTTATTCAAGTATTCTTAGCGAAAGTTGTTTACCCGATTTATTCAAGTATTCCTAGCAAAATACTTACACAATTTATTTCAAGTATTCTTAGCGAAAGTTGTTTACCCAATTTATTCAAGTATTCCTAGCAAAAGATAATGCTTACACAATTTATTCAAGTATTCTTAGCGAACGTTGTTTACCCAATTTATGCAAATATTCCTAACAAAAGATAAGCTTACAATTTATCCAAGTATTCTTAGCGAACGTTGTTTACCCAAGTTATTCAAGTATTCCTAGCAAAAGTTAATGCTTACACAATTTATTTCTAGTATTCCTATTTTGAGATAAAGTGTAAGATTTCTAATACCAATCGTCTTCAAATTAATTACAAGTGCATAATTTAAAATAAATGAGTTATAGGATAATAATAAGCTGATTTATTATATCAACTACGGTATACGTTATTTTTTTAAACCTGTTTTTTGAATAAATGCAATCAAATCTTTCGTTTAACGTTCCTTCGATATGCTTTCTAACTTTAAAAAAACACAGATGAATACAAATTAATGATCATGGAGAAGAAAATGTGGAAGGAAACGGAAGAGCTCTAGGAACGGTCACAAGTTCAAATGGCTTGGGATAAGACAGGACGTTTTCGCATCAAAGCAAAGTACTACTGTGTCCTATGAACATTTGTAGCCTAATTCCAATATAGCATTGGATGAATCATTCATTTCATCTCCAAATTAACGCTAATGTTTTAATAACATGACTACATATGTACGAAATTACGGTTACCTTTGATTAGACCGAATGATCTACGCGCTCGCCTTCCATTTATATGGTCCTATGTTCATCCAATTCACCCAATGAGTCCAGGTCCTCACTGTTCCTTTAGGTTAGTGATGCTTTCAGGGGGTAGTTTGAGAGGGAATTTGTTTCCCGGAGCTGCGAAATTTCCCCCTGGGCAAATCTCTGATCGTCCTAAATAAGGATTACCAGTCATTTTGCAGTACTATTTTAACTCCCTATGTATTGACCCACCTCGGGAAAAATATCTAAAATCATCAGTACTTCGGTTTTATTCTATTATTATTATTATTATTATTATTATTATTATTATTATTATTATTATTATTATTATTATTATTATTATTATTATTATTATTCAAACTCACCAGCTGAAGTTAATTGGTTAGTTTTAACTTAACGTCTCATTTAATATGAGACACAAACTTACACCTTAACGTGGAATCCAAACCGAAAGAGCTCACAGAAGCTCGAACCCGGCTCTTTCACTACGATGCGTATTCTAGTCATATAGCAAGAAAAAAACACTACACCAATTAAAGGAAACGAGATTTGTATTACATATATTCCCTGTGCGCGGTTTCCATGCTATATTTGACTTTTTTTTTTTTTAATATTTTTTAAAAAATTGGCATTTAAGTATTATTAGTCATTTAAGTATCATATACTTGATTTTCTTGTAGGGAAAAATAAGTGAGGGGTGGGTAAAATATACAAGTACCTATTTTGCATATAGTCCACCCATAATCCAGTAGTAAAGGGCATCAATTTTCGTGGAAAAAACATTAATTTAACGGATTTTACACCTTCGAAATAAAAAAAGAAATTTGTTATTTGGAATAAAACGATTTGCTGTAAATTACCTATTCTACAGTACATTTAGACTGTTTTCAGTAGAGTGTAGTGCATAAAATGTATAAAAGCAGCACATAAGATCGAAGATGAGCTTTAAAAACTCCCAACTGTTTTATATATATACCAAGTTTAATTTATTATCAGATATTAAACGCTGAAGCATGCTTTCACTATAGTTCTAAAATTTACAAAAAGATATAATAACAAGGAATATGGCAATAAAGCATCAATGAATACGCAATCTATGCCGCCACGAGTATCATCCAAAGTGAAAATGAAGTTGCCTCCCACACACAACGCAAGCATACGCAAGTCCTTATCAACTACATCCTATCGTTCCTCAGCTATTGTTGAACAAAGCCGTGAGCAGCCATTTTTTCAGAAGATAGAATCAAAAGAGCGGCACGGGGGTCACATTGTCAAGATACATAAATGTACGGTTTAAAGACAGGAAGGTGTTTCCATATAGCAGTTGAGGGATGTTGCTTGCTGTAGCATTCCAAGCATACGCTTAGAATTCCAGTCACCAGGGGGTGCTGGTGGGGCAATGCTGGAAAAACTGCTATGAAAGTCAAATGAAGGGAATGGGTGCAGGTATTATGGTGCTCATAATTCACCTAAATATATAAGTTGGCTATGAGTTACGGTTAATATGCGAGGTAATTTGTTGTTTCTTTTTCTTTTATCATAAGACGAAGGGCCTGCTCCAACGACAAAAGCTTTCTCCCCCCCCCCTCCTCGAATGTTGTTCCCCACGTTATAATGATTTTCCTCGCATTCCCTTTTTGATGTGTATGTTAGGCATGGGTCTTCGCAGCAAGCAACTGCGTAGTACAACAATGCGTCCTTTCCCACTCACAAAAATATATTGCGTTAATACTGGATTCAATGTCATCTAAATTTACAGCTTGAGCTGAGAATTCATACTATATATATATATATATATATATATATATATATATATATATATATAAAATCTACATCTTGTTGCCTCACATTCATAACACTTCTATCATCTGAATAGCATTGAAATACTTACACAGTCGAAATACCATAGCCAATAGACATCTCTTCTCTTATGATATCTCAAGAGACATTGTTTTATATGAGGGCAATTGCAATGATAGCTTTACAACATTTTCATACACGCGCACTTACAATTTATGCCTTGGTGGAGAAATATTTTTTTTTTTTTTTTTTTTTTTTTTTTAATGGAGGTGTAAAACCATTGAGGAGATGCAAGGGTTCTCTCTACGAGAACAGAACGACTAGAAAACTGCCCTCTAAAGTGATTCCAACAAATTACTATCACCATTGCTATTACAATGTATGATAGTAATATAGTGGTATAAAGTGTGATGGTTATATGCATACTATATAGGTTTTAAGAGGAGTGCAAAAGAGGTAACAACTAAGCTATATAAACGTCATGCTAACACTACATGAAGTTTAAACGGACACACTGTTAGATATCCAGTAATAAGACTCGTTTTCAGGTTTTATAGATATAGCTCATAAAAGTATATACATTTAGTAACGTCTTAGTTTGTTCTTGTAATATAAAACATGTTAGTGTTATAAATTTAATCAGGTCCAGCAAGTAACTACAATAACATACAAAAATGAAAGTGACTATGTTTGTGGTTTGTGACTTAATCACTCTTTACCAATCTCGGTCAAATTTTCAACATAGATGAGGTTCAGGTTTAGGATTCTTTTTATTTTATTTTATTTTATTTTATTTTATTTTATTTTATTTTATTTTATTTTATTTTATTTTATTTTTTTTTAGTATTATTTCACTTTCACGGTACAACTTAGGAGAGGGAGAGGGGGAGATATACATATAAAAATGATCAAAAATGATCGATATTAGTGTCGAATCTATAGTGTTTGACCGCTGGTACATCTATTAAATTTAGTGGTACGGTAAGTAGAAAAGATTGAGAACCGCTGATTTAGAAAATTTCCCAAAACTGTACTGCTTTCGTCGTTAAGTCACAAATGGGCTTAAGGATAGTTTGCAATTTTCTATGCAACCGACAATAAATACGTTTTTTTTTTTCCTACAGGTCACAAATACAAGAAATACTTAGATGCAGAAACTTGTGTACATGTACTGACAGTAGTTGGTTTAAACAACACATTTACATACTTGCCTTATCTACATTGTATATACAACAATCCAAAGAAATTAATATACGTTATTGCATGAATACAACTACACGTGATGTACATACACACTTGAGTGCATGATTGAATGCTACTGTATGAGCAGAGAAAAGAAACTTTGTACAGAAATTTGTATACGCTAGGGAATGACAAGGAAGAAATAGCATATGGTGAATGTCAGTTGCTATTTCTCTTTTGTTATGTGCGCAGTAATCTCTTGTTTTTCCTTCAATGTCATACCGATTTTGACAAGTGTTAAATATACACTTACGTTACGGAACAAGCTAGTGGACGATATAACTCAAAGCAAACAACAGCCAGGGTTCGATCCTCGCTGTGAGCACTTTAGTTCGGATTCCATGTAAAAAGGACATTACACTCAACATTTGTCTCTCCTTGTATAAAATACTCTGTGTCACTTCCCAATACAGTAATAAACCTATTACTTTTATATAGAGTTTATTTCACCTCTCTCTCTCCCTTTCGTTTATAAAATCTTTCCATAAAGTTTGTTACATGATTTATTGCACCAAAACATTTCGGGGATGAGGGTATCACTGATCTGTAATGATGAATTTAGAAACAGATCGAGCTAGAGATCACCAAAATACCATCCTATATTCTAAAGCTATTGAAACATGATGTGACGAGGGGGAAATCAAAGTAACACGAACAAGCCGTACTTATTACAAAACTTGTACTTTTCATTATGTACTCAAGCAGTTTGTATCTCCTCTGCAAACCTCAACAGTATGATGTATGCAGAAGTTTTAAAACAGTAAAACTTTGCACCGAAAATGTCTCAAACTACATTTTTCAAGTTGTTCTGAACTTTCAATGTACAGAAGTCTCTTTCAAACATACCCTTAAAAAAAAAAAAAAAAGGAAGATACGTGAAAATATGAATAGAACAGAATTCGAAATATGTTCTACCGCCTAGGTATTTACACATGAACTCACAGATTTCTCTAATTTTTGTCCTTATACTTCAACTTAAAAGTTGTAATTTTGAATAGTGACGTCGAAAAAACTTTACAGAACTACTTTTTTTTTTTTATATTTGTTTAATGTTAAATAAGTTTGGTTGGTCTTTTCATTATATCATAAAAGAGGTTATTAACCATGTTTAGAAAATATACAGGAAAATATAGCCTACTGAAAAAGGTGCAATTGAACTCATTCCTTTTATTTTAAAAAAATGACAGAAAAATATGTAAAATGTTAAATGAACAGTTATTCTGGCGAAGTTCTGACTCTGTACTTTCTTATCATCGTGGCTGTACCAGAAAGGCATCAAGATATTTTATTCTTCGTATAGCTGAAAATTTCGTACGTGGTATTACCTTTTATTCCCTCTCCAGATATGGCCTCCTCCATCAAACCCTTACACACATAATAGTAAGTACTGATTCTACTATTGGCTGAAAGCAATATAGACCCTGTTTATATCAAAGTTTATTTAAAGACAAATGTGTCAGAAATAAGCGATGCATATACCTTGGTAACTTGTCGAAAATAAAGTAAGATGATTTACTGCCAAGATTGTGTATGCTATGTGCCGTATTTGCCAAGGATTAAGACTAAGACGCACCCCCAATTTCTGCATTCAATTTCACTGCATATTATAAAGATTATTTTTAAAAGTTATATTTAGCACGAAATATAATGGGGAGCAAATGCTTAACTAAATGTAAATTCATACGCGCGTCTGGAAATATCTATAGCCCAGAATAGCTTCTAGCTCTTATAGTTTTTTTTTCTTTCTTTATGTAGATCAACATTGAAACCGGAAGTTGTAGTGGATTTGTCACTTCTGGTTTTAGAAGAGAGTTAAGGATAGAGCTGAAATGTATTCTTGAGATGCTTAACCGATTGCAGGAAACCGCATCTCGCTATCTATTACCGTTTTGCTCTAAAATAATCGTGTATAAACCAGAAATGATGGATTTTTTTTAACACTTCCGGTTTGAATATCGCTTTCATCTAGGAACTCTATTCCTAACTTTTGATCCTCTATAACCTGGCCAAAATTCCAGGCCAACTGGCCAAGTGATTCATCAAGTCTGGTCTCCTGGAGGATGGAACCTGCAGCTTGATGCCATCAGAGAACAGCTGCAGTAAATCCACATTACACCTTTGGAGAAGTGGTCAAGGAACTCTACACTACTCATTCGACTGTTGACTCTCATAGTATGTAATATAAAATACTGTAAACAACATAGTTAGGACAATATGTTTCACTCGTCCAAACAACCTTTAAAGAGCGTTTAGGTGAAGTGTTAATTTGAAGAGAAGCAACTGAATTATTGTACTTAAAAAAGAAATCTGAAAAACGTGAAAAATACCGTGTTTTTATTTTTAAAAAACTTCACAACAAAAAAATACGTTTCTTTTTACGACACTTCAGAAATTATAAATAAACCGATTACTTGCAAATTATATTTACTGTGTTACTGAACTGTACGTAGCTGGAATACTATTGCTACCCGTAAGGAAACAAACTAAAACATAATCAAACCATACGAATTAGAAACACATATTGAAATTAAAATAATTAAAACTTCTGTATTGAAGTATAAGATGCATAACATGTTTTTGGACTTATTCTCAAAGGAAAACAATAGACTGCGCCCTATGCGATCACGAATACGATATATAAGTTCTCTAATTCAATTTTGGGAAATCAAAATCTTCGAATTTCTCATTTACAGCTCTCTCCACTGGCCTAGTAGCTAATACGCGCTTGGATTCAATTCCCAGTGAGAGTGCTTTAAAACTTGAACGCATTGCGGTGGTTCGGATTCCAACTTAAAACTATAGGTTCATGTCTCATATAGTTCCGGTGCCGAAGAGGGACACTAAACTTGAACAAACAAAGAAATTAACATTTCCTTCTTGAGCTTTATCAACATTAAATTATAATGCAAAATATCTCTTCACTGTTAAATGATTCACGAACGCACCAAACACTCTCATCATGTTATTCCTCCAAACAAGAGACAAAAAAGTCATCTGGAAGAAGTTGACACATGAACAGAGAAAGTGTCAGACTGACAGATGGTGGACACCACGACCTTTGACCGCTAAGCAAGAAAGAGAAAGGTCGACCACAGCCACGCAGAATAGATTACCATTTCCGTATAGAAGAGGAAGGCGCAGGCGACAAATAACAAACAGATAATCTCATCGACAATATTTATTTGAGCAGGCAGGACGACACGCCATTTTTTAAAAAAAAATTTAACTCCTTTTTGACTACGTAAAAGCGTTTCCTTTTTTCCCTCTTTCTTTTATCTGGTGTCGTTCATCTTTTCAGGAGAACTTAATTGGAAGCCAAGGAATGCTCATTTATTACGACTGAAGAGCAGACCTTTTACTCTTTCTCTTTCGTTGAATGCAGTTATAAAGTTGTTTACGCTAGAACTTCCGTACCTTACCTCTATTGGCCTACAGAAGGACACGTTTTCGTCAGGGCATCCACGTGTATGAAATATATACCTGTAAGATTGTCTTTCAGTGTCCAGCTACTTAATTATATATATCTAAAGAAGAAATAACAAATAGACCATCATTAAATTTAATAAAACAATATGAAACAATACAAATGTAAAAAGTGCGTTCCTGTTAGGGAAAATCAACAATAGACATTACCTATCACTGAACAGTATATGTTTTTATTGTAAATCTATATACCACAGTATGTAAATAAAACTGACAGTGACTATGTTTGTGACTTAATAACTCTTGAACCATCCGACCGATCTCGATCAAATTTTCAACATAGATGAGGTTCGAGCCTGGAATGGTTTTTATAATTTCACTTTGACAGTGCACGTTAGAGGAGAGGGAGGATATATCGAAAATTACCGATATTAGTGTGGAATTCATAGTTTTCGGGGTCGCTAAGATGAACAGTGACACTTCCGATGCCGTTAAAATCCAAATTCAGTCCCACAACTTGGGTGAAGGGAAGGGGGAGATATACAAAAATGATAGAAAATGGCCGATATCAGAGAGTACTTCGGTAATAGTAAAAAGAGACTGACCTACGGAACATATTATTAATTTTTCTTGTTTTAATGCAACGAAGCGGGTAATTGAAGCTAGTAAATAAATAAATAATCCATCCCAACAGAATACAAATTATTAATTGTATCTGACCAGCAGCGAACGACATATTTTTTAACAAAACAAAAGTTAATTTTTCTTCAAAACAACACATGACATTTTACCCTTAACATTGTTTTGTTCAGTTCAGTAAGGTGTATCGAGTTATGTGTGTTTCATCTCTGGACATTCTTTTTTTTTTTTTTTTTTTTCATAAATACTGATAATATTGAAGAATTAATTTGTTATGACTGAAAAAAAAATCAATGAGCCCAGAAGAGCTAAATCTTACTTTCGAAGTAGAAAGTGGACACTTATACCGGTATATCTTATATATAACAAAGCAGGTACTTTCAAATACCTAGGATCAATGTTAACAGAATGTACAGGAATATTATTTAACTGTGACACAGTGACAAAAATATTTGTCAGTGTTTCATTGTAATTTTACTAAACCCTTACAGTATACAATGTATCATTCTAATTAGTATTATTAATATGATGACAACAATATTCATTATAATTTCTAGGATGAGTGTGTAAGTACCTCCAAAATTATCTACAAAGAAAGACAATATTCTTCAGTACTAATGTACATATAGTGTTATCTCACACTGCCACTGGTTGTGAAAGAACGTGTAAAGAAACGTGACTCTGTGTCTCGAGGTAACTTGAGATTTCGATGGTCGTACCAAGAGCAAACTAAAGTTTTCGGAGATATGTCACTTTACACACACACCTGAGAATCGTTCCAGCCATATTGTACATCTTTTCATTAAGTTTTAGCATTCTTCAATGCATTACAACTAACAACAACATTAAATGATTTAATTATAATTATTGCATTAATTATTGCATGAATTAAATATAAACTTATTATCATGAGATTCCTTCGAATAATTTATTGTCTACCTTAGCGGTTATCCATAATAACTTGTGTAGATGGACATTATCACTAGAACCAATATTTTCTCAGTAACGAAAATTACTATTACAAAATAAATAGTTTTACTTTTTTTCTTATCGGGTAGTAGAAAAAACAAAAACACTTCTTATTAAGTAATATTATATGCTATCGTTAGAGCCTTTTGTATTTTGCAATACGTTCTGGCATTTTGTAATACTATTGTGTATTGCAATTTGTTCTGACTTTGGAGTGCTTTGGATAGACACGGCTAATGATGTCACATATGGTTTTACTGTGTATATACTACACGAAAAACACTGTAAAGCGTAAAAAATTCTAATTTTCTTTTAGCGCTTGTTGGTATATATATTTTTAAAAAATCGTGCCTTTTATTTAAACTATGGATTTTGTTTCACATAACACATGGCGTGAAATGTTTATTCACGCGTGGTGACTGATAGTCGCTCGTATAGACAGATAATCTACGCCAGCTTCCTACAGGAAAGCACTTACTCACGAGCCATAATAGCTCCCCTGTGATGATCTTCAATTATAAAATTAATCACTATGAGAGAGAGAGAGAGAAGCTCTCTTTGTTATGGTTCATGAGAACCTCTCTCTTTGAGATGAGTGATGCCATAGAAACTGCATTGCGGCAATGTTTGAGTAGCAATTATCTCATTAGCTATGGTTATGTTACTAATTAGTTCATGCACTTTCTTTTTCCTTCTTATCTCGTCATGCTGAATTAAAGAAACTTCATGTATATACAATGCAAGATCTAATAAAAATCAAGTATGACATAACAGGACTGCGTGCGTGATATTTGGAGTTGAAATCAGAAATCAATATACTCACATAAACTTTCAATATAGATATTCAGATATCGAACAATCGAAAATATCGGTAATTTCGATATTTCATAATTTATTTGATTGCTTATTTGGTGTCGTTTTCCTGTATTAAGACTCTTCGCTCAGTTCACACTTTTTTTTTTTAAATTTTAGTGAGTAATTTAAAGACAATGAAGGATGTTTTTTTTTTAATGTAGAAAGCGTGAGCCCGGTAGTGGCGGATCTAGAAAGTAAAAACTGGGGGGGGAGGCAGCCAGAACCCAGACAATAATAGGTATATCATGAGTTTACCAGAAGGTAAAAACTGAGGAGAGCTGCCAGAATACAGACAATGATAGGTATATCACAAGTTTACTATAAACTTTAAAAAATATATAAATAATATCTTAAATTATTTTTGTCCCTCAAAAAGCTGGGTGGGTTCCCGCGGTCTAGATCCGCCACTGATGCCCAGTGGTATCTACAAAAATGTCATTAAATAAACTAATAAATGTTTTCAATGCTTTTCTTGTAGACCAAGAATGTTCTTGCGGATGCCCAGTTCGTGACGTCCTAATTGCGAGGTACCCATATTTCATGCACTCTACGCACGGTTCTGACAAGTAAACCTTACGTTTGGGTGAATCGAGTTGCTGGCTGAGACACATATGAGAAAGTAGTACTAAAAGTGGTCAGTATTTCAGTGAAGTTGTTGGTGCGAAGCTCCAGGGATTTAGAAGATACAGCTACCAGAACATCACATGGAAGTAAGAATAGTCTTCATACAGTTGGAGGTAAAAGCTCTGTAAGACCTCTTGTAACGACAAAAGGTGAATAACAAATATATGGGTACATATTAGGACTAGGGGGAAGTCATATAGTAAGGGTATACCTGACGGCGGCCATCTTGAAATCCGCCATTTTGAATTAAGGTTAATTTTTGAAAATAGGAATAGGGCCATGTGATACATGATTTAAGGCGCAAATTTAATCAGAAGAACAATGGTGACGTTAATTTTGATTTACGCGCAATTGGTAAAAAGTTACAGGGAAATTAAATATTGTTGCAGCATATGTATTAGTCCTTTACCCCACCTTGTAAATTTTATGTTAATGATAATAATTAAATAAAAAGCAGGTGGACAAATATTAGATCTATGGTAAGAGTTGCCTTGATGGCGATCATGTTCAAATCCGCCATTTTGAATCAGACAAAAGTTTTAAACAAAACGCATAACATTGACACCTTATTAATAGCAAATTTTACCATAAATCCAACGGTATACCCATTTTTGCTTTATCATTAACCAGCATTTGTTATCGCATAAACAAGTTGCTAATTTAAGGAAAAATGACCAAAGTGGAATTGAGTCATAATTGAACTTGGGTCTTTCTTCCAGAAAAGTCCTCAATTAGTACAATCAATATGTAGTTCAGAAAAGTATGCATGACTTGCACAAATGCTCTGCTCACAGTGAGCACACCTGACAAAGGCAATCGAGTTACACTTGACACATTTGTCGTTAACAATTTCGTCAAAGCAGTAGTCGTAAGGAGCGATCCATTTAATTTTGTGCTGGTTAATGATAAAGCAAAAATGGTTATACCGTTGGAGTTATGGTAAAATTTCCTATTAATAAGGTGTCACTATTATGCGTTTTGTTTAAAACTTTTGTCTGATTCAAAATGGCGGATTTGAACATGATCGCCATCAAGGCAACTCTTACCATAGATCTAACATTTACCCACCTGCTTTTTATTTAATTATTATCATTAACATAAAATTTACAAGGTGGGGTAAAGGACTAATACATATGCTGCAACAATATTTAATTTCCCTGTAACTTTTTACCAATTGCGCGTAAATCAAAATTAACGTCACCATTGTTCTTCTGATTAAATTTGCGCCTTAAATCATATATCACATGACCCTATTCCTATTTTAAAAACTTAACCTTAATTCAAAATGGCGGATTTCAAGATGGCCGCCGTCAGGTATACCCTTACTATATGACTTCCCCCTAGTCCTAATATGTACCCATATATTTGTTATTCACCTTTTGTCGTTACAAGAGGTCTTACAGAGCTTTTACCTCCAACTGTATGAAGACTATTCTGTACTTCCATGTGATGTTCTGGTAGCTGTATCTCCTAAACCCCTGGAGCTTCGCACCTACAACTTCACTGGTGTACTGACCACATTTAGTACTACTTTCTCATATGTGTCTCAGTCAGCAACTCGATTCACCCAAACGTAAGGTTTACTTGTGAGAAACAGTAAGCATTTCTTGTAATAGAATTTTACGAATACTATCTGTTTTACTTTATTTTTTATATATTCTTAATTTTTCTTTAAGTTATTAACAACAAAATCAAAAAGACGGGATAAATTTAGCGAAGAGCCCTAATTGTGTATGAATCGAGAACGTAAACATGAGTTACAAATTTTCAAAACATCTCTAGAGCAAATTGTTATTTAATTGATTACAGAAAACCGCTTCTTGCTTCCCTTATCGTTTTTGCTCTATGTAGATCAATATTGAAACCGGAAGTTGTGGTGGACTTATACCACTTGTGGTTCTAATAGAAAGTTAAGGATGGAAAGTAAACGTATTCTTGGGATGCTTAATCGAATGTATAAAACCGCTTCTCGCCAACTATTTATCGTTTTTGTATATAGTGATCAAAATAAAAGCAAGAATTGGTTTATTTCTATTACTTCCGGTTTGAATATTCACTCCATCAACAAACTCTATTACTAATAATTCACTATTTACACACTGGCCAAACTTGGTGATGATTCATCAAGTACAGGGAGGGATTGGAAAGTTCGTGGTCTGACTAGGAAGGAAGCAATTATTTTATGTTTGTATGCATTAGCTGCGTAGCTATATCCGTTGGTAGTCACTGTGTAAAATTTCATTTCTCTATTGTTTCAGGTGAGGAGTTTATAGGGCACTAAGTCGGAGGAAGTGACGGAAATTTCGTTTTACCAGGACAATGCGCGCGTTCACCCGTCCCTTGCATCCATGGCAGAAATTCATTTCTGTGGGTTCAAACTGTTGCCGTACCCGCCCTATTCACCTGATCTCGCCCACTCGGATATTCACTTGTTTAGAAACATGAAAAAGTTTTTGGAGGTTCAGCAATTTTCTTCGGATGCAGAGGAGAAAATTGTTGTACTGGGATATTTTGCAGGGCTCGACGAATCTTTTTTTTTTTTTTTTTTTTTTTAAGTGGTATAGAAGCGTTACCCGAGAGCTGGCGTAAATGTATCTCAGACGAGGGGGATTACGTGGAAGAATAAAACATAACTTATCAAAATATTTTCTAATTTTGTAGGTCAGGCCACGAAGTTTCCAATCCACCCTCGTAGTTCTTGACATATTTTGTTTCCCGGACGGACGGGCGGTCACATGGACATTATAACTAAACATATAAAGGGGTACACTAAACTAACAAATTAGCCAGACAATTGATTTATTCCAACCCGTAACTGAAGATTGTTTTTAGTAATTTGTGTATAAATATTAATTCATGTAAAAGACCGCATAACATTATGGTATTCTCTACATAAGTTTAAAATATAATTTTAGAAAAGAATTATTATCCTACTAATAATATATGCGGAAGCAGGGCCGGATTTCCCAATAGGCCCGGTAGGCCCGGGCCTATGGGCGCAAGCTCCCAGTGGGCGCACGGCCGAGAGAAAAAAAAATAAAAATATCTAGAAATAAAAATAAATAGCCATAATTTAACATATTTTTTGAATTGATTTTAAAAAATCAGGCTAATAAAGCATTCTGATTTTGAAGTTCATTGGAACAAATAATTTTTGGTAAAGTTCACCAATCTTTTGTTAATACATTAAGGTATTTTGTTAAGCACAGAAGTAAGTAAATTTCTCAAAAAAACTTGCAATGATAAAATTGCATCGTGGAGTGGTGTTTAAGCAATTAACATATAGGCCTGATATAATTTTTTAATAAAAGTTTTTAGGAAAGTAACTTTAACCAGGCTAGGGGCGGAAAAAATTATTGGGCCTAGGGGCGCCAAAATGCTAAATCCGGCCCTGTGCGGAAGCGAATATTGCAACGAACAAAATAGTTACCATATGGCATATAATATAAATTATTCTTTACATTAAAAAAAAAAAATACATTACACTTTGCCTCCAAAATTGTAGCCTCATTCTCTACAAATGTCATTCGCTCAGTGATGCCAGACACAAGCAGGAAACTCACCTGAAAAAAAAAAAAAAGAATGAAATTCAATTAATATATACATATATTAAAGCTGAAATTTCCTAGCGGTAGCTTACAAATTACATTAAACACTTAACACCCACACATTTTATGTTTGTGTGTTAATATACGAAAGATTGAGTCAGAGTTGCCTGTCTTTGCTTTTATAGAAACAGAAAAGGATGGACAAACTGGAAGAAGTAAAGGATAGGAAACTGTTCATCCGTAAACAACGATATTTCAATATTTTAATAATATACACAAAAATATTCCCGGAGATATTATATTTTCATAGGTAATATAGACATATCGCAAAACAGTGGCTGCGAGGGAATATGATGGTTTCATTGGCAGAAAACCTAAATATCTAGATTCTTGGTTTTTTCACCAACCATGAGAATATATGGGAACAACAACGTATCCGTGAGTTTTTCCGGAGTTATTCCGATTCCTCTAGCTTCTTTCATTCTGGCAGCAGGACAGTTCTCACCGCAACATGGCATGCCTATATAAGAGCTTGATATATTTATATGACCTGAATTCATCATACTGGGTTAAAAAAAAAAAAAAAAAAAAGCAATCCCCAGCTAAGCTAAAGATAAATTAGGATATGTGGGACCTAGGTTTCCTGAATAAGCTTAGATAACTTCAAAGGTTTCATTCTCGTCCAGCACTAGGTTCCTTCCTATTCCTGTCACCACTCAGTCACATACGCACTATTTTATTATGATATTTGTGTGCTGACATTCTGTCGTATCTTTTAAAGGTAAAATGCTCATGGCCAAAAATTATCGATGGTACTTAGGTTATATCAATTTGCGGTAGTTGCAGTGTCTGTCTCAAGTTAGTTCCAGCTTTATTACACCTAACGAAAGAAAAAAATGTCCAGAAACTATTTCGTTTGACTTTTAGTTTGACCGGACATAACTAGTTCATGTAACACGGAACTTTTATTAATATTAACAATAACAACCGTTTAGTAACAGTAGCCTCAAATGACCAATAATACAAAACTTTTAGATTAAAAAAAAAAAAAAAAAAAAAAAAAACTTTCAACTGCTAGTAGACCAAAAAGTCCATAACTAGCATTTTGCGACATGCAAACATAGTCATAGCCGGCCATGTTGTTGATAAAAAATAAAAATAGCTCTCGACGCTCGGTGCGAAATAAAATATAAGACCCCAGAGTGCAGTGGAATAACAACAACCAGGACCAGCTCAACAGCGCTCTCCACGTCGTAAAAGCAGGCCATTTACTTCATTTCCATATCAGACAAACAACACAATGCAATGTTACTTTCCGCACAAAAGTGTCATAACGCTCTCATCGATTGGCATCCCAGATAAAAGACTCAATGAGTTAAAATGGGTGGAGTGCGTGGCGATGTCAAGGCGACACACAGCATATGCAGGTGGAGTCAGGATATAGAATTTGTACAAACCCAGTTTTTCCTTGTCATCCATTTTCTGCTTTGTTATTGCTTTCTTTTTATGCACGTGCTATTTTTTTACTCGTTCTTCTGTAAGTAATGCGGTACTAGGTATATGTTTGTTGTGTAATGCAGCGAACAAATGAAAACGGTTCACAGTTTAAAAAAAGAGATGAGGGTAAAAAATTTGAGCAGACATTATTATTACACCTGCTCGCTTGTTCTCTTGTAGTACATTATCTCTCTGGAACTGCGCGTTTTTCTATGGCACAACTTGCATACAGAGACAGATACAAGTGTTCATATGCAACTTAATAGTTGGAAGATTTAGCTTTGCATAGTGAAAAAGTGAGGATGACTGACCTAATTCTAGATTTATCTCACCTCATGAAACTCACTATCTTCTCATCCCTAAATACATTTTCCTAAATTTGAAATTAAGCTTCTTTTCTCGCCTTCGAGTGAAAATTTTTCGCCCCTATATTGAAAATAAAATTTATAACAATTGATTTCTTTACTATTATAAAAAGACAACTGAACCAAGAATCGAGTCCAGGTAACCAACTTACCATTATGGTCCAGTCGTACGCTTTTTCAATCTTTATATGTAACTGAATTCGCACCTAAACAAGAATTGATGTGATATAAAATCGGTTATTTCCTCCATTTATAAAGTTTACAGCAGTTATTATGTGCTAAGGGTAATTATTTAATTTATCGTCATAGATTTTCAGGTCCCTTGCCATTATTTTGGACTTCCTGGACTGGATTTTGATCTTTTAAGTCAGGTAATTCTTCAGTTATCTTATAATGTTGAGTTAATACTAAACCACCTGACTTTTAAGTAATCACAATTAAATTTGAATATTTTAGTTTATTAAAAAAAAAAAAAAAACGAAAATGACGTTAAAAATCTGATGGCCTAATATAAGCTCTAAAACCATGCTCTAGTTACCACTGCATTATGGAAATGAAAAGGAATTCTACACTGACGTTCCACCAGAAGCATTTAGAATCGAAGTAGAATTGCCGGGACATCGAATAGCTTTTCTAAAAGGTGCTGCAGCCTCACACGAATCGAACGCCAAGTCAGTTCCTGCATCCATTTTGGTAAATGCCTCCAAGAAGCCACTCGTCCTAGATGGATGAATGTGTTCTCTTTCCCTCCTCTTTCTTCCACTCTCTTTTACACACACATACGTACTGAAAAAAAGTGAGCGTTTGCCTGTAGTGCATCTCACGGTCCAAATGGCTCCCATGGAAAATTCAAGAAGTACGGAATTCCGTTAGGAAGCAATTCAAAGGAAAGGGAAAAAATGTTTCGGACATTATTTTGCAATTAGAATATCATTGATCCGTTACTATTTTCTTTTTCTTTCGTCACCTGTTACAATCGAAATGACATTCGATTACTCCAGTGTGGTTTTAAAGGGATTGCAACATATTTACCATAGAATTATATTTTCAAGTAATGTTTGGAAGTGTGATCGCATATATAAAATATACTCTTAATGTCGCAACAGTTACATACATTTGCAGACTGTAGTTGAACAGTCTTCCTACAGTTTGAAATGGAATCCGAACTGTACGCACCCTACAGGAATCGAACTAAAAGGTGATAACTAGTGCTAGGATTTTTAGGTGCCTACATGTTTTGTTTAGACCATGAAAGGGTTCTCATAAAGCACACATTGTATCAAATGTTGTCTCCGAATGAGAACAGAGACAATTTCCCAGAAATTTTCCCTCCTCCTTAGACCCTTTTCCCCTGAATCTACCCCTAATCCCCTTTTCTTCCTCTCTTATTCATTGCAGCATTTTAAAATCTTCAAGAAAAAATATAACAATTTTTATTATGAATATTCTTTAAATAACCAGGTTTTTGAAAATGAAATTTACAAGATTATAATACTAATTTGTGTGTCCACTCAATAAGGCAAAACCCGGCAGGAGCTCATTTGGTTCGGATTCCACGTTAATCAGTAAGTCCACGTCTCATATAGCCTTGCTGCTGAAAGGGACGTTAAACTCAAAATCAACTCAACTCAATAAGGCAAATCACTAAGTCTTCAAGTGATATCCCGAGAAATTAACCCGAATATCAGTACCGAGGGGAGTGTTTTAAGAAAGCACTGTATTGAGAAAATCTTTCTTTCCATGAAACGTACCACGATTTTGCCCATTAGGCTAAAGGAAACGGATGATTAAAGCAAGTGAATGATGATGTAAGAATTGGTGGAATGAGAATATAGGAGGAAACGGGAGTACCCTGAGAGACCTCACGAATATAGGATGCTGTCCACCACGAACTTATTTGTCCAGGGCTCAAACCACGGACCCCACTGAATCGCCGTGGCCCCCTGTATTGAGAAACGAATCCGTACAGGAGTATTTGCAGGACTTCGATGTGTAAAACCACAGGCACAACTGGACAGATATATTTTGATCATTTTGATGTTTCCTCTCACAGATAAGGAAAATAAGCTCATGTTATGCAAGATGTATTAATTGGAGAATACTAATGCCAGTACAGTGTCTGATGGTTACGAACCAGGCATCCGGTATACGGTTTTTGTAGTTAATTCTTTCGCTGCCACCTTGATTTCAGTACCCCAACTCAATGTGCCACCTACACTTTTGAAACATTTTAGCCTTTTACAACAAACTAGCCACATCCAGCGGAAACCAAGCACACTACATAAAATGACCAGGCCAACACTGTGTGCGACCAGAGTATAAAAGCTCTATATACCTGCGTGCCACTTTACAGAGAATACCTACAATAAGAACTACCTCTTGATGACAAAAGGCGTCAATGACGCACAGCAATATGTATGAATGACGCCATATGGCAACGAAAACAACTAAAATCTATACTCCTAAAGTTGGAGGATTTAACAAGTTTTGCATATTCCCATCACAGGGTTGGAGAGTCCATTTAGCTAATGAATACAATATTCCGAATCAGCTCATCTTCACCCACGAAGAAAATTCTTCTGAAAAACCCCAAATCACATTGTTGTCTACAAAGAAACCACAGACTTAATCCTTCTAATTTCTCGTTCACTAATGTTAATCGCTGGGGATCATGGACTGAACGTGTTGCCTTCGAGTTTGAGAATGTTGACAAGATCAACCAGTTTGTGCTTTCTCTGATGGCTTAGCGAACAAACAAAAAAAGTACTTGAAATTCTCCAGAAACATTTGAACGTTGTCGGATTTACAATATCTATCCAGTTCCCATTCAGAGTTAACATGAAATTTGCTCATTGTTCTCTGTGCATACCTATACAATATGAGGAAGTTTTAACACTTAAAAAGACGTTTTATCTCAAAATAGAAACATATTTAGAGAGAGAGAGAGAGTTATACTCTAGAAATGTCCGTTGTTTCTCTTAGCTTGTTTTCAATTAGAAAAGAGTACTCGTCAAAATAGCTGTGGGAAATAATCCCTTTTATGCACTATTTCGTCTCATTTTTAACACCCTTTCCCTCCCTTTTTTTTAAAATAAAAATTGCCTCTAACAACCCTAATCCTGGTGATAACGTTAACCATTAGCTACGAATGAGCATGCATTTAGAAAGTTACCAAAAAGAAAAGAAAGAAATATATTTGTAGTCTGGAAGTATTTCAAACCACATTTCCGCTTGTTATACTCTGTAATTTACAATGTTAATACAACGTTTAAGTTACACTGCCACCTGTAGTATTTACGCGAAACTATCTTCTCAGGAGAAAGCAAGGAATATTGACTTCATTCCAGATTACATGATATAAATCAAATCAACCTTGAATACAGTGAAAGATGAGGCAATTATTTTCAACAGGAAGTGATGTAACGCTTTTTAACTTCCAATAAAACCACAAAAATATTGTAGTTTGATTTCAAAATTATTCTAATGTTGATTTCCAGCTCAGAAATGAAACTTTTTTTCTTATTCAAAATAATTTGAGAGTGTTACTTTACACTAGTTACTATCTGCTTTACATATATATTAAAAAGATAAAAGATCTTTAGAAGGTATGATCATCTGAGTACGTTTCATGCCTTTAATAACTTCATTTTCTGTTAAAGTTGCAGAAAATTCACTCAAATCCAGGAAACAAATTTAGGGAGCCGAGGAGACTACTGAAACCTTGCACTAATTTTATAGGAAATGCAGCCCTTCCTCCCCACAATCGCCAAATCAGTTAAAACTAACAACGCAATCAATCACAATACGTAGGCTATTAATTGGTATGAGATGTGAATATTTGTTTGTTATTAATTGTTCGCTTTTGTTTGTCCCTTTTCGCATGTCGCTAGGGCCGCAGTGGCTAAGTGATACAGCGTTCATTTTTGGTGTGTACGATCCTTGGCTCGATCACAGCTCGCGGCAAGTGAGCTTTGTTGTGGACAAATACTGTGCGCATGCGTTTTCTCAGGGGTTTTCCATGTTCTCCCACTTCCTTCTTTCTTCCACCACTTCGTTCATTATCAGCATCACCGTATCCCTTAGTCTCGGAGAATAATTGTGGCGACGCTAAACTATAGGAAAAGTGAAGTTCATTAGTAAAATACGTAGGTTGCATGATTTAAGTTATTCTCTCGCGTCAAGATACTAGTTGGTCCAGCTCACCCTTTCACCCCGCATTTCCATTGATCCCATTAGAATTTACATAAACGAATTCTCTCCATTTCATATCTAGAACTTGTTTCTTCTGGGTATCTATTAAAACCCCAATAATAAGGTAGCATAGGATGACGTACGGCTATTTCTGTAAAATGTTCTTCGACTACTACACTAACGGAATCTTTCTCCCCCTCCCCCAACGAGCGTCAGCCTATCATCATCAACCTTGAATGGTATGCTGTGCAACTACCACGTGTGTTGTAGGTTGCCTAAGGGCAAGGCATAAGGCGGAGAAGGTCGCCGTGCAGGTACCTGTTGTGTCTCAGTAATCACAGGGTGGGAAATCTAACTACACAGCTCTGGCATCTTGTTACGACGGAAGGCAACAAATGGACCATCGATGCAAGGTTGCCAAACATGTTCAAAACAACATAAATAAAACTAAATTTACCATAAATTGCTGCAGACTTTTATTCCTCAATGTAGCTGTTCATTTCGTTACTTGTGTACCGTAAAATTAAAATCTTATTACTACATAATCTAAGGCCTATCTTCTCTAATTCTTCACAAAAATAGAGGAACCTATCTCAATTCACTTCAAAAAGACTAGTAACAGATACAGTACACCAAATTAATTCATGAATACATGAAGGGTCAGTTCTATACTCTTCAATGTACGAGATACCAAGTTTTACTTTTTCTAGTAAAACAGTTTAAATTATATATCCATATAACATTTTTTTTTTGAAAATGTAAAACCAAATGGGAAGCAAGAACAGTGACATTTATTTATTTATTTATTTATTACGAACCTAATTCCAGATACAGCTGAACGCCAGTTTATGCTGGAATATCTGCCAAATCTAAGAGATGATAACGAAAAGAAGTAATAATAATAATAATAATAATAATAATAATAATAATAATAATAATAATAATAATAATAATAATAATAATAATAATAATAATTAGAGACCGGATGTTTAGGCACTTAAAATTTAAAAAATAGGCAGTAAAATAGGCACTAAAATGTAGCTCGAAATAATGAAGATAAATACTCAATACCATTAAAAAATACATTCAAATCATAGATAATGTTCAAAGAATATAGAAACATACTTCTTTGTTAATATCTTCTTTTATTGTATATATAAAAACGAAGCTTGTTATGGATTCCATACATACTGGGAGAACCGGAAAGATGTGCACATACGTCAAGAGGTGATTCATAACATCAAAAGAAGACAAAAAGTTCTGTTACATGTTGTCGAATTCTGCGTCGTGTTCGAGTGACAGGAGTACCAACTTGGAATCGTAAATCGAATCCTGACAATCGGAACGGGACATAAAGTTGCGCACATACTTCAGGAGATGATTCGTGACATTAAGACGACTTTTATCTTCTTTTCATGTCATGAATCACCTCCCGAAGTATGTGAACATCTTTGAAGTTCATTCTGCATATATATTGTAACGTACGACGAGCTTGTGTTTACAAACACATAATATAAGTAAATATGTGTGCATTATATTACATAAATTATATATTTTCCCAATGAAGGCTTATTTTGAAGAAAATGCATAGAATAGGCAATATTAGGCACTAAAGCAATTATTTAGGCAGTAAAGGTCGAAATAGGCAAAATAGGCAAAATACAATTCGCTTAAATCGAAACTATAACGCCCCATATAAACTTTAAAACGTTGTTTTTGATCATATCTTTAATATTAAAGAATAGGCATTTTGCTTAACATCCGGTCTTTAATAATAATAAATATCATTGTACGCAACTAAGTAAGTGACCAATTGGTTTCGAAGTTATGCATTAATAGTGGAACTTCCAAAATCATTTTATACATTTTACCCATTTTTAATTTAAAAATTACTGCAAGTGTACATAGCAATGTTATAATTGAACAACCTTAGGGTTTAGTACTCAACAACATTAGTCAATGGAGCCGAGGCACAGTGGCACAGTGGTAGAAAACTCACCACTGGCGCGTGGGGTCCCTGGTTCGATCAGCTTCCCTAAAGTGAGCTTTGTGGTGGGCAAACACTATTGCGTAGGTTTTCTCGGGGTTCTCTATTTCTTTCCAGTCATCTCATCATCACCGTCTTCCTTAGCCTCGATGCATAATCGTGGGACGTTAAACTAAAAAAAAGAAAGCTGTTTTCCAGTAACGTTGTGTGTGCATGAAAGCCACTTTTGGTGTTGAAACTTTAACTCGTTACTTACATAAGAAGTTGTTCTTCAATTAAAAACTGTATTTACTTCGTTACTTAAATCAAGCTGGTTTTCTTTTATTATTCAGAAACTTTATTTAACTCGTTACTTAGATAACATATTGTTCAATTAGAAACTTTATTTAACACGTTTTTTTTAAAGTAATATACTGTTCTTTAATCAAAAACTTTAACTCATTACTTAGATAGCAATCTGTTCTCCAATTAGAAACTTTATTTAACACGTTTTTTTTAAGTAATATGCTGTTCTTTAATCAAAAACTTTAACTCATTACTTAGATAGCAATCTGTTCTCCAATTAGAAACTTTATTTAACTCGTTACTCAGATAACAAGTTGTTCTTTAATTAGAAACTTTATTTAACTAGTTACTTAGATAATATAATGTTGTTCTTCTATTAAAAACCTTATTTAACTCGTTACTTATAAAATAGAGAATGTATTTGACTGTTTTGAAAATTTGGATATAAGGATTTCTTTCTAAGAAAATTCATAAATCAATGAAAGAAGGAAATGGAAATGCAATTAAATTACAACGGAAGGAAAAATAGGAACTAAGCACGAAATAAAGAAAATGAACTTGATTAATTTTATTCCTTTATGATTTGTTGTTACACTGCAATTTCCTGACCCTCAAAAATCTGGTTTACAAAATAAAGAAACACAGCAATGGGAAAAATGAATTAATCGACTTCGAAAGAAAATAATGACAATATTTTTCATATGCCTCAAAATGAGTGATATGTCATTAATCATTGACTGTAGTTGTGCCTTTGCTCTAATGTCACCAGTGTGATAAGTTATATCAAATACTTGAATTCTGGGTTTCACTATCAAAGATACGTTATTTCTCTTCATTGCCTGTGCTTTCAGAAACACCAAAATATTATGTAGTTCCGGCTATCCGGTAAAAGAAAAAAATACAATTTCTGCATGCATTTTCTCATGATAGACACGTTTAAAACGGAATTTTACGATAATCGGTGGCATGGTTGAGAAATCTAAGTCATTAAGCTAGCAATCACAAAATTTGTCTGTTGCCGGTTCGAATCCTCCTCAGGTCATGGATGTCAATTGTTACTTATTAAATTGTTCATTATTATCACTCATTTCTCATTATATCCTTTAGCCTAAAGGGTAGAACGTAAACAATAGAACATTGGAACGCAAAACTCTCATAAATTAATGAAATAAAAGAAATTATCTAAAATTGTTTTTTTTTTTTAAATCTCTCTCATGGAACTATTTACGAAAAAAAATATCGTTGTTGCTCTTTTCTAACAAATTTACCTTAATTTTGTTTATCTGGGTTGGAGTTTACTGTCTCTTTTAGCACAGAGGCTCTATGAGATGTGAATCAACAGCTTAACGTGGAATCCCAACTACATAAACTTCCAGCGTAAATGGAAACTGGCCTACCCTCACGCTAACTACACACCTAACAGAGATATTTTAAGTCATTAATAACGTTCGGTTACTTTCAAAAGCCAAACAATAAGTTTTGCTTTATGCTAACGCAAAAGTTCGAGTTGCGTTCTCACTTTTCTGATTTTTTGTTATTACTATATGCATATTCTAATTGTGGCTTACAAGTGTGATTCAACTTAATGTGTTAAATTCACGGTGGTCATCATTTCTAAATTCTGGTGGTTAATGGTCTAATCTGCTGTCTTTACATGTTAACTGTAAGTCATATATCACTTTCAAACCCTTAACATTTTCAGCATTTTGAACTAATTCATCTCGAATACTTTATTGAATTCGTAATGGCCTCTGTACATAATCTTAAAAAGAAGTAGGGGAAAAACGGTAATCAAGAGTTTTAAATATGATTATTAGATTTTTTTAAAAATAATAAACTAAGCAAAAATTTTCCTTTTATGCTAAAGGCAATTGAATTAAAGTTTCATCCTAGAAGTATCATTTCACTTCTGTTCTAAATATTTCGTTTTCTCACGAATTCTCAACCACCAATCAGCATCAAGTAATAGCAGGGATGTGCAACATGGTGAGCTGAGAGGGATTATTTCGAGTACATCTTTTAAAAATGACCAGTACTTCTTATAAAATATATAAGGATTAAGAGTTATTCCTACTTTAACAAAGAAGTAAAGTCAATGGGTGCGGTAATGTAGTCGGTTAGGCATTTACCAATTGGGTGCTGGATTCGATTCCCAGTGGAAACGGGAATTATTCCCTTCTGCTACTTTCGTCTCCATGCGGCTCAGGGGGTCCATCCAGCCTCTGTAAAATAGGTCCCTGGGGACCAACCTAATTTTACTTGAGCTGTGTACTTTTCACGTCTTTGTAGCCAGTAATAATTTCAGAGTGGTTTCAGTGGTGTATCTTCTATGGTGTGCAATCTGGATTCGCAGTATTTTCGTAATAGTACTTTCCATCCCAGTGTATTGACCACCCTCCCCCGTTCGGGAAAATCTTCTGAAATCATCTCTGTTTGCCCCCCTCGTCCCCCCTTCGGGAAAAACCTCTGAAATCATCACTGTTTGGAGCTATGTTTAAGAACAATTTTATTGGGTGGTGTACGGAAAACCTAATCATGTATTTATTAAATTTAGTTTTTTACAGTGGCGGCTCTTGAGGGAACATAAATCAGTAAAAAAAATATTTATCTCTACAAAGGGAAGAAAATTTACCTAATGTAGGCCCTACTATTTTTTGTATGGAGCTCTCTTAAGCTGTATGAAGCTTTCATCCCTTACCTTGCAGCAATATTTTTTTTTACTGGCGTCACTTCCCTCAAGAGACGCCACTGATTTTCTCGTGGTTCCTCAAAACATGCAAAAGTTTAAAGAAAAAGAAAGGTTTATATATATGCTTGTATCTTGTTAAGACTCATTCCGTAAGTATGAAACCACCGGAAATTTTTGTTGCTAATTCACCTTGGAGTAGGATGGTGTGATAAGAAAAGCAACTTAAATACAAAGCATTACCTTTTTTTCTGATTCACTCATGGAAATCGAGAGCTATCTTGCAAACAAGGGAACACTATTAAATTTCAGTAATGTCAATGAACCTACTGCTGCTCTACGCAGTCAAGCTCTGCATTTTACTGATAGACTAAATGACTACCTGTGATCACTAGAGGGCAGGCCTGTTCTCGCTTTCTTTCACGCCTTATGATTATAGTAAACACCTTCTCATTCTTTATGTTTATGGTTTATTTCACAGAAATCATAAGCTTAAAGGTAGCTGATCAACATCAAGGCCGAATCCAAATTCAAGTTTCGTTTCAAAGGTTTTAAGAAGCAACTGAGAAACATGAATTAACATAATACGCCGAATAGGCCACGTATCCTTTAAATCATTGTTGCAAATGAAAAGTTCGGAACTCTTATTTGACGGATCGAAGTCTCAATTTGGATGCATCTCGAGGCTGTGAAACAGAATATTACTCAATTTCACACACTGTATTACATCAAAAGGAGTAAGATACGTTGAGTTGAGTTGATTTTAGTTTAGCGTCCCGTTCAGCAGCGAGGCTATATGAGACGTGGACCTACTGATTAACGTGGAATCCGAACCACATGAGCTCCCGCCGGGAATCGAACCCGGGTCGGAGTAAGATACGTGTATTTACAAGTACTACTTAGCGTAACATAGAACATAAAAAAATAAAAACAGAGGGAAAGGTTAATCCGTACCAGTCTTCGCAAAATTCTGCGTACAACAACTGCCATGCAGATTATAGCAAATTTTGCGTTGGGCTGACAAAAATTGTTACGGAATGTGTTCGAAGGTCTTGTATCTATTAGTTTTTGTCCAGAAGATGGATTAGCAGTGGTGGATGCAGAATTTGATCAAGGGGGTGAGGATTCAAGCACTTAATCCCATGTTCTTTCAGGGCACGCGTGATTTTATATATATATATATATATATATATATATATATATATATATATATATATATATATATATATATATATATATATATATATATAGAGAGAGAGAGAGAGAGAGAGAGAGAGAGAGATGTATAACTTGCAGAAACTTAAGATGGTTAAGTAAGCAAAACGACATTTGAAATATGGTGGTTGCATAATGTACACTTGCTGGAAACAAATGCAATGCCAGTTTGAAAATAAATAAAGACAGTCAGCTCCGAACTAAATATAGAACCTACAATTATTCTACTGAATGTTGTAAACATACTTTGGTAACTGCAGAATCCACTAAAAGAAAACAAAAGTGGTAGATCTACTTGAACAGTCATAAAAAGTAAAAAAAAAAAAACTCCTTCCCCCTCCCAAGAAAAAGCCGGGTTTTTATGGGAAAAAAACCGCCCTAAAAAGCCGGATTTTTTGCATAAATTACAAGCAATCTAAAAAATGTAATGCTTATTTTCTGGTTAGCAATACGTAATTATATTTAAAAGAGTAAACCCACTGACTCACTCATTCAATCATCAGATTTCCAAAACTATTATGCTTAGAACTTTAAAATTGTGTATAAATATTGTCCTTGCAATCTAAGCTGTTGATAAGACGAAGTTCCGTGACATGCGACCTGTTTCTTTCTTTCGTTTTATTTTTCGCCAGATCTCTAAAACTATTAGTCATACAACAATGAAATTTTGTACAAGTATTCTCCTTCTGCCCTAAGCTGCAGAGAAGACGAGATTTTACGAGATGCAAACCCTAAGGTGTAAAACAAAGTGAGCATTTCTGTAACTCGCGTGAAATCTGGGGGCCGTGGTAGAGTGTTCACCTCTAATGCATGGCGTTCTTGGTTCGATCCCAGCTCGCACCAAGTGAACTTTGTGGTGGACAAACACCGTGTGCGTGGGTTTTCTCGGGGTTCTCCCGTTTCCTCCCACTTTCTTCATTCCACCATTTCATTCATTTCTCATAATCACCGTCTCCTTTAGCCTAACCAGCATAATCGTGGGACGTAAAACTCAAAGATTTCATTTATTTTTTTTCCTTTATCCTAACCGGCATAACCATGGGACGTAAAACTTAAAGACTTCATTTAATATCATTTTGAAATTTTGTATGGGGGAGTACAACCATGAACATTTTTATACGTATTCTGTTTCTGCCCTAGGGTACAGAGAAGACGAGATTTTACCAGATGCGACCATTAAAGGATAAAAAAAAATAATAATAATTTTTGTAACTCAAGTAAAATCCACGAGTGAGCTCGAGTCGAGCCCCACTGATGGTAGTGGGCCCGATTCTTAGCAAACATGAGCCGCAAACAAGATTAGTGTGCGTGAGCGCCATTGAAGGATGCGAACGCGAGCCCAATACAAAAATGGCCATCTGTGGTGAGGACGATTGAGAGAGATACTTGAAAGACGTGTAAACAGAGTCCTAATACATCCAGAACTTTATGGTCTGCGGTTAGATTTCGTTTCGGGAAGTGTAAGTTTTAGAAGCTTCAAATTTATATTATCGGGAAGTGTAAGTTTTAGAAGCTTCAAATTTATATTAAAGTCGTTCATTTCTTTTTTTTTTTTTTAAGTATTTTAATCACAAGTACAATATTTCCAAAATCGTAGCACAAGGGGAATATTTAAGAGAAAATATGAAATAAACCAAGCAAACCAAAGAAAGTTATATTTAAATTCTTCCTTACTCGGAAGTTTTTTTTTAATATAAAAAAATCACGCAGAATTTATCCTGAAAAAAAGTAAAAGAAAAAATTAAACCTTAGAGGATTTTTTTCATCTTGCTTTCAGAAAAAAAAAAATCTGTAAAGTAGCTCTGCTGGGTGGAACATAGAAAAAAGAAAAGAGATTAATGCTGTCAGAATCTCGCTCGAAAGACTAAAGTAATCCTCTTAGAGGCTGTTTCTTCATCCACTACGAAAGGAGTCTCGCTGTCTCCGTTTCTTTCTGTCTCTAATGCTGTAGCTACAGGTACTGTACGTATATTAGAAGAAGGAATAAGACGACGATCTGGAAGTACCTAAGAGTCACGAGGCCCAGTGAATGATAGAAATCTCTTTTCTTCGACAGTTACCTTACACTGGGATTAAACTTTCACGTATGGAATTTTAATGCTTCGAATACAGAAAGAAGTAAATCTTTTTCCTGTATCTCACAACTAACGATAAATACGTTATGGAGGTCATGCAATCAATGATTTTTTTAAAAATTCTCTTTTAGGAAGTGAGGAATAAGAGACATGTATCTTTCATCTGATGTGTTATTATTATTATTATTATCTGTCAAACTTTGATATTAATATTTGTCTTCTATATATGACCAACAAAGTGATATTTTAACTTGGCGTGAAACTTCAAGAAGTTTAGTACCTTATAATTCTGATATGTTTTGAAAATTGTTTTTAAAAATTGACCATTTTTATTTTTAAATTTTGATTTTAAAGTTTCTTTGAATTTAGGATGTATATATTTTAATCTTGACGTGCTCAGCTGACACTGTCTGACCTGTATGGCTTCTAAACACGTCTAAGAATGTAAGACCTGTAGAGCTTTCTCGCAGCTGAGCGGTTTGCGTACACGCCTTAGGCCCGAGTTCGATGGCCGGCGGGAGCTCATGTGTTTCGGATTCCACGTTAAGCTGTAGCTCCACGTCTCATAGAGCCTCGCTTCTGAAAGAGAGCTAAACTGAAAATAAAATAAAATCAAAGTAAGACCTCGATTGATTCTGCTCAAACTTTTCCGGATTTTCAGCCTGCAAGTTCATTTATAGCGCAATTGAGACCACCATTGGGCATATGGTCCAATTATTTTAGCAACACACAATTTAAAATTATTATGCCTTTATTATTGTAGTTGGGTTATAACGTGTTTCGTGTCCTTACATAACACGAGGCTATTAATAATAGGGCCTTACTATTTATATCCCGAACAACGAAAGGGCTTGAATCCGATACAGTTACAGTTATCAGTTCAACAAGGTATCATGCAAGGTCAATGCCAAGTATACGTAGTTCCTCACCACACTAATCTAGCCTCCAAGAAAGTTGGAGTAAAGGACCATGATTCGAGACTCCGTTAATACTTCTTGTTCACCTGAACCATAGGTTGGCGGATAACATGGAAATTAAAACTTTTTTTTTCCCTTGGGAGAGTTGTTTTATAGTTTGATAAGGTCTCTTCTTCGTAACTGAATCTAAATATTCTGTCCTTGGTTTTCTTCTTCCTAGTTTTCCTTCTGCCTTCCCCTCTATCACCACGGTGGCCCAATCAGAGTGCCGAATAAAATGGACAAGCATGCTGTTTCTTATTTTTCCTATTATCCAGCCTGGATATTTCCAGTTTTTCTCAATGTCCTAAAAGCATAATAATTTAAATATATTAAAAGTCAATACAAGTAAGACAGGATATTTAATTATTATTCTGATATTCGTCCGATGTAACTGACAAAATGTGTGTTAAAATTGCCAACTATAAAACTCGAGACCTGAAACGCAAAGCAAGAATCTTTTTTGTTCATCTACAGAAATGATCTATTTACCACTCTCTTTACATTTATTCTTTACCTTGTATTCCAAGTGAAGAGAGAAAGAGGCAGGGAAAGGAACGCAATCCCTATGTCCTAAACGCTATAATGGATGTACCTTCTTTTTTTAGTAAATGCCCTAAGAAAAACAGTAAATGGCATAATATAGTATTTCTCTCACAGGAGTAATAACTTCCACAGCCAATGTTGCCTACGAGAGAAGAATTGAGGATGTCCCGTCTCAAAAAGGTGAGATGAAAGTAATGTTCCGTCTGGGGAAGTGTATATTGTTTCAATTGGAAGAACTGTCTCGTCTCGTGTTGTTTCCGAAAAATCCTAGCTACAGGGTTCGGAAAGTGCTAAATCTGCAATTCATTATTTCTATTATTTATTTATTTATTATTTTATTGAATAACATGGAATACTTACAGACATTATAGAATTTTATCAAAGAGGGGGAGGAGTTCAAACTCCCAATTTCATATATCATAATCTCATAACTTCATAAAATATTGATCAAAGGGGCCTTGAAACCCAGCAACCTTCTTTCCTTTGTGTAGGCTATATGATACCTTTACTGAATACAATGAAATAAAAACTGAATTTTTAAAGTGGCATTGAACTGCGTCTTCTCCAAAGACTTATATTCAGGTACAAGGTGCCTAAGTAATTCTTTTGCGAAGGGTCTCTTGCTCGATTCCAGCCCATGCAGGTTTGTGTTGGACAACATCATGTTCGTGAGCTTTCTTCTTGTTCTCCTGTTCCTACTCACTATTTTTATTCAAGTAACTTGTCTATCATATTTCACTTTCATTTCTCATTCGTCTGTTTTAACCCCCAGAGCATTCTCAGAATCGTTAAGTTAAAAGATCTATTTATATCATATATATATATAAAGTTATTCTCTGTTTAGCAAAGAAAGAAGCAGATCAACAACCTGTAAATAAATGCCTAACGGGATTGCTATAATCTACTTAGAAGTTATTTTGTCACAAGAAGTCGTGGCAAAGAATAGTGTCTTTTTATAGCTGGCTATAGAAAGCTATACAATAAAAAAAGATGTGGGAACTGTTGGGATTTCGTTACTCATGTCTTGAATTTTAGATTCTGCATGGTTGATAATTCTGGAGCGATGCCAACCTGAAGTCATGCAGGTTCAGCTTCGAGAGCTTAACCAACTCCCAACCACGAATGTCCGTCACGTTTTGGCAACAATACAGGTTGAAAAGAATTCAAGGGCTACAACATATTATACAGGAAACAAATAAACATTCAGGATATATCAACTAAGAACTTCGTTAAGCTTACTAAACCAACCGAGGATCACAGCCAGTAGCCTAATTTTAGAAGAAGAAAGACCAGTGTGTGTGTTTTGGACCATTGTTTGATATAATTTATGAAAAATTAGGAGGGTTCTTGTGTCCTTTCATGACTGTCTTCATGTACAATAAATTATTATTTTCTTTAAGTTTTTCAAATGTCGATATCTGACACAGAAGTTTATACAAACTGATTTATAATGGTACTCAAAACACATTTACACAGAAATTTCCTGAACTAAAGATTGATTTTTTTCCTTTCTTCTTCTTCTCCTCCTCGGGTCAACAATCTTTTGATTGGTCTGACCACAGCCAACATTTTGACGTAGCTTTCCACTCTTTCATATCCCTGAACCATACTTTTAATTTCTTTGTAGTTTTTCTTTCCTATATCTAGTATACTTTGGCCCATAGTATTTCAATAGAATGGAAAAACATAATCATATCTCTTCTTTTCAAGACAGCCTTCAGTATATACATATTCTATAAGAATATCCATGTTTCCGAATCCTAAGGTGCTCACGCAACAATTTTTATAGAGGGAGTTTGGCTACAGGCACATAATTTGAAGTACTCACCAACTACCTCTATAAAAATTGTTGCGGAAGTACCACAGGATTCTGAAACTTAGATATTTGAATAGGAAACACACCAGTTTCTAAGTGAAGTATTGATCCGACTGTGGTAGGTCCCATAGTTTTGGACCTATGGACCTTTAAAGTTCATTTTTTTTCATGATTTCGGGAGAAAGCATTTGTGCACCTAGGTTGGGCTATACTTTTTTTTGTCTTATCTTAGTGTCAGGAATCACCTCCCAAACGTTGTCGGTGTAGTTTTGAAACACCCTTATATATATGACAAAATATTTTAGTTTGTGGATAGATATTTGGCATTTACTTTGTTCACGTTTGAATTCTGTTAAAAGAAAAAAAAAATCCTGGTCTGGAATTTTGAGCCACCTATCTAATTTTCAACATCCTTCTGTAGCACCACAATTCGAAATCTCTTCCGTACTGCGTCTTCCTCTTATTGCCCATTGATACAACGTCATAATCCATACATATTCTTTCATCAGCCCTTTCTTCCTTCCCTTTCTCCGGATTGTGTGCTCGCCGAGCCGAGGAACGTCATCCCTCAAATCTGGAAGGGCTAAATAGCCTTAGATGCCGAAAGCCCAGAAATCCAAATCCTAAAATTCTAAATCAATTCTATATCGATGTTTCCAATAACAAACTTTCGTCGTTCCTTGAATGCACTCTTGACCTGACTTATTCTTGATTTTATATCTTCTTTTGCACTTGTTGTCGCTTGTTCTTTTACTTCCTAAATATCAGGATTCCTGCATCTCTTCCACCAGGAGACCTCCCATTTTCATCTTCATTTTTCTTCTTCTTCTTATTATTTTTTGTTGTTTTCCGTATTTTGATCTTCATGTTGATTTTGCTTCCAAGCACCTATTGTATTCTATTTAGAGCTGCATCTATTTTTTCTCTTTCTTTGTCACAATCTGCCATCAGTGCGATATTGCCCGTAACATTTGTGTGTATCGAACTTTCCAATGCTAATATTTTCTAGCCAAATAATTCCTACAAAGAAATTTCTCCTAGACTCTTGCACAGAATGTGTTTACGATATTGTATTTATTTCTGACATCAAGATCACAAGCTTTAGAGACACTTCCATTCCTTCTAATCATTAGTCAGCGTCGCATAATTATTATATTGAAATCTTTATGTTTAATTTCCCCGATTATGCTCTTTAGGCTAAGGGAGATGATGATTAAGGCAAGTGAATGATGATGGAAGATTTGGTGGAATGAAAACGTGGGAGGGAACAGAAGTACTCCAAAAAACACAGACACGATATTGTTAACCACAAACTTACTTGTCGGGGATCGAACCATGGATACCACGTACCAGAGTAAAGCGCTCTACCACTGAGTCACTGTGCCTCTTGCATAAGTATTATAATCGTATACTTTTTTTTTTAATGAAAGTTAATCAATGGGAATAGTAATAACTGCTTAATGGTACTAACTAACTGCTTAAAATATTTTGTAAGGAATTATATTCAATTCTGAATCATTTACAGAAAACTAAGGAGAAGGACAAAAACAAATTGTCGGTTTTTGAAAAGCATTTTCTCTGTGCACATCCTGTATATAAATATTCAAATTATGTGTGACGTGTGCTAACTAGACAACAAGTAAAAAAAAAAAAAAGTTCTCATCACATATTCATGTAACCTATTCCAAAAGATGAAAGCGGAGAGTCACTTTACATATGGGCATGGTGATTTACATCAAAGACATCATAGTGATTTAGCTATCTCTCACTAACCAACACATGATTGACGTTTTTCAAATTGATCATGCATAAATTAAATAACAAGTTTCGTTTCCATTTTATTTCCCGTTGCTTTCTGTGTCAGATACGAGATACGGCATTCTATGTATTTCGATATAGGTACATATAAGCGTTGAAACTGCGTACTTTGTTCTTCACTGTATGATCGAAAATATCGAGTACATTGTCACAGTTAGTAATCTCAAAAATAGTTTCCGTCTGAAGATTTTGATCGTCCAGCAAATAGATTAGAACAGTGATGTTCTGCTTGTTACCGAATTACCATGGTAACTAGTAACGACCATTATTTTATGCAGTCGCTATCGTTTGCCTTGCACATTGCCGTGGTTACATACCTCAGTTTTACTGGCAAAATTAATTTTTCCTCTTCTTGTTTTATATCAGCAGCTGAAAATCTAAAAAGTTGTCACAATAAGCTGCTTTACAATTCGGAATGTAACATCTGGTTTCATTTAGTGTTAAAAGACTGTCTAGTCTGTTCATATATAGGGCATAGTTTTGTGCGCACGTGAGAAGAGCATTAACATTACTGATAAGAATAATTATTTGCCTTGTGGAATATTTCGACTGAAAAGGGAAAATTTTGATGTTCTGAAGGGATTTTATGCTGCTTCAGGTTGACAATATTGACTGGAGATCAAGGACAAAAGTTTTCCTTTTCCGATCTCGAAATAGGTCTCGAAGTTGCTAATTGTTTATCGTCAAAACAAACACATGCTATGTTGTAGTTGAATACTCCTTTAAGCCTACCATCTACTGAGACCACATTTTTTAAAAAAATTTCTGTCAGTAAGGTGCTGTCACCTAGGGAGAAATAGTAGAACTGAGTCTTGCCTTGCATCCACTAACAAATTTCATCATCTCCAGGATTAATACGACCCTTAAATAAGGGATACATTTTCATGATATCCACATGGGTGTCACTGGTACGCAAAGGGTTAAAATGGAAGTGAGTAGAATATGACGTCACTCCTCCAGTCCATAGAATAAACGCTTTGCACATTTGTTGACAGTAATGCTCACCGGGATCAATTCATGTTTGTTTCTTTTACAAATTACCTGTAGGCATAGACACCCATTATTTTGGACTTGGATCCCACTTCTCCCTCCCCTAATTTTTGTTATTGTTTTTTTTTTTTTATCATTTCTATTTTCAGATCATTTTAGAGTCGTTTGTCGGTTTGGAACTTTACCGACCTCAAGGAAATTTAGAAGAAGATCTAAGCAAGTCATCAACTGTCTTCATACTAATTTTGATCCAAATTTGTCGAGTAATTCCGAAGAAGTCAAAAGTTTATGAAGGAAGGCCATGGTGCATCTTCGTGGAAGTCATCGTAGATTTAAACCTTTAGAAACCAATTTGAGCCACTGCCTTTCTTCACATAATATGTAAAAATAGAGAGGGTAGTGATTGATGTATAAATGAAACATTCAAATGTATAATCCTCTGAAAAAATGAAATGGAATGAAATCTAAAAGTTTTACGTCCCACGTTTATGCCGGTTAGGCTAAATGAGACGGTGATGATGGGAAATGAATGAAATGGTGGAATGAAGAAAGTGGAAGGAAACGGGGGAACCCCGAGAAAACCCACGAGCACGGTGTTTGTACACCGCAAAGTCCACACGACGCGAGCTGTGATCGAATCAGGAACTCCAAGCACCGGAGGTGAACGCTCTACCACTGAGCCACCGCGTCCCCCTTATAAATCGTCTGAAGACGAGATACTGTGATCGGGAAGGATATCCTTTACGCAAACTGATCTTGCATGATGGTCTATGCATCCACCAACTGCACAGGTTTCAAGTCCCGGAGTCCATGTAAAAACTGAGTTTCATCATTTATGACCTCGGTGTTGGATAATGGTGTAAAACAACACCAATTAATCAACAATAAGATGTTTACATAGTATGATAAATTTGCAATCTCCTAAATCAATAACTAAATCAATATGAAATAATAGGCGATCTAATTGACCCACAAAGTATAAATAGGCTATTTTTAGCAACACTTTAAGTACATCTACAAGTTATATGGCTACTAAATAATTAAAATACTCACTAATAAGGCGAAATGCCAACGTGAACAATTTCTCGATGTGAATGTCATACATAACTTGTTTTAACACTGGGTGCCAATTGAACGGTATAAGTGAAAGGCCCTTGAACTTGGCGTTGGAACAGCGGAAGACCGACACCGAAAGAGAATTATCAGTTAATTATCTCACTTGTAACTTGGTTTGCCGCGTGTGCAGCGGTCAATTTTAGAAGCACGTCAAACGCATGGCCAATCATTTGCTTCACACACTCATTTGCGGTTGTGAGAGCAAAGTCCTACTGCGGTATTTATTTGTCTGTTTAATACGTCTTCTTGTTTATACATGATATGTAGCTACTAGTTATTTTGCATATATAACTATATTTTCCTTTTATCTATAATGGTTTTCACTTTATTAAAGTCGTGACCTTTACTGTTGATATCTATAAAACAAAATACACTAATATTACAGTATTCAAAGTAAGGGAAAAAGAAGAGGCGATTTTTCTCTATTTCTTTTACGACTTTGTCTTTAAAAATGACATTTCGAGTTTTACGTCTCACGCATATGCCATTTAGGCGGAACGAAACGGGTTACTAATGAAAATGAATGACTGAGAAAGAATTGGTGGAATGAGAATATGCGAGGAAACGGGATAATCTTTAGAAAATCCATGAACACGATGTTATTCACTACAAACCTATGTGAACTGGGATCAAACTAAAGATTCCTCATACCAGAGGTGAGCATTCTACCACTGAGCCAGTCGTGACTCTTGGATTTTGCCAGTGATCACAACGTAAAAATGACCTCTAAACATATATCAGTAATCTTACTGAAAATACACAATAGTATAAACGAACATACACAAACAACACCAAAACTCATAAAAGTAAATTTTCTTCGTTGGTATGGATCACATGATAAACTTTCCCAGGAACGTTCTTTCCTGTTTATTTTGACCCTGATGATATGTTTATCTGGATAACATTCATTAAAATGGTACTTAAATACAATACAAACGCACCAATATAGCAATTAGTGTTTTTAGCATAGAAAAACACACATAAACATGTAATATATTTTTAGGATAAAGCATTCAGATGTTTAATCTGAACATACTGGCATGAAAGAGCTTTTATAACACTAAATTGAAATTGGATTTCATTCTATATTATGTGCACACATTTTCTTCCGTACAGAATAACTTTGGTTTCCTAGCAAGGTCCGCCAACCTTACTATTCATTGTCTACGGACCTTCATTTCATAGTAACCAAAGTATATCGAAATCGCCATTGAACAACACTAAGATAAGAATCACATGGAATTGAAGGGGGAAAAAAATGAGTTTCAAAGAATATAACTGCAAATTGTGATAGGGCTACTGATATTGCAAAATGATGTTACAGTAATGACATCTGATGTTGATTCTGCTGAACTATTCAGAAGATGGCTAATCCTTTATCTCAATCTCAAACACATATTGAGTTGCTAATTTCTCTGATATTGATGAAATTGGAGATGGAAACTCGAACAACCAATCCTGGGTTACATAGCAAATGCGCCATGTAACGGTATCTATCTATCTATCTATATCTATCTATCTATCTATCTATCTATCTATCTATCTATATATATATATATATATATATATATATATATATATATATATATATATATATATATATAGTGGCAGATCCAGGATATCATCAAGGGAAGGGCTAAACCATAGTTTGCCGTTTTACCCAGCGTAAAACAGGATCCAAGTCCATTTTATTTAGTGTATACCTGAGGGTCAAGGGGGGGGGCTATAGCCCCTATAGTCCCCCTTGTATTCTCCTTTTATATATATATATATATAAAGTAATTTCGGAAGCAAATTGTACAAAGGTTGTGTTCAAGGGTACTATTCTAGTATTTTCTGGTGGGAGCAGGGGTAAAGTGAGGTAGAACGCGGGGTACGTTGTTCCCCCACTTGTAGAAAATATCTATGGCGTTTCTCTACTTCCTGAAAATGACAATGGGCAAAAATACGCACGTGGGATGGTATGACGTCAGGCGTTTCTCTACCTTTTCAGATTCACTTTTACCCCTGAGTGGAAGTAGGGAAAACCTCTTTTTTTTTTAAAAAAAAAAAAAAAGTTAGATGATTGGCGAGATTCGAATTAGATACCTCCCAACTATGAAGCGAAATTTTAAATATTCACTAGGTATACAATTTGTAATTAAAAATCAATCGGTTGATGAAACACAGTAAAACGATTTTAACGGTGTTCATACTACTGAATTCCTGACACTACTGTCTATGATCAATACAGCAGCTTTCGATGCCACTAGCTCTAATAGTAGTTCACGTGCGATTGCCTAATTGTCTCACGATGTTGAGTAAACACCAGAAGTTCTGTGGTCCATTGGGAATCGAACCCGGAACCATGATTCTCAAACGCTTAAGTGCTAACCATTCTTCCATAAGAATTCGCGCATTTCACATTATCAAGAAAACAAAATGAATATTTGCTGGATACTATTAACACTCATTTATAGTGAAATGAAACTGCACAAACCTCGAAGGGTGTTAATTAGAAAAAAAAAAAAAAAGCCCTCTTATATGTTACCAACCAGAATCTGGTTGGATCTCTCAGTCGAAAAGCAAACTTTTCAGAACAAATTCGCAGTGCGTCTCTGACGTCATTTCCCTTTTTCTCCCCCCTCCATGACGCCATGTAGTGGTTTTCTGCCTGAGAAATTTTAACCAGGAATAGGGTTACGTCACAGGGGACAAGAGACAAGAAACGAGAGAGACCCCCTAAATTCCCCCCTCTTCCCCTCCCCAAACCACTCGACATAGAACTTAGAAGAGAGAGAAGACAATGTCCTGTAGTCACGACTGTGTATTTCCCTTGGTATAACCACTGAGCACAGATGGCATTTTATTGTTTCGCAAGAGAAGTGCTGCACTAATTTTCATGGAGGATCCAAACGGGCATCTGGCTCTGCCTCATCTCAATTAGCCAAAAGAAAAGCCACGGCACGGACCGAGTCGCCTTTTACTTCATTCAATTGGGATGACAATGACCTTCCTTTTGTTTTCTACAAACATTCATTCGCTGTCTTACAAAATTCAACACGTATTGACATACAGTAAAGAAGAATCATGTTTGTGTATAAGGAACACACAAAACACGGAATTATATTAATTCCATCGCGCAACATTATCTGACGAGTAAAACAGAAATTATATACTAATAACATTTATTTTTTGTTTAAAAAAATACAAACTCATGAATATAGAAAACATCAATGGGCGACTCGAAGTATGAACTTTATTTTATGCATTAAAAAAGTGTCATACAAAAAAAGTTATGAATCTTATAGGAATCGCATGTAAAATTATAGGAATAACACCTTAAATTATGAACATTATTATAGGAATCGTATTATGAACGTTATTATGGGAATCATACACAAAGTTACGAAACTCATAGGAATCACACACGAGTAACATAGGAAAATTATAGGAGTAACATCTAAAATTGTGAACCTTATTATAGAAATCACAAAGTTATGAATATTATTATACGAAACACAAAGAACGTTATGAAGTTTATTATAGAAGGCAAAAATTCATGAATTTTAAAAGAAAACGATATTGATTTTTGTTGATTAGCTATCGTCTGCATATTGTGCAGAGGTCCGAAGAACTCTGACAATAATTTTTTAGCTGGTTCGTATATGTTGTGTGTATATCTAGTTTGTCAAAACCAGTTAATTTCGTTCTCTCACTTCCGTAATAGCAGCAGATGATGCTGTTCAGTTGAAAAAGAAAGAAAAAGAAACTATCTGAAACATTATGGTTACAATTAGGTACAAAATCCTAACCAAACTTTCAATAACACAAAAAACAAGCACAACAATTAGTTATAATAAAAATAATAATAAAATATTACTCTTCTCAAACTTGTTTCATTATAACTCCTCACATCACATCCATCCAACAAAATGACGGCAATTTAGTAAATTACATACTACTAAAACACACACACACACACATACACACACACACACACACACACACACATATATATATATATATATATAAAATCAAGTTTTTTAACAAAAAAATAATAAATCTTTTATAACCTCGCCAATTTTCGATTAACGCTGACATTTATTACATATTATTTCACGCATTAAAAGTAAGTTCGTTTTACTTTTACTTTTTATTAATGAACGAAAATTTAATTACTTCCCTAATTAGACCGCTATATTATGCTGAGAATATAACTTCGTAAATGATGGTGTTCCTTTTTTATCGCTGATTTGTGCCTATTAAAACAAAAGATGTTTGCACTTTTAATTTCTATAGCATTTGCCATAGAAATTTTTACCTTTAAAATATCTCGGAAAAAGCAGGAAAACAAAAACTCAAACCGCAACTAAATGATAATTGTTTATTACGTCGTGTAACTAATGGAAACGAAGCAATGCGTTAAAGCTTATGGGTATAACAGCAGTAGTAGATTCTATCCGACGTATACATAACGGATCAGAGTTTCGTAGCGTTGAATTCGTTGAATTGAAAACAAAGAGGACCAGAATTGTTTTTTTCTGTTAAGTGTGAGGTTGATTTCAGAAATCATCTCTTGCATTGGCATCGCTCGACCTTAAGCTTAGATCCTTCAATAAAGCACATGCTCACTAACTTCATTTTGGCTCAGGCAGGGGCGGATCCAGGACGGACTTCTGGGGGGGGGGTTGTAATACTGCTACTTAGAGCTACTTTTAAGAGCGTCAAAAAATAAACTATATATTTGTTTTATATATAAAATAAAAAAAGTTTCCTCTTCTGGGGGGCGATCGCTCTCCCATCGCAAATTTTTGTGCTCTCCCATCGAGAATCGAAGCGGGACCACGTGAACCAAAGGCATACGCCCTAGCCACTGGACTAACGATGAATACTTTCAGAGCTCAAGTTAGAATGAAAGTACAAGAAATTTAAGTTGCGAGATTTGGATCTTTAAAAAAAAAATGTTAATAATAATAATAATAAATATAAAAGAAAGGAAAACATATTTAACTGGGGGATACGACATTCAGATCAGGGATATGACAGTAGGTGTAATGAAAGTAAGAAGCGAAAGATTGCACTTAATAAACTGAACTCAAGATGAAACAGAAAACCTTGTTAATTTGCAGAAACTGACCTGAGAGTCATAGTCGAAATCCTAGTATTTGTTTATATTAACTTATTGATTCAATGTCTTAAGGGCATACATAACAGACCCTGATAATGATGCTATATACAAGTGTAATTGAAAGTGGGGATATGATGACTTTATAGATGGTATTATTGTTGTTATTATTTTGACATATTGCTAATTCTTGGACAAGACTGCTCCTTGAAGTCCATAAAGACGATGATCCAGACAAAGTTTTATTGCTGAAGCAAAGAAGATGAAGAAGAAACAAAGGGTAATTTAGATAAACATCAAGATGTATTACTTCCGCATTTTGCACTAGAAGATCTGGTTACACTATAATTTGCAATATCCCAGAGGAGAGGAGAGTGATTGGGCCCCTTGTAAAAGGAGTATAAATAATTTACTATTTTTTTTTTAAATGTAGCAATTTAACTTCAAAAGAACGTTAAAAATAAAGGTTTTAAATGTGGCATACCAGAGCAAGATCAGTTTGCTTTCAGCATGAATCACTTTCGAACACTATAATGATCATGATGATGATTGTATTTGCTGTGCCCTTTTCCGCCCTTCCCCCTTCTGGCAAGCTCTTCTCCTCCTCAAAGGTACTCTCTCTCTCTCTCGCCTCGCCTCTTTCACGGGACGCCGTCTGTATCCGTCCGTCCTTGAACCATCTGCACATGAGTCGTGTCGTTGTGATAACGGTGCAGGGATCAGAGGAACCGAATCACGAATCACGGAAGTACGTGATGTATTGAAGCGAGCACAGCGTGTATATACATAGATAGTCCCCTGATCTTCTTCCTCGCAATAGCTTCGCAATGACTACATAAACAGGGCACTCAAGTTGTATTTTTTTTTAAACAAAAAGAAAACAAAGTTAACATTTCGTAGAGATCCTTGTTCCTTCCTGATGGAGTCTTAAAGAAAAAAAAAAAAAAAAATCTGAATGAAGTATCCATCCAGTTCTCTTATAACTGATTGCTCTGCGTAATACCGGCGCCAAGCAAAGATGTACACTATATACTTGCAACGTCACTACAAGTATGATTGATACGGCTATGACCACATAAAAATTACGAAATAGTAGAAGCTAGCTTGAAAGTTACTTGAAGCCAGTGATGATTTCAGAAGATTTTCCCCCGGGGAGGGGGAAGCAGGATTTCAATACAGTGGAGGTGAAAAGTACTATTACGAAAATACTGGGAATTCACATTTCGTAGCTCAGGGGAAAATTCCCTCTAAAAACGTCACTGCTTGAGGCTCTTTAAAATTCCTATTGTAGTTTCATAATAATAATAATAATAATAATAATAATAATAATAATAATAATAATAATAATAATAATAATAATAATAATAATAATAATAATAATAATAACGATCGTAGTAGTAGTAATAGTAATAGTAGTGGTAGTAGTAGTAGTAGTAGTAGTAGTAGTAAGTAGTAGTAGTAGTAGTAGTAGTAGTAGTAGTAGTAGTAGTAGTAGTAGTAGTAGTAGTAGTAGTAGTAGTAGTAGTAGTATAGTCAACCAGTCACATGTTCTTTTTAAGTGAACTTTTATTAACTATATTGAATACTCTTATACCTTATACCTTAGAATAGTCTTATACCTTAAATATCAATTTTAACTGGAAATTTAATCGGAAAGACCTAGCGCAGATGGAGGGACAATGTTACGATAGATCTTAAGGGAATAAGAAAAAAAAATAGAAACTGAAGTCAATGGACAATTTCAGTGAATGTGGCATTGAATCTCCGGGTTCCATAGACTATAGAGTTAGTTAGTTTTATAACTATGGACAGTACATTCTCTATTTTTAACTATCCACTTAAATGTTTTAGATTTTACGAGTACTAAGTGCGTCGAGGTTAAGAGCTACAACTCTTCCATTCTTTTTACATCTATGTATTTATTTAACTTATAAATTTTACTTATTCGTTATTCATTCAATCCTATAACGCGTTCGCCTTCGATGCGGGCGATCTCATGTTCGATTCCTGGTGGGGAAATTCGGTCAAAAAAGTGTAAAAAAAGTTTTTTCAGGCCAGCCAGCCCGAATGAGGGTTTTCTGGGTTTTTCTTCTTCGCACCAGGTAAATGCCGGGGTGGTACCTAACATATAAGTCTCAGGCCGCTTCCTTCCTTCCCTTTCCCCGGATGTTGTGATTGCCGAGGGACGTCATCCCTCATAGGTGACAAGCTAACATGGCCATAGATGCCGAAAGACCAGAAATTTATGTCCTAAATCCAAAATCATTCAGTCCTGTAGCAATTATTTAAATATTCTGTAAATTATTTTAGTTCAATTACCAGAACATATGTATTGATACATCACTCAAAAAATTTTGATCGAAATTTTAAAACTATTCGAACAAATGATGGTAATTCAAATAAATTATTCAAACAACTGTCGGAATAAATATTCAGACAATTAATTAGTTGCAACAGTTCCAACAATTTTTCAAGCAATTATTCTGTTTCGAACAGTTGTAATACGTATAATTTTGTCATGGCTCTATGGTTAGCACAGAGGACCCGGGTTCGATTCCAAGTGAAAGCATATGTAGTTTGGATTTCACTTTAAACTGTAGACTCACATCTGATATAGTCTTGGTGCTGAATGGGACGCTAAACACTAATCCAATCAACTAACTAATGTGTAATTTTCGCTGAATCAAATAAGCTATTGCAACATTTTTTAAATTGTTCTGAAGTCTGAATTTTGACAACATTACTGTCATTTTATCACTGTAATGTATTCAATAATATTATTAGAAAAAAAAGTGAACTTTCCTACCGACTCAAATCATCAAAACCGTACACACTAGAAACATAAAATTTGTGGATATTTCGTCTTTAATACTAGACCAGCGGTTCTCAAACTGCGGTCCGCAGACCATAAGTAGTCCTCGACGTCTACTCTTGTGTTTCTCTTAGATTGAACATTAGTGAAAAACGAAAATCCAAGTGAATTGTGTATCATGCACTATAGTTGAGAATCTAAAACAGGAATAGGCTATATGACTAATTATACAATTTAAGAATGTATATATATTTATATAATATTCTAGATACCTTTTAATTTTTAAAAATCTAACATTTGGAGTATCTTTATCTATAAATATCGCTATAAAATTAAGGGAATTTTAATTAATACTATTTTTAAAAAATATGTATACTGGTATATATTAGAGATGTGAAAATTTGAATAATTCATTATTAGAATAATAGATTTTTCGAAAATTCGTTAATTCGAATAACAATTCATTATTAGAGTAATGCATTCTTCGAATATTTGTTATTCATTATTCGAATAATGGACTCTTCGAATATTCGTTATTCGAATAATAGATTCTTCGAATATTCATTACTCGAATAACTCATTACTCAGATAATGGATTCTTCGAATATACGTTATTCGATTAATATTCGGATAATAAATAATTATTCAAACAATTGTTGGGATAATGAATAGTTATTTGAACAATTGTTTGAATAACGAACAATTATTATTCGAGTAATTCTTCGAATATTGAAAACACATACTCAGATATTCGAATAACAGCGGAAAATAATCGAATAAGGAATATTCTAGTAATTTTAATAGCGCAGGTTTATACTTCATTCCTTTTAAATGATAAATTTGCTTTCGAAGGAGTCTTGAAAGTAGGATGGTCCGTAGAACATCCTGACTAGTAAAAGTGGCCCCACTTGACAAAAGTTTAAGAAACGTTACCCTAGACTATGGATAAAACAGTGATCTGCGAAATTAGACTCCTAAGGAGGAATGAAGATAAATAAGAAAACCAAAGTGATAAGGAAGCACAAGAGCAGGACAGGAAGCGATACACGTATAGCTATATAGAGAGAAAATCGAAAACGTTAAGACGTTTCCCTCTTTAGGAAGTCTAATATCCTCGAACGGAAGAAGTGAAAAAGACGTAAGTTCCAGAATAGCACAGTCTAAACAAGCATTCAATAGGAAAAGAGGACTGCTAACATCAAGAAATGTGTTATTGGACGTTCGTAAACGATTGCTTAGTTCGATGTGGACAAGACACAGAAAAGAGCTAAAAATATGGCTCCCATGATCACATGCATCAATAATAATAATAATAATAATAATAATAATAATAATAATAATAATAATAATAATAATAATAATAATAATAATAATAATAATAATAATAATATATCATTCTTTTTGCTTTCATTTTTAAATAGTACTTGAAAACTGAAGAAAGTGAGAAAAAAGCAGATTGTGTTACCCCTTATTCCCTTAATTTATACAGTACAAGTTTAAAAAAAATAATTAAATGTTCTTGCATGTGGCTAAAACGTTAATATTTACACTTAGTTAACGGGATCATAAAGAATGTGGCATGACTTAAAAAAAAAAAAGATAAAACAGCAGTGAACAGTAATAGAACTACCTCTTTTCAGTATTTATTTCTTTTTTTTTTTTTAATCGTTACTTTTCTTTTAACGATACAGAGAAAGTGAAACCGAAGAGACAGTAGCAAAAAAAAAAAAAAAAAAAAAAAGCATATTAGCCATTTTTAAACCATGGGTTTAAAGAGCTTTCATGAAAGTAGCTTCTTAAGCATATAGCTGAGTTCCCTCATCAATCATTACAGACTGACGGAGAAGATGATGACACGCCTTCTACCTTGACTTCTGTCAGCGATTTGCGTACGTAGATTCAGCTCTTCGAAGAATGACCTTCCTATTTTACGCCATAAATACCGTTGGTTTATTTATTATATTAACTTACCTTCATATTCTCTGCGTTAAGTAAAAGTTTTTTTTCTTTTTTTCTTTTTTTTTTTTTAAAAAAGCACTTATGTAACTTAAGAAGCAAATATGGTATTATTTTCACTGCACGATTACATTGACGGCTATTTTCTCTTTTTACATTTAAATTGTACTGTGAACGTGTTGAAAATATTAAAACTTGGCTTTGCTGTTACTACATCATTTTATTTGTTATTATTAATTGCTTTTTTTTTTTGTTAATAGGTACCGAAAACGGAAACGTTTATAGCGAATAACATAGACGAATACTATATATATATATATATATATATATATATATATATAAACAGAGAATCTAGACTATACTAGCGCGTAGATAAACTAAATAGGTAAATTATTTCACGTTGGGGACTCGAAGTTTGTTGGAACTAACTCAGCGTCATGAGAACATGTGAGAATAACGAGCAATGGGGTCCAGAAAGTCTGAAATAATGAATTTGTTTGGTCATGCATTGACTGTTACACCAATAGCTCATGCGCCATCTAGCTAGCTAGTGGGCTCAACATATAATAATAATAATAATAATAATAATAATAATAATAATAATAATAATAATAATAATAATAATAATAATAATAATAATATTATTATTATTATTATTATTATTATTATTATTATTATTATTATTATTATTATTATTATTATTATTATTATTATTATTATTATTATTATATACAACAACTATCTAAGAAACTCTACAACAACATTTAAGAGAAATAGTAGAGCCTAACTATTACGGCAGATATCAAACAAGACTGTACCAGATTACGAAATTGCCGAATTACAACAAAGTTCTAAAACAGACTCTCACCAATTCTCTAAATATCCGACCAAGTTGTACCGGACTACAGGAAGATTGTACAGTACACTAGCCGGCAGTTATCAAACAAGGTTATACCGGATTATCAAAATTATCGAATTATTAGGAGTCTGTTGAGTCGACTCAGTAATCCGACAGGTATAGAACCCGGTTGTTTCGGTTTACCGAAATCTCCGAATTACAGGGTGTAGAGTATACTGTCATTACTCCGGTAGATAACAGACCAGATTGTACCAAATTACCGAAACGTCTGAATTACAGGAAGGCTTTAGAGGAATACTGTCACTACTCAAACCAGGTTGTACCGCATTACCGAAACCTTGGAATTACAGGCAAGATGTAGCGTATACACACTATTCCGACAGATGTCAGACCAGGTTGTGCCGAATTACCAAAATCGCGAATTACAGGAAAGTTGTAGAGTAGGGTCTCACTAATCCGGCAGATGACAGCCCAGGTTGTCCTGAATTACCGAAATTACCGGGTTAAAGGAAGGTTGTAGAGGAGAAACTGAAATGAAATCTTTCAGTTTAACGTCCCACGGTTATGCCCTTTAGGATAAGGGAGACGGATGATTAAGGCACGTGAATGATGATGGAAACATTGGTGGAATGAGAATGTGGAAGGAAACGGGGTACCCTGATAAAATCTACGGACACAATGTTGTCCACCTCAAACTTACTTGGGCAGGAACCAAAGTACGGACCCCCCGCACCAGAAGTAAACGCTCTACCACTGAGCCACTTCGAAAAATAATAACCTATGTCAATTGTTAATTTTTTTTTTTTTTTTTTGTATAACTTCTCATATTTTATCCACTTTAGTAAAACAATAAATGCTCTTCTCTTCAACAAGGGTAAATTTACTTTACGTCATAAAATATTCGTATGTACAGTCAAACTATTTGTCCATCTTTCACAAGGTCAGACAAAATAAAATACGCACACACACACACACACACACACACAAAAAAAAAAGTTTATGGACAAAATGAATGAATGGCTGCCCTTCAATTAAGGCAAACTTTTTCTTTCCTTTCTTTTTTTACACTCAAGTTTATTAAGTCAGCTGTTTCTTTTACTATTATTATGATTCTCTTATTTCAAAATCTTCTTTGTTATTTAATATGGAAAACAAAGTAGGCTTTCAAATAAACAATTATTCTTTTCAAAACAAGAAATCATGGCAGGTTAAAATAGATAGAAAGCAAATCTAATTTTTCCCCCTCCTTTTCATCATCATATTCCTTAAATGGAATACTTCTATCAAATGACGTTTGCAGCAAATGAGTCGGTCAAGGTAATCAGCAAGATTCGTACACAGCAAATTACACCGCACAATACAAAGTGTATTAGTACAGTAATTCTTCATGAATACAAATAAAAATATCTTATGAATAATAAATAAATAGAATACAAGAAAGGTACTGTTTTTCTTATTGAATAGCAAACTATGAATGTGAAGACATGTCTATATTTAATAGGAGTTGACATTGATTTAATGGTAATTTCGAAGTTAGTTTACTGCGAGGATATATATATACTATAACTCTGTATACAGGTTCTTCGTGGCTAAATACGCAACACCAGTTACGTTTTTCTTGTGCGGGAGAGCGGTGTTAGATCCTCGATGGAAGTTCTCGTAATTTGTTTCGCACATTAAACTGTAGGTCTATTGTCATATACCTTTTATGCTTTAAAAAATGAAATATTTTAACGTCCCACGATTATGTGCTTATTAGACCAACAGAGACGGATGACTAAGGCAAGAGAGAATGATGATGAAAGAATTTGTAAAATGATAATGTAGGAGGAAACAGGAGTACCCGAGAAAACCCACGGACGCGATGTTGTCCACCACAAACTTACTTGGCCGGCAGATCAAACCAGGGATCTCACGTACCAGAGGTAAAAGTTTTGCCACTGAGCCACCATGCCGCACGTAAGTTGTTAAAAACCACTAGTATATATATATATATATATATATATATATATATATATATATATATATATATATATATATATATATATATATATATATATATATATATATATATATATATATATAATATGTTGCAAAATAATTGAGTTCTAATAAACGATTTTAGACTCGTTTTCACATATATTCATACCAAACTTTTATTTTTTTTCTCGCACATATTCATTTATCATAACTCTTCTATTCTGCTATATTAATTCACGTTAACTTTTCTTCCAACGTTTTGTCTATTCCCTGTAACTCTATTATAGTTTATGCGTATTTACATGGATTTACAATAATATACAAATGAATACAGTATTTGTTCTTTGGATTTTATGATTCTTCTTAAAATGTGGAAGCAGTAAAGTAAACAAAACAGAAAAGGAAATAACTCTCTGAGCCACATCCTGAAGACGATGCATCATCCGGAAGGAAGTGGAAGCCAGCGATAACAACCGCCAACAAAGAAAACTAGCATATTTTCACAATTTCTTTTGAATTGTTTCCTTAAGAAAATCCGTCACACGCACACACAAAATATTATTATTATTATTATTATTATTATTATTATTATTATTATTATTATTATTATTATTATTATTATTATTATTATTATTATTATTATGTAATAATTCTCATTCAAAGTTTCTGCATATACATCGTACAGACAAGAAGTTGGTAAAATACATCAATCATGTTTGTTTATTTACTTATATATTTATTTGCTTATTTAACTTTTGACTTTAAAAGTTCAAACTTCTTTCTTTTTTAAAAAAATATACGAAACTTCAATTAGACTCAGCTTCTACAGAACACGGTAGCCGTTTTAGAACATATACTAACTATAAGGAGGTACGAAAAACGACAATAAATAAATAGTAATACGTCCCACTTTTAAGTGCTGTTGGTTAAAGATAAAAGGTAGCCAAGGAAAGTGAATGATTAAGAAAAATTAGTGGAACGAGATCGTGGAAGGAACCTGAGAAAACTTACAGAACGATTTTGTCCACAATCTCACGTATCCTGGGATAAAACCAGGGTCCCTAACACCAAAGATGAGCGCTCTACCACTGAGCTACCATTCCACATGTAAAGGTTATGATCGGTATGAATATATATACTGAATGAATGAAAGTCCGGTAGCATGTTGCCAGGGGTCTCCTACACGTACAAACAGAACACATGTTGCATGCCATGACGTCAGCGTGATTATAGCGCTGAATGAATATGCTTCCCCATCAGAAGCAGTTAAATGAAAGTACAAGACAGAGAAGTGTTAACGCACATTGTGGTTATGTTACTCATAACATCATGTCGGAGTTAACATTTTGATGACTTCGCACGGGAAAAATCATCGGGAAAATAGAAGGACGAAGTATGACGCGGAGGCCCAGAAGATTGGTATTGTCCACAGATTTGTTTTACGTGCAGTATTACGTACCACAGTTAACGCTGTGCAAAGAAGAGGTGATGGTCGACCACGATCAACTACAGCAGCGGACGACCGCTACATTGTGCAACAACAAGAAGGGACACACGTCAAACAGCAAGTGCGATTGCAAACACATTTAACAGTACTGCAAAACGGGCAAACTCATGGTTTACAGTGACACGTCGACTGCATGGAGCTGGTCTCTTTGCCCGACGGCCATTACCTTGTGTTCCGTTGTACTGTCATAGCGACTAAGTTTTCAAGAACGCGGTGTACCTACCGGTCAATTTATTGTAACACTGTACTCCTTCCCCACACGTGTCTTCTTAGAGGCGCAGTCAGTCCCGACTTCATCTTTATGACTCATAATGCGCAATCGCATCGAACAGCGCAGGTGACGTAGCTCTTGGAACGAGAGGATACTCGGCGATGGACTGGCCTGCTTGTTCCTCAAATTGAATCCCATCGAACATGCGTAGTATGCTATAGCGAGACGTTTGGCAGCACGTCCAGATTGTACCAAGAGCCATCCAACAGTTGGCAACAGCCCTGGAGGAGGAATGGAACTCCATACCTCAACAACTCATTATCAGCCTTGGGAGCAACACGGATACAAGTTGCAGAGCATGCATCACTTTCCGGGGCACCGCCTGAAGTCACCACTGCGTCCATGATGACCACACACCCTCCTAACGACCAATTTAGTAGTTCTATAATGTCAACGTGGCCATCATGAGTCGCAGTGATTTCAATAGAAGTTATTGTTTCTGTATAAAATTCTCATTTTTGTTCTTCTAATCATGTATTTCTTCCTATAGTGTCCTGTACCATACTGCAGCACTACTTTCTATGTATGATTCATGTTTCAACGACCTATGCCATTTGGAAGTGACACAGCAGGCGAAACTTACTTTCGTCCTTAACTTATATATAACCCTGAAAAAATAAGAATCTGTATCAATAATCGCAGAGCGGATAACTCAATTACTAATTTATAACTTAAGAATGTTTGCTATGATAGACACCACTAACAATCTAATTCCAGTTCAAGTAGTCAACGCGCCTATTTTCTCTTTGAGTGGTTCCTGGTGGGGTACTCAAATACAAACCCAAGTAGCAGTTCGGATCCCACTTTCAGCAGTAGATTCCGCTTCACCATAGCTTCCGTGTTGAAAATGGGCGTTGAGTCGTAATCAAGCAATCTAATACCAGTTCTTGTGATCTAATGCCCTTTATGAAGAAATTGTGAAATATTTTGTTTCAGTGGATGTTGTTTGCTTGAAATAGAGGGGGGAAATCTTGATAAGTTTTTACCTTGTCCATGATTTAGTTAAGTAAGTAAAGGTCACCCCCTTCCTTTCAGGACAGGCAATAAGAAGATCAAGGGCCGGAGTGTAAGGCTTCGCAGTTCCGTAGCTTTGGCATATAGCATGCTAAGGGGCAGCGTTTATGGCATTTAAAGGCGGCGCTCCGAGTTCCCTTTCAACGCTGTTAGCAAATGAGAGAACTGCGGTGTTGCAATGTCTTGCAAGGAATGCGATATATCTGTAACCTGGTTGCCTGTTTGCCTTGTAGTGCGTCTGACTAGTCAGACTCTTTAACTACTTGGTAACGTCACGTTAGTCTTCGCTTCATTCGCCTAGCCCACAACTCAACAATTATGTTCCATGCTCTAGAGATGATGTGGTTTGTACCACATTCAGGCCACCCTTTACCCTACAGGTTGCACCAGATACACATTTTAACCAAAATAGGGCAAATATACTGTCATTCATGGCGATTGGTGCTCACTAGTCCAATGAATTCATTCGAGTAACTTTCATGCTGCTATTAGAATATTCGTTTGCAATATTTCAACAATTAGTTCAATTAGTATTCATTATTATTCGTTATCTGAATAATTGTTCTAATAACGGATTTGATTCGAATAATGAATATCTGAAGAATCCATTATTCGAGTTTAACAGTACTAGATACAGTTGATGGATGATATCAAACAGAAAAATCGTACATGAAGGCGAAGAGATTACTTGAACACAGTTGTGCATAGAAGCTTCCAAGTTGCAGCAATTAAATCTGCCAATGATAACAGAATACCTAAGATGAAGATGATGATGATGATGATGATGATGATGATGATGATGACTTCTTCCTTTAAAGGTTATTAGATTTGAAACAATTACATTAAAGCTACGATACACTGATCCACATTAATGTATCCCACAGGGCAAGAAATACGGATTTCTTGTCTCGTCTCGTAATTTTTTAAAAATAGAATTTCGTCTCAATTCTCGAATAACTTTTCCCGTCTCGTCTCGAAATTCTTTACGATTTGTTTTGTAAATTTATCTTCAAAATGTATGACTTGAATTTATTTCTAGATTTCATGTAGAAGTTATCAGATTTTTTCCGCGTAACGATAGGTCCATGAAGGGTGTCAAATAATATTTAAACCATATTTATTACAGTAGAGTTCTGAAAACTCGACACTTGACAAGCAGCAGTCTAGATAAATCTTCCACACCCTAACAGGGTGAAGAAACCCGCGCGCAGACCCGTTCAAGGTCATTGCCGGATATTTTATCTACGGTCTGTCTTATCAGGTAAATTACTTTACAGTGTGTATTTATTAATGTTCATTTTCATTACAATGACGACTCTATGCCTTTATTAAGAGATTAAGTACGTATGGGCAGTTTATTCTTCGTTGTATTCTCAAACAACCAAAACATATAAGTACAGTAATGTATTTTCTGAGGAAACACTCATACTTATTGTTTTTTTTTTTTAACGCAATTCCCGATAACCCGGCATTTTCACAAACTCGGCAGCCTTCGGTCCACATTAGACCGAGTTTTCGGGACTATTGTATTGGAATATATTGTGTGATGACTTGCTTATCTTTAAACGTTCATAAATATTCTTCATTGTGTTTGCACAATTATTTTATCAATATCTATATATATAAAAGAGAACGTACAAAATCCTTTGTCCGCTCATCACGCTAATACGGCTGAACCAATTTCTTTCATTTTTGGGGGGTTATTAGGATTTGGACCCTAGATGGTTTTTATCATATTACTTTAATTTTTAATTACCAGTGTCTTGAGATAATTGACCATTCAGGTGTCCACAAATCCTTTGTTAGTTCATCATAGGTAAAAATAAACGTATTTATATGCAACCCGCATGACCGTGTCACTCGGCGGGTTAACATAAATGACAGGCGATATACAGCGGAAAATAGCTTGAATCTTCTGTTTAAAATTTTTTAATTGATTTGCTTATTTTTACAGACACTTTTACAATATGCCAGCACCGGGATGACCGCAGCGAAGCGGGGCGGGTTAACATAAATGACAGGCGATATAATGTTAAGATTTACTGCAATCTTCTATGGTTTTTATCATATCACTTGAAAGCGAAAAAGTAAAAATTATATAAGTAACAAAGTTTATTGCGTTCCGGGGTGACCGCAGCGAAGCGGGGTGAACGCTGCTAGTCTATATATATAAAAGAGAACGTACAATTCTTTGTCCGCTCATCACGCTAATACGGCTGAACCAATTTCTTTCATTTTTGGGGGGTTATTAGGATTTGGACCCTAGATGGTTTTTATCATATCACTTTAATTTTTAATTACCAGTGTCTTGAGATAATTGACGATTCAGGTGTCCACAAATCCTTTGTTAGTTCATCATAGGTAAAAATAAACGTATTTATATGCAACCCGCATGACCGTGTCACTCGGCGGGTTAACATAAATGACAGGCGATATACAGCGGAAAATAGCTTGAATCTTCTGTTTAAAATTTTTTAATTGATTTGCTTATTTTTAGAGACACTTTTACAATATGCCAGCACCGGGATGACCGCAGCGAAGCGGGGCGGGTTAACATAAATGACAGGCGATATAATGTTAAGATTTACTGCAATCTTCTATGGTTTTTATCATATCACTTGAAAGCGAAAAAGTAAAAATTATCTAAGTAACAAAGTTTATTGCGTTCCGGGGTGACCGCAGCGAAGCGGGGTGAACGCTGCTAGTACTTCTTAAACAGTAATATGAATCATGTAACAGTAAAACAGTGTTTATGTTTTAAGATTTCGGACTTGAAACGGAATGAAATGAAACGAAATCTTTGAGTTTAACGTCCCAACGATTATCCCTGTTAGGCTAAGGGAGACGATTATTAAATCAAATGAATGATGATGGAACAATTGGTAGAATGAGAAAGTGGGAGGAAACGTGCCGAGAATACCCACGAGCACGATGTTGTCCACCAGAAACTTGCTTGGCCGGGGATCAAATCAGGGACCCCCACGGACCAGAGGTAAGCGCTCTATCACTAAGCCACCGTGCCCCCCTTCCCCCCGATTTCAGACTTAAGTGCACTAGTTAGTGCAGCGTTTCCCAACCGGTGTGCCGTCAATGAGCCGCTGGTGTGCCGCAAGGAAATCGAAATAAAATTACTAATTCTATAGCAATCAAATTGCAAGACATAGGGAAAAATGAATATTTGTATTTAACATTACTGTGGACCTTTACTACGAATCTACAATTTTAAGTTTCAGACCTTTTCACTTTTGTGTACATTTTTAATGTGGATAAAAGTATTTATCATTTTATGACCCTTATTGCTTCTTTATTGTTGCAGACTATTTCGTAACTTGAAATTTTAAAATATCATTCAATCCTTTCGACAAACCAAACATGCATATAAATTACCTACATTTGTGTTTTAAAAGAACAAGAGATTTGTTTGTTCGTACGTTATTTAGTGATCTTCCTTCTTAGTGAAACATTGGATAGAGTTTTCGAAAAAGAAAGCGTATATTTTAAAAAGCTGAACCCAACATTACATTGCATTTTTTTCTATTTTTAAATTACAATAAAAAATAAGCATAATGATTAACCAGTGATCGATCTTTTTCTCTATGAGAAGGAGATCAGTAATCACAGAAAAAATATCACGGTATTTTAGGTATAAATACAAATACATAATAATATCTATGAGTGTGCCGCGAGAAATCAAGTTATAACCGTAGTGTGCCGCAAGTTGAAAAAGGTTGGGAAACGCTGAGTTAGTGTTTGCTGACAAGATTCGTAAACTTGTTGTTTCGTTTTCGACTCAGAACGAGGAATTTCTGGTCTCGTGGTCAGTAACAGTCGTTCTTGTATGCTGTAAATGGATTTTCTTTAAAACTTATAAACAAACTTTTTTTTCGTAGTATGCTACTCCTTGCTTCTACTATACAAATAATATTTTTCTTCTTCTTTTTTTGCAATGTACTGGGTAGGTACGTGTGTGTACCAGCCATGTTTACGAATTTTCACACTTCAAATCATTCTATGTTTAACACTCTTTTGTGTTGTATTTTTCGCTGCAAGAAACGCGGAACTACACTTATATCTGTAAACCTATAGGTCTTTAGATACAACGAACATGATTAAAAAATGTAAAATGAGATAATAGGAAAAGTTATTATAAATGCTGATACTAAACAGGAAATGTTCTCTGCCGTCCCCCTCCCGCCTCTTCTTCATATCGGCAAATCTTCAAAAGGCATGAATTCATTCGTTCTGGTAGCACGTTTGCTTGTTATATTTCTGACAGTTCCTTTGTTATAACTTCAAATCTGATATACGAGTATACAGCAGTACATTTTACATTTCAAAATTAATATAACTTCCTGAATAGATTTAGAGAGTATATTAATTAAAATGCAAAAGGAAAAAAAAAATTTAAGAAACATAAAATTAAATGTCTTCGTCTCCAAATGAAGTACATTAAGTGCCAAAGTCAAATGCGTAACATTCTAGTTGTATAAATGCATAATTACCACATTGAATCTCATAGCAATCACAGTTAATCTGTCGAGCATATTTCGCAATTAAAAAAAAAAAAAAAAGTATCTGATCATTATCTTGGTTTCAGTGCGCATACATCGATATTTTAATACTTATTCATCATCATCATAGGTATTCTGCCATCATTGACAGGTCATTTGCAGAAGCTGAGATACTTCCATGCTCAACAGTCTTCCACTAACCTCTTCGTCTTCACGCACGATTTTTCTGTTTTGATATCGTCCATTAATTGCAGTCTCCTCCGCCCTCTCCCTCTTTATCCTGCCACCATACCTTCTAGCATGTCCCTATGATGCAGTTCCTTCTTAGTCAATGTCCCAACCAGTTTCTTTTCCTCTTCTTAATAACATCTAACATTGTTCTATTCTACCTCATCATTTCGAACATCCCCTTATTCGTTTTCCGCTCGACCCAGCTAATTCTCTCCATTCTTCTCCACACCCACATTTCGAAATCTTGCAGTTGTTTTTCATTTTTGCGTAGCTACTGTCCATGATTCTGACCTATACAGTACAATACTTCATATGAAGCATTTTATGTCTTTTTTTTTTTTAAAAAAAAAGCTTTATTCAAGGATCTACAAAATAGTATTTTCCTCCTCCCAAAGGCTTTTTTTTCACCATTCCTACCCTTGCTTTTATTTCATCTTCACACTTCATATCATCACTAATAATACTACTACCCAGGTATCGGAAAGTAGACACTTGTCCTATTTTCTCCCTCCTACTTCTATACTTAGACACCGACTGCTTCGTTCGAATCACCATGGCTTTTGTTTTTCTCACATTTATTTTCATTCCATATTCTTTAAAGCCCTTCCTCAAGTTTTCTAACATAGATAATATTTTTAACGTTCACCCCCCCCCCCAAAAAAAGATGAAACATATATAAATCTTTTTTTTAAAAAATACCAATCGATAACTCTCATTGAAGTCAACAACATGATACAGGTAAGCGTAAATCCTCATGTGGAGTTTTTGAAAATAGAACTTTTTTTGTAAGCTCAAACCTGTAATGTACGATAACTTAACCCCTTATTAAAACAAACTGATTCTGAAATATATATCCTCGTCCAGCTTTTCATTGTAACACTAGTTCCAACAAACAAGTAAATAAAGTGTAGGCCTTAACTGGTAATTGCAAATATAAAACTGAAAAATATATTGGCCCAACATAGTTTAAAATGTATGTTGACCAACTAACAATTTGCCATTATTCAGCCAATAAATAGTCTTATGCAACTTCGTGCTCCTAATCGAAATTCTTTGTAGGAGCTGGACTGACAATTGGCTTGGTTAGCAAATGCTAGGTAAAGCGTTGGGCCAATGGCAATTTCAACGAACTGCCAACGTTGGCAGTCGGCTAGCTTACTGTTTCCCACTCTTGGGCCTACTGAATGTGTTGCTAGGATAAGTTGCGGGTCCTTTCTAATCTATAGCGCTGAACAGTGGAGCACAGGAGATGAACCTTAAACTCGGATCACTCAATCATCATAATTATATGCTAAATATTGAACTCAAAAATATGTGCATTACATATAATATTTACGACAAGATTTGGTTAGGAAAACTAAAATGTTAATTGCCATCCATCCATATCTAAGTCATCTATCGTGATACTTCGCTCGAATCTTTGACTGATTCCCTGTGTTATCTAAATATATGCACAGTGTTTCAAAAATAAATTTGCCTGGGACAAGTGGTCAGCACAATTCCAGTCCCAGTCGCCGTTATGTCGGATCTGTTCTCGCCCAGAGCCCACTTTCGCTTTCTTTCAGTGTAGTTCCCCAATTTTCATCATGATGCTGGGTGAACTCCTGCTTTTCTTTAGTGACTAACCGCGTCAGTAGTGGCCGACAAATCTGACACTGCTAGACATCTGTATGGTCTCACAGGAATCGGCCCATAATAATAATAATAATAATGACAGTAACATACTCTCTATACAAAAAGTAACGTGAAAGCTTACACATATAGAAAAGCATATATTATACGATGGAAGTTTTAAAAGAATCCTAACCACAGATATTAACCTAATCGTATATTATTATGCAGACTAAGTCAAAATTATTCCTACTTACTTTCCTTTTAGAATTACAACACAAATAATTACAAAAAATATTAATGAAATTGTTAGGTGGAGCAAAGCGGTTCAACCCATGCGTCTGTCCATATCCATTACGGTAAAATGGAAATTTTGCTCAGATTTAGTGTCTCGGAACAATTGGCAGGGGCAACGTACAATAAAGAGATCTTGTCCTTCAAAATTTACGACTTCTGAAGATTGTTAAGAGATAATGATGGCGCGAGCAATGATCGAGGACTGCTGGGTACTGATTGCGTCATCCCACATACGCGGAGTGTCATAAAATTTCACCTGAAGATCCATATCTTGGTGTTGTTAGACACGCCCTCTGCAGTTCAACACCTTCTTGAATGTCGGCAATCCACTATTCAGATAATTTGTTCTGTTCCGGATGTCTAGGAAAACAGGAACAGACATGCCAACTCTGGATAAGTTTTACTCTCGTTTTGTAATCAGATTGCTCCATTTGTGAACACGATTCCAGAGGAAATTAAGAGCTAAAAGAATAGGAAATATTACAATAAACAATAGTTACTCTGGATAATATTGTTTAACTTTCTTCTTAAAGAACTGCAGACAAATTAAATTAGCTACAACTATTCCAACCATATACATTAGTAAGCTATTGGGAATTAGGCTGACTGGACATTTATAATAAAGTTTAAAAATATCTCAAATATATTCGTCTAGATGTGTATGCAACCCGTAAGTCTTAAATGTTTTGAAGTTTGCATATTAGTGTTATTTAAAGGATAAGCTGTTAAAAGCACGCAAAACCGTATGGTAACAATTACTAAAAAAAAAGGGTATGAAACAATTTCTCATTGACCGTGGGTCTTATTCCAATTTCGACAGACAAATGCCAAACATAATTTAACAAGCTCAAAAACACTATGGTCGATTCGGTAATATTAGAGTTGATGTCCCACATTTCAAAATAGTATTTTAGAGGACCACTGCTTTGATACTACCACATTACACCTACTTTATACATTTTAAGGATAGCCAAACCCAGAACTTTCATTTTCTGGATTCCGGAAAGTAAAATCGGAAAACTTACGAATTTCGGAAAATTCTAGATTTCTGAAAAAGAACGGATTTTTGGGAGGGGAAACTCAAGAATTCGTAAACATTCTAGAATTTGGAAAACGAATTACAGAAAATTCCGGTTTACATTTTAAAACAGCAACCAAATCGTAGTAGTGATCGATAACCTTAGTTCTTTAGTTTATGCTTCGTATTCAGGTACCAATCTTTTTCTTGGAAATCAAATTTATAATTACTGGCATTCAAGAAAAAGTCTTAATGAATATGGATCAAAATAGGCTTAAGAATCTATATAATGTTCCAAAAATTATATTTAAAAAAATAATAAGCATATCTCCGAAATGTTCCAGGTATCAATGACGGATCGTGTGTATTAAAAATTAAATTAAATCCATAGTATCCACCCGCACAGAAATCATAGTAGAATAACTGTACGCTGCAGAAAGATGGACACTGTAAAAGTAAAATGAATTTATTGTTCTTCAAATCTTAAAAAGCTACTAGTATAAAGTTTTGGAAATTTTTGGTAGTTCCAGGCGACGGAACCGCGAGAAAAATCTCCTGCATGCTTCAATGCCTCGCGTGAATCTGAAATCAAAAGCTGTTAACCACTCTCGAATCTTTAAAATTAGAGACGGAAGAATGAATAAACCATATAAACGTTTCATCTATTAAAAATACGTCAACACTAAAAACACAACTGCAAGTAATGTTTTAAAAAATGAATCTTTAAGTGTTACGTCCCACGGTTATGCCGGTTAGGCTAAAGGAAACGGTGATGATGAGATATGAGTGAAAATGGTGGAATAAAGAAAGTGGGAGGAAGCGGAAGAACCCCGAGAAAACCCACGAGCACGGTGTTTGTTCACCACAAAGTCCACACGGCGCGAGCTGGGATCGATCCAGGGACCCCAAGCACCGGAGCAAGTAATGTTTAATAAAGTATTCATGCACTGTCTGGTATTAGTAACAAATCATGTTACTAAATCATATTTCTTTAAAACTCTTGCAATATTCTAAAATGACGAAAAAGTAGACGAGGAACAAGTGAGAGCAATATTATAACACAAAAATCAAACCTCAAGACATCACTCGAAACAAAAATTAACACGAGTATCAATTTGAACCAATCAATGATTTTTTTTTTTTTAACACGCATCGCTTTAAAAATGCTAACCCACTTTACTGATGAATCTGTTTTATTAAGTTTGCTAATTCATGACATGAAGTACAGAATAAAAATAAAACACTAAAATCGTCATTGATACAAATAATGATTTTAGTTCTTTATTTTTGCCACCGATATCAATGATGATTTTAGTTATTTATTTTTATCATTGATATAAATAACGTTTATAATTATTTTTGTCATTCTAAATTTGTCATTGATACAAAAGATGATTTTGTCAAATTGTCAAACTTTGTCAAAAATTTATTTTTGTCAAATTGACGATTTTGCTCTTTATTTTATCATTGATACAAATGATGATTTTAGTTCTTTACTTTTGTCATTGATCAAAATGACTTTTATATCTTTATTTTTGTCATTGGTACAAATGAGACTTTAATTCTTTATTTCTGTCATTGATATAAATGACAATTTTAGTTCTTTGTGTCCTGTACTTTAAAATATAAGCACTTGTATTCGATTCATTTCCAAGTATTGTATATTTTAAAGTAGAGATATACGTGATCTTTTGTATATTATTATTATTATTATTATTATTATTATTATTATTATTATTATTATTATTATTATATTTTAATGAATTATTCAAGACAACGCCTTAATAAAGCCATTATTTTTTCTTTGTATAAAATGAAGCTTTTTGTGATTTCTCCTCTGCTAGATAGCGGTATACTTGAGATTATATACGTATTTTATTTCTTAAGTACTGAATAACCATCTATTATATATATATAAAAAATCAAGCCAAGTATTATTGCTCTAATTAACACTACTATTAGTATTGCTTCATAATATAAATAGATTATGCAATTTAATGTATATACAGCATATTATATATGTACATATTCACTATTTATGTTAGTATATTTACAGATTCTATACCGTTGGTCTTCCTCGTTGACTAAATACGAAAGTCCAGATAAAATTTACAGTAAGGAGTCTTGTGTGTAGCTGGTATATCCAAACGACACAGTATTTTATTGCCAGAAATCACTTGGAATAATAACAGACTTATACCCACCCAACCAGGTACATTCTAGGAACGTGCCATTTAAGTTCCATATGTACCGTTTACGTACCTGGTACTTGAAAAATGTACATTTCATATGCATAGCACGTGTCGCTAGGTACGTGCCTTTCGAGGAATTTCTGACACTTGAAAGGTACTTTTACATGCTTCACTGGAATGTGAGGAATGTGAATGGCACATACCCCATGTACCACGGCATGGTTGTGCGTAAGTTTCGTATTGCGACTAGGGTTGCCAATTTAGCCACTTTGTGACGAGATCTGGCCATTTTGAGAACGTCGTTAGTCACATAATTTCCAAAGAGCCAATAGTGGCTTTTTAGCCATATGCTTTTCACTTCTATAGCCACTTTCTGAGTTTAGCCACATTGTAATATATTGTGTGTGTCATTTTGCAATTTTCTGACGTTTGATGCGTTCTCTAGGTTGTAACATTCTAAACCCCACTGGCAGAATTGTCCTCATAAAATTAGCATTGATGGTTATATTGTGACGTTACACAGCAGAGAATTAGTTCAAAACCTGTACGTTAAAATTAGACGTTAAATAAAATTTTCGGGAAGACGTAAGTGTAAGTATAAACTAACTCCTTAAAGAAATTCAGCCTGATAATATAGACATCCTTCAGGAAATGGTTATCCTTCCTTTTCCATTATTATTTGGCTATGAAACAAATGCCGGAGACATATACAACCGCTATATACAACAGTGTGGTGTTGGAATGTGTAATGATTAGGATGTGATGTTTTATTTTATTTTTTTGAAAGTTCAACACTTCCAATGTACCCGTAAAAATGTACTAAAGAAATAGTGCCCATGTTTTTTAAATATTCAATTAGAACTGGACAATCTACATGAAATTTGCAATCGATCAGTGAAAACGTCATCTTTCTAGAGCCTGTAGTTTCTGAGATCTCATTGTCGAGAAACATATATGTGTATTTTAAAAGAGCTCCAAAGATGGCAGCACAATTCATTTGCATGTATTTCGGAGAAGACTTACTAAAGGCAAAGGCCTTTGAACAATAATTTAAAAGGATAAACTTTGTGACAAATATTTATTTCAGTAATTTATTTAAACTACACTCTTTTAAAAATATTTGTCTTTGTTATAAACGTGAAATCACAAATAACCGTAAATCAAAGGTTTGAATGCTAAGATTATAGGTTAGAGCTCGGTCTCTCATAAACTGGCCCCAGAGAAGGCGTTACCTTCTGAGGCCCGCCCAGTTTCGACTGGGAATGAAATTGCAGGTTAAAAAAAAATAAATAAAAAAAAACTCTCATAAATGTTACTGTAGTATTTTACTAGATAGTTAAATTGCCACACAGATGCCGGAGGAGGGCATATATTTTCAGAGTTAGTTGCTTGGCTTTTTTTAAAAGTACAAGCTTCTAAATTCGAACGTAAAAATGAAGCATTAAGGTTTTAGTATTTAAGTACTCGCACCCCCAGTTGCATAGCACTGCCCTAAGGAACATTACTGACATGCCTAGTACATTCCTGGCACATGCCAATGCCAAGTAAATGTGTCAAGTACATACACGGTACGTGATATACACATAATAGATACATTCCTCGGTATGTGTCATGCACGTACTTTTGGGCGGAAGTAACCTTATTCCTTACATGTGTATTTCACATGATTGCTCTATTCACGTACCTATCATGTACATTCCAATGTACCTCGAGGAACATTCTTTACACATGATCAGTATGTACTTGTGTTGGGTGGGTAATTGTGTGGTCTTTTAATAAGAAGAACACTAATAGTGTAAAGTGCATGGTCTCAGGTGTGGAAGTTAATTCATATACAACACTTGAAGTGCAGCAAGTTACAATAAAGAACAGTAAAGAAGAGAGGAAAGAAAGGTTAAATAAAACGAACTCCATTACGTTTTCCAATATATATATATATGTACCAACCACACCATATGTGCACACATTAACAAATTGTTGAAGATCTTTAGTAAACACAACTAACGAGTTTGTTCTTTCATGCCTCTGTTGTTCTACTTAGTTGCAATGTTATGTTTGCCAATAAACCGAAGTAATATTTCCTTTTTTTTTTTTTTTAAAGTATCTTTGCTCGTTTCTTGATGTGATTAACACCAAGAAATAAAGGGCTCAACTTAGTTGGCAACGCTTAAAAAAGTTTTCAATGAGCGTTCGGAAAAGTGATCGTTGTTTGTTTTGTTGGCTGCAGCTCAACACTTGTCACAACTCATTGGCATCCTTGTGATTTATATGCCATCGAGCGTTAACAGGGTTCGCCAATGTAATGAACCAGACCGAAACAAACGAACAAAAAACAAACAAAAATGTTTCTTTTTCTTGATGCTGTTGTTACACCTGACACGACAAGTTGTGTGTTTTAACAAGTTACGAACAAGCAATAAGTTACCCATTTGGTATTCCATTTGACAAAATGCTATTTGTTCAGAATTGAACTTCGCTGTTGTCCAGACTTGTTCTCCTCATTCATATATGCACTGTGTCTGTTTGTCAGATGTCACAAGCATAGATGATTACTTTCTAACAGGAAGTTGATTTTATGATACCGTACTTCGTCAATATCATAAGGAAATGCTTGTAGAGTACTACTCTACATTCACTAAATATCACGAAGAAAAATCTAATTTTTGGTTCACATCCACTCCTTTATTTAAAAAAAAAAAAAAAAAAAAAAAAAAAAAAAAAAAACAATGAGAGTAATTATGAAATTAAGTACTAGGGTTCTTGACATGGACAAAAATACCGTTTTAGATGTATTACGATATTATGTAGCTTGGTTAAGATGTTATTTTAAAAAAATATTTTCGTTTATTTTTATTTATTTATTTTTTAATTCGAAAACAAAAATATACTCTTGATTACACATCTCACACTAGAACCTTGCCCTTCTCGCTGATCTAGATGCTAGCGCGCGAGCCTTTGGAGCACGCAGTACCGGTTTCGATTCCCGATGGGGAAGTACTAAAAAACTTGAACACATTACGGTGGTTCGGATAATTGACGTCTCATATGTGACGTCTCCCTCAGTGAAAAGAAGAGCTAAACTTGAAAAAACATCAAACCAATAAACAAACAAAACTCTTCACACTTGTTTGAGTTTCACATTAACAACTTGCTCTCACATAGTGTAAGACAATGGTAAGTGTTCTTTCTTTGTAATCGGGAGGTCTCGGTTTCGAATCCAGAGAATGGCCATCCAAACTCCCTTTTCCAGGGTTCTTCCTGTTCTACCAGGAGAATGCCAGGATGTACCTTACCTGGCCGAAATCCTTAACCACTGTTGTTGTTTGACTTGTTTATTGTTTTCACTCCAATGTAAATTGGCCGTGTTGATGATGTCTGGATGCTTATTCTAGTCTTCCATACTTCAATTTCTGGCAGAACCACAGAAGATTCAATTTTGAGACGATTCAATAACTATCTGAGTACGTAGATATAGTAAGAAGCAACAGGTAATTCCTACCTATTCGATAGGCGTCACCTTTGAACAGACACTTACTTCTCTTGTATTGGGTGGAAAAGGTTGTTTGCTGCAGTAAAATTTTAAGAGATGCGTCAACTACAGTTTACTACCAGAAGGGTCGTCCATGGTTTAAACAGAATAGCCAAACGTTTAATAGAACGGAGAGAAGGCAGTGTTCTTTGCAATGGGCACGTTGGCGAGGGAGGGGAATAAAGCGAGTGTGGAAACTTTACACCAGAATTCTAGATGCGAAGATTAGAATGCGGTGTGGAAAGCTGTGAGAAACTATAATATTGGATGAAAAGATCCAATTTATTTCAATCAAAAATTTTCTTGTATGCCTTATATCTGGAAAACTACATATAGTGTAGCCAAACCCAAAATATCACTTAACTCAGTATAATACGCTTATTCCATAGAAAATACGAAACTCGATTTAGAGGCCGTTCAAAAATTTTGTGGCCTATTGGCCAAGATCGCAACCTATTGATGGATTTTTTTTGGATCATCCCTAAAATTCTTGGCCAAAATGGCAATCTTTTATTATTATTATTATTATTATTATTATTATTATTATTATTATTATTATTATTATTATTATTATTATTATTATTATTATTTTCTTAGTCTGTTAAAAAAAAGAAGAGGAATCCACTAAATGCTTACTGTTCTCTATCTCGAGATGGAAGATTCGAGATCGATTTCCGATTGAAATACACAGCTCTAATTCAACATCGAGCTGTAGGTTCACATCTTATACTGCCTCGGTGCTGGAAATCGATGCTGAACTCTAAATAAACAAATAAACAATCAATTTGACACTTGACATTTTAACCTTTTGCTTCAGAAAACAAACTTCTGTTGAAGTGAGAATTGATTATGTATTTGCTTAATGCTTACATATAGGAAGCATTTAAAATACGCAGGTGAATTATGTAAATAAATTATGTTATGTAAATAGAAGGAACCAACAGTTATTCTCACCTTCAACCCCGTATCTATATTTCGAGCGGGCAACGACCTGCTTCAATTTGATCCTTCTTACATGTATATATATATATATATATATATATATATATATATATATATATATATATATATATATATATATATATATATATATATATATATATATATATATATATATATATATATTACGTGTATTGCCTGCAATTCCATATGGAGATCATCGCGATCAGAATGTTCGTTACGTTGAGTGCACCCTGATGGTTCTAGAGCACGCCAACGCACAGATATTGAATGAAAAGTTTAATTTATCGTTTCTCTCTTGTGCGCCTTCCATTTATGGGAACATCAGATTATATTAAGTCAAACACACTTCCTTCTCATCGCGGTTGGGAACACTTCCTAGTCAGTACAGGTGAAGTGGAAAACTCTACAAAGGCTACAAAATCAATACAACAATCTAATAATATATGTACTCTGTATAGCGTGTATAGAGTGAGTTAACAAGCCTGTACTTTCATTTACCGTCTTTGAGCTTTGAAAGATAATCCTCAGATATAAATGGAAGTGTATAACTACATATTCAAAATGAAATATCACATAACGCGAAAAAAAAAAAAAAAAAAAAAAAACAGCACCATAAGCATGTCACGGGTCCGATAGTGGGCCGAATGTATGATTGCGTACAATAATCAGCAAAAGTTTGCCCTTCCTAGTGGTCTAGTGGCTATACAGTAGTGCGTGCCTTTGGTACACAGATTTCCGGGATTGGGTTTGAGTTTGGTGTCTCAGCAACGAGGCTATGAGACGTGGACCAAAAGCTTAACGTAGAATCCGAACCACACGAGCTCCCGCCGGAAATCAAACCCAGCGCGTACGCCATCCATATAGCCACGAAGGAGTTCACAGGTTTCCGGGTTCGATTCCCCGCATTGGAAGAGAATGGATGTATTACAGTGATTCAGATTCCACCTTAAACTGTAAATCCATGTCTCATACAGCCTCTGTGGTTAAAATAGATGCTTAAGATCAATAAACATTAACAACAGCTATAGATACACCTCATTGACTTGATCCCTAGTCTTCCGTTGCAAACGCTGCTATCAGCTGAAGGAATTCCACTCGCTTTCTGGAACAGCTGAACCCTTATTGGCTCAACGCGTGGGTGTGAGCTTTAGTTCGCATTTTTTTCCACGGCTCAAGACATTTTGGCAGCACAATAGCAAAAGTTCCAGCTTCCAATTTCCACTGAGGAAAGCCTTATACAAATAACAACACACGATACGCCCTATAGTCACATTCAATGAAAGAATATGGCGACCAGACAGGCTTTTGTTATATGATATGTGGTTAGAACAACGACATCGTCCCCGTTTTCTCTATCCAAATTTGAAGTAATCAAATTCGAAAAACATAAACAATACGTGTCCAATAAGTGCCCCATCAAGGTACACCCTGAATTAAAAATTGTTGATCTGGTAGAAAATATGTATACAACTTTAATACAGTATTTAGTTGCTATCTGATTTAAATCTTGATCTTTCGCCATTCTTCTAGCATGTCCGGAATACTCAGATCTCAGACAACGTTAAGGTTTGCCTAAGGTATTAGTTGAGTTTGGGGGGATAATACTGCTGATAGTGACCGTGTTGTCACTTTTATTTGTGTGACGGTTTTGTTTTAATATTACCACAATCGTTTTAGGTATTACCTTATTTGTTTGTGCTCTATCAATTGATATACGTATGTTTTAACCCTTTTGGTGTCAATATATAATTACGGAAAAATCATAAGACTTAATGATACTTTTAAGCTATACTTCATTAACTGTATTGTCGTTTTGCTAATGTCGTAATGAAGATCTTATTGAGGTTATATTTTAGTATAAGTTTAACCTCAGTAAGTCGCATATTTCTCATACAGCATGATTTATGTACATTTACAAAGAAATTGTTTTTTCTTACTCAGTATTAGTACATAATCAGTCAACTGGTATGTGTCTCATCTTTATAAACACTTTTGTTTTCTTGAAACGCTAATCTAATATTGTAGAATTATTAACATACCTGCAATCAACTTCTTTTATTTAGTTCCGCTACATATAATACTACCTTCCACACGCAATAACCTTCTGTGTATTATTCACATTCACCTACAATAAAAATTACACTCGAGTATATATATACACAGTATATCTTAACACGTCGTATGGCTTGTTGAATGTGTAATGCACTTTACGAAACAATTCCCGAAGTATTTAAATGTTTCCACGTACAGAGATGGTTAAAGGAACTTCACATTACCAAAACAATCTTGGGTGGACCATTTATCATATTTCTTTTTTAACTGACAACGAAAGGTCCTTATTCGTTTTTTTCAAGGTTCATCTGGGTCACAGAATCTTTATCTTTCCTCTCTCTCATCCGATTACTTATCCGATTAAGCTTAGTTTTCACTCACTATACTATACATACAGAATGCCGGTTCCTATATGATGTAAGACGTTTGCCGCTATATACAATGTATTGGACATTCAAAGTAGAAAAATATCGTCTCGGGTTGCGCTCATAAAATTCAAAGAATACGTCAAAAGGCTAAAAAGCATCAAAACTTCAGGTATCAGAGAAGATTTATCATGTTATTCTTTTTTACTTCTCTCAGCAGTACACATACATACTCACACACACACACACACACACACACACACACACACACACACATATATATATATATATATATATATATATATATATATATATATATATATATATATATATATAGGCGCGGATCCAAGGGGGTTAAAGGAGCTATAGCCCCCCGCGACACTCAGGTATACATTGGATAAAATGGGGATCAATCCTGCTTTACACTGGATAAAGCTGCAAACTATGGTTTAGCCCCTCCCTTGATCATAAATATATAATCAATATGCAGAAAATGTTAGCAAGGTATATTTATTTAGATCATAATTTACATGGTTTTTCTAACAAACACGAGATGTAGCTGTGAGAAATGGCTTTATTTAGGTTATTATGAGTTTTAAGTTATGAAACCGACTGCCAGTGCCATTGATCAATTATGAGTTTCGAATCGGAGTTTGCTACTTTTTTATTTAGGTAGCTTTATGCTAATTATATAAACTACCACAATTGTGTCCTCGGTGGGAGTCGATTTTATCTATTTATTTAGTTTAGTTTAACGTTCCATGTGTACGTACAAAGGTTAAGGGTGCCAGTGATAATGTATGAAGAAAGTGGGAGGATACGGGCGAACCCTGAGAAACTCCACGCGCATCATGTTGTCCCCACAAAGCCACTTGCGGCGAGCTGGTATCGAACACAGATCCACGCACCAAAGATGAGCACTCTATTACTGTGTGTTTCAGATCCTATATAGCCTTACTGCTGACAAAGGACGTAAATCAAATTTATGATTAAGGCTGGCACGGTGGCTCAGTGGTAGAGCGCTTACTCGTGGTGTCTGAGACCCAGGTTCGATCCCCGACCAAGTAAGTTAGTGGTGGACAACATCGTGTTCGTGGGATTTCTCGGCTTATTCCCGTTTCCTCCAAATTTGCATTCCACCAATTCTTTCATCATCATTCACTTGCCTTAATTATCATCTCCCTTAGCCTACAATGGCATAATCGTGGGTCGTTAAACTCAAAGATTTCATTTCATTTCAAAACAATGATTAAAATATGATTGTAGATATGGTTACATCTGCGCTTTAGACAAAGAGAGAGTGAGATCCATAACCAACACATTTTGAATTCAACGAAATCCATTTACATGTTTCATAGAAATAAGCCTACATTCTGGTATATTTTAAGGTTAAAATGAGATTAAAGTGGGAGAATATATATATATATATATATATATATATATATATATATATATATATATATATATATATATATATATATATATATATAGTTGTGCTGAGTTGGATTCGACACAATTCCCTTTTTAAGAAACTGGAATATTATCAAAGAAAGTAGTATACAAACAGAAAATACGATTACAGTAAGATAGATTACTGTACACACAATGCGAAAAAAAAACATACAACAGGTTTCTGAATGAAATTGCAAGCAATTAACAATTGAAGCCATCATCTTATGCAAGAAAACAATTCTTCTGATGTCACAGTACAGAGGGGAAAGGAGAAGAGAGAATGATATTATCGACCGTACTCTGAAGAGGGGGGAAAGCGTCGGCATTTGTTTGTATCAAAGCAAAAGGAAAAGGGGGGAAGACAAAAGCATTTAATCCTCTTTGTAAACATTGAGGTCGTCGTCTGTAGCCGCAGGTGACAGATGCTTATGAGTGGGAGAAAAAGTGTGTCATCGGCAGAATAAGGCTTGGTTTCACTCTCGCCTTCTGACCATATAAGCCGCCGCTGACTGGATTGGCCTATTCAAACATAATTCGTATTCTTTTACTTTTATTTTATTATTTTTTGTTCATTCAATCTCCCTCGCAACTTTTTTTTTTTATATCTGCAACTACGGAAATATTTTATTAAACTAAAGATAAAATGTAGGAGCAGATAGATTAGCAGAGCACAGATAGTTCCCCTATTTTTTCAATGTATTTCTTTACGAAACAACCAAATTTAATTCTTTTAAGCAGATGATATTGTAATTTCGCTCAAAAACACATTGAATCAACAATCTGAGGACAATCTCAGCACTTTTTAATCATTCTGTTTCTCTAATTATGAAATCCACTATTTTGCAACGCATCAACATAGTTTATGGTTCGAATAATTGAAATCTCTTAACATTATACACCTACAGTATAGTGTTTATTTGAGAAAAGTAGTTTCATTGTATTTATCTTAAAATCGAATAACCTATCGTTAGGGTTACATTATTATTATTATTATTATTATTATTATTATTATTATTATTATTATTATTATTATTATTATTATTATTATTATTATTATTATTATTATTATTATTATTAAATATTCTGCCTGTCGGTAGGTCCGGTAACTAACGAGAATTTTATTCCCTCCTTTCCTCAGGTTCGGATCAAAAAATGTTTCTTCAACGAATCTTGTCTTCAGCTTCCACTTTTAACTCCCAATACTTTCTTTTGTTTTTCAAGTCATCGATCAGTTGGGTTCTTCCTATTCTTCGTTTTCCTTTCATCTTTCCCTCTATGGCGTTATGAAGAAGACTATTTCTTGGCAAAATGTGTCTAATCCAAGTGGTCTTTCTACGAACGGTGCTGGCTAAAAGCGTTCTCTTCTCTCCTACCCTGTTCAAACATCTTCGTTTGTTACTTTCTCCGTCCATTTTATCTCTTCCATCATCCTCCAACATCACATTTTAAAGCTCTCTAAATATTTCTTATCTAATTTCTGTAATGTGCACGTTTCCGACCCATATAATGCAATATTCCATATAGAGCACATGACCAAACTTAGAAGTACTTAATTCGTTTCTCTATGGAAATGATACAGAGCGGGATTATCTCTGGTTTATCTCATGGCTATGCTTAACAAATGCTTGTTAGTAAATCTTTGCTCCTCGAAAAATACGTATAGTGCAGGACAATCAATAGGCATAACTATAGACAGAAGTCTGAGGAGGTTATATCCCTCCCCCTTCTTGAATTTTTTATCAATCTAGTATTCTATTGAGAATAAAGTATATAAATTACTATGCAGAAATTCCAAACAAACGTGATAAATAAATTGAATCTAGATAATGTCTCACAAAACAGGTATTTTAAGAAAAAAGAAATGTTATGATAATGAAAAAACTGAACCCTGAAATCGCAAGACTACTGAAAAGCTACAAGACAACAAACTAAGATAAATTTTCTTCACTTTTGTTCGTTCTGAGTATAACTTAAATGCAGTAATTTGAACCAGACACTCATAAATAATTTTTCGCAATAAGTAACCTATCGCCCACATACCATGTCCAAAACCTGAAAAACTGATTTGTAAACAAGACGAAAAACACAACATTATATAAATACTTTGACTGCTTTTTAAGGATTTATACTTACTCTATGCATTCACCACGACCACAGCATTCAAAATTTTCAACTGTCAGGTGTCATACCGCAGTTCTCGAGATCGAACATGACATATTCAATAGGAATGCTGAAGAAATTGTTGTACATTACCGATTTGTAGTTTTCAATGATTGATATGTTTGGCATTGTTTATTTTTGGATTTCAAACTTCCATATATACTCTTCATGCTACCCAATGGCTACACGTTTCCGCCTAACAACTTCCTGCATTTCTCCACCGCACTCTGGTAGATCACTTCCATCGGGTAATAAACCTTGATCACGAATATTGCAATGCAGATTGCTTAGTTGCAATTATACAGTAAAATTCAACGGATGTCATCCAGATGTCACTATTCATAATTACCAAATGTCAAATTTAACTTTAGATGGCTTCTTTTGCTGAAGGGGCTGAGTGTGGGGGAGGGAGAGGGTTATGACAATGCTGAATCGCCCTCTGATAAGCAGAGTCAAACAAATCAGGTGATTTATATGCATAACTAATGTCAAATATACGTTAGGCCACCTGCTGCGATAGATAAGGCCCGGTAGGTTATCTGTCGCAATAGATAGGACCCAGTAGGTCACCTGTTGCGATTGATAAGTCCGATAAACAATTTGCTGCCATAGTTAAGCGGCGATAGGCCACATATTGCGAGAATACTCATTTATAACCGAACCACAATTTTTGTAAATGTGTTTGCGCTATACGAAAAAGTTTCCCAAGGCTCCATTAATTCATTCTATATTATACGATTAAATGTCTTTGTTCTAAAATGTTAATAATTTTCATTATGTACAAAAAAAAAAAAATCTGAAAATTGAAAAATACACTATCTACCAAACAGTCACCGGTCAGTCTGCTACGACATCGTCGTAAGGAACCCAGAACAACCTGCACGACGCCAGTTGTTTCGGTGTACAAGGCATTATCGTGATCGTGCATCATGCAAGGAGTCAGTTTAACTGAGAATGACGCACAGACAAGAACTTAGTGAGTTCGATAGGAGAGTCATCATCGGCTGTCATATTGCAGGTTGGTCGAATCGTGCCATTAGTGCCCAATTACGCCATCCAACGGTTGGTGACGAAATTCTGAAATGGAAACGTCACGGTGTCACCACTGTCCCTAAACAACCCGGACGACCCAAGAAATTGACAGACAGGGACCGGAGAGTGCAGAAACGAGTGGTATCCAGCAATCGCCGTCCAGCACGAGTTCTACAGACAGAACTGCATACACTTGGTTTCCATGGTAGAGCAGCTGCCCACAAGCCACACATTACTCCAACGAACAAGCCAGAAGGTTGGCATGGTGTAAGGCTCATCGACATTGGATCCTAGATCAATAGAAACATGTATTAAGGAGTGATGAATCACGCTACACGTGTTTCATATCAGATGGTCGGATGTGGGTGTGGTAACAACCCGGGGAACGCTTCTTACCAGTCTGCATTGTGCCAACAATGAAATTTGGTAATGATAGTGTAATGGTGTGGGGTGAATTTTGTTGGTTCGGCCTAGGCCCTCTTCTTGTTGTACTTGGTAACATGACGAGTGCAATTATCGGACATTTTGGACAATTCAGTGCTTCCCACATTGTGGAAATTCTTTGGAATGTACCCATGTAACTATCAGGATGATAATGCGCCTTGCCATAAAGCTGCCAATGTTATGTCGTGGTATGACGAGAACAATGTGCAACGACTCCAGTGGCCTGCTCAATCGTCTGATTTGAACCCCGTTGAACATCTATGAGATGAATTGAAGTGACGTTTAAGGTCCAGACCAACTCATCCAAATTCACCTGCCGCACTTGGAACCGCCTTGCAGGAGAAGTGGGCTACCATTCCACCTGATACCTATCAGCAACTGGTGGAAATCCTTCCTCGGAGGTTACATGCTCTGATCTAGATCAAAGGAGGCCCTACTCGATATTAAGTACGTTATGATTTGCTTCATTCTGAAAGTTGTTTGATAACTGGTGACTTTTTGATAGATAGTGTATTTAAAAAATGATTCTAATGGTGTATAACTTACCATAAAACTATAAAACAGTAAAAAAGTTGTAACTAAACCTTGTAACTACACAACCACCTGTATTACAAACTAATCTGACATCGGCATTGTTTGAAAGTCAATTGAAAAACCTTGGCATTGGTTGAACATGACCAAAATAAATTGATACGGTAATCTTCTATAATAACAAACACAAAGAAAGAAAGAAAAAAGAAAGAAGAAGGAAAAGAGGAAGAGAATTCTAAAAGCGAATGCTCTTCAAGTGTTGAAAAGTTGATTATATTCTCGTCTCTGTTTTTCCTTTCTTTTTTTCTTCTTTCTTTTACTAGGAAAGTCATTTTGAATACTAAATAGCCATTGGCACCAGAATAGCATCTTCCTCTTTCCATGCTTAGTCGCGAACACAAGACACAAGGGCATACAGGAAGACCAGTCGGCAGATGATGACGAAGCAACGGTTTAAACAGAGAAGAATCTATCACTTACAACAACAACAACAACCAAACTGCCTTTCAACCTGTTTTTTGTTTGGTGTACTTTTTAAGCGAGATGAAGACTTCAATCGAGATGTATTTCTCTTATAATTGAACACCATTAGCATAGCGAAATAATCGAGATGATATGCAGCGAATTGGAGAGTAATGCTTATGAACAACAACAAGTTTCAAACAAAATCTGTCTTCATTAAAAGAAGACACTGGCGGAATCACGGGGAGAGACCGCCTCCCAGAAAGGCTAACTTTTTCATAGATCTATAATATATAAATGATTGCACTACTTTATTCTGATTTGATATGAAATTCCGTATTTCAAGCCTACATGAATGGACCACACGGTAATCGAATCCGCTAGTGAAAGAATGTAGTTTCTTTCCTACAAATTTAATCTTTTAATGCTAAAGAATGATATAAATGATATTGAAAATTACTAAACTTCTGACCAAATTAGTTCATTCAAAATGTAATTAATATGCCATTGTTCTTTCCCTTTCTTTTCTTAAAAAAAAAAAAAAAAGTGTTGGGCCTCAAAATATACGTCTTATTTTCCGCGTTCTGATTGGTTGCTAAGGCTATAGGAAATTAACAGGTACTGCCATACACTAAATTTATTCTATTACCTTTTAAGCACGTATAGTATTCTCTGATTCCAATCTTCAAAAGAGAACTTCGTGGCTATATGTTTTGCGTACGCACTTTTGGCGCAGAAGATCCGGATTCAATCCCCGGTGGAAGCTCACGTGGCTCGGGTTATACGTTAAATTGTAGATCCAAGTCTCTTATGGACCGCTAGAAATTAAATAAAAAAATGAAATTTTTCAATTTAATGTCTAACGATTATGTCCATTAGGCTAAGGGAGGCAGATGATTAAGGCAAGTGAATGATGATGGAAGAATTGGTAGGATGTGATTGTGGGAGGAAACGGGAGTTTCCACGACACGACGTTATCCTGTACAAACTTACTTGTTCCGGGATCCAATCAGGAACCTCACGCACCAGACGTACGCTAGAATGCCAACTGTGGTAGCTCCAAAATTAAAATTTTCCATGAAAGAACCTAGAATTTCGACATCTCATTAAATCCCATTAAAGGAATTTTATTCTCTATCAGCATTAGACAACGAAGGCATAATTATATTTTGGGTCACAACTATAAAAGAAATATGAATTTTCATGAGATATTGAACTCCAAAGCTATCTCCTTTTTTTAAAAAAAAAAATTTTTTTTGGAGTTAACACCACTTAGCATCCAAGCGGTCCATCAATCAATCTTCAAATAGTTACAAAAAAAAAATGTTTAGAGAAATAGCATTTTGTTAAAAATACTCAAATAATTAAATCATAGTTTAAAAAATTTAAAAAAAAATGTTGCCAGTACTGTGTATTGTTGCGTATCTCAAGGGAAAGAACACTGCTGCATAATATATTCATGTAAGAACACTACTTTTCGAACACATTAAGATAGTTCTATCCATAGTCATTAAATTATGAGCACAACTGAACAAATGAAATAACTAAAGTACGTTATTTTAATTGTTCATTCTCGTCCAAATCCAATAATTTTAAAATCTTAATTAGAGGAAACTAGTTTGTTTTTAGTGTGATGCTCTTACAACGGCCTGCTATTGCATACGTCTATAAATAATTGTAACATTACATGAACATATCAAAAAAACAAACATTTAGCCACATTGGCAATTTTTCTTTTTATCATTTGCAATAAAGCAATGAATTTGTGACTAAGTTAGTTTGCAAGTTCGAACCCTAGTAGCAACAGGTCAATTTTGTGATGGATGAACGTAGTAATATATGCTTGATTTCTTTTGATATTTCCGGTTTATCACACCAATTAAATTCAACCCGAACCTAAGGAAAGGAGGAAATAAAATCCTCATGCAATTCCATAAAAAATCCGTTGTATTTTTTTAAAGGCGATTTCTAGCATATTTTAACTTACTAAACGAACTTGAAAGTTGTTAAAGAAATATTTTAACTTGTGTAAACTTACAAATTTAAGAGACGGAGTAGTTTTCACACTCTATATTCTCCCCTTGAATTTAATTTATTGTTCTTCAGTATTAACAAAATTGAGGTATTATCAATCAATTATATGCTTCGTGAGGCAAACTGGGGAGCTACGTGAAAACAAAACGTGACGTCCATTGGGTCTAGAAAGCTCTTGTTGCGCCTGTTAGTGAGAGGGCGTCGCAGCGCGCTGACCACGTGCTCGCTGGGTATAGTTCACCGCCATTCGCTAACAGATGGTGCTGAAGTAGGCTTGGGCCCACAAAATGGACTGTTACGCCAAGTGGTTTGTCAATGAATTAGTAATAGTACTACAAAATTCTAAAACTAAAAGAATGTCAATTGAAATTCCTTGCAAACAATTGTTAAGGAAACGCAATAAACTACAAACAAGGAATCAGAAAATACAACATATACTTTTTCACATTCTTGAAAATATCCATTTGAACCTATCGTTTATTCTGGATGGGGGCACATACAATTTTATTTATAAACTGTTCAAGTGTTCAGTTCTGCACCTAATACATGAAGTACATGATATTCAACGACAGTATGTTCAAATTTAATATATTTTTGGAAATCAATATGAAATCCTTCCTAAATGAATTTTAACTTGAGACATAGGTAGCTAAACCGGAAACGATATTACTCGTATTTTTATTTCGTAACAATTTTAACACAAAATGCAAAATATTCAAAGATGTTGTTTTGTTTTTCACAACAATCCATATAATTGACTTTTTCTGAATTCAAGGCTTATTGTCATCTTGATCACTCTCTCATATCTCGTGTCCATTCATTCCATTTCTTTAGAAATAGCACCTCGAAATGAGTCTTTGCAAACTTGCCCTTAAAATAGATTCATTTCACATTATAGGGATTGTTAGATAACTGAAATAGTAACCAAAAGGAAATTAGTTACTATTCAATCACACACTCCTTGGTTAATTTAATGAAGTTTAAGAATGATTATATATAACCTGCACAGATATACAGATTTTAATCTTGATTGACATGAAAGTGAAATCTGTGTAACTTTAAAAATAACTTATCAAGAAAATGTTGATATTAAACTGTCAACATTAGAAAGTGGTGAACATTATCAACACAAAATATCTAATGACGATGTAAATGAGCCTGACTTACTAAAAATAATACAAAATTTACCATTTTTTGCTTTTGTTGGTTTTTCGTAAGTGAAAGGAGATAATGAAATGCAATTTACCACAATCATAGATAATGTTATTCTACAACAGAAAATATGAACCTAAAGAATTTTCAGTGTTGCTATTCATAGAAATTACAGTGTTACCAGAATAAGATTTTACCTAAAATCTAAGTTACGGTAATGACTAGAGGAACGAACTCAACTGCGTTTGATTACGTATCATGTTATTTTGGTATCCTGTGAATTACTTTTTAAATAACATTATTATTTAATTTTAATAACTGTACCTTCGAACTATTTTATTTATTACAAACTAAATACAACTATTATTTAAAAAGTAGTTCACAGGAAACCAGGATGACACACTGTAGTTGGTCATAGAATTTATTACCGCTTCAGTTATAATGTAACAGCTTCATATCTTCATTTTAATAATAGGCAATTTTTCGATCGGATTGTTTATGTCACTTCTTTGAATTTTTAATAAAGAAAGATTCTTTACATTAAAAACAGGCCTAACACATGATGTATTCATCATAAATTCTCAGAAGTTATTTTTTTTAAATTTCACTATAATATTCAACAATAATATTGAATTACTCCTTTTTCGTTTAAGTAGAACTTGATATAGTTACTTTCCCACAAGAATATTTCACGATAAGTCAAATCAATATTTTATCTAGGTAGTACTTTGTATTTTTAATTTTCGATTTGAATATTTCAGAGTTAATACTGAAGCATATTTCATCCAAATAGAATTTGATAGATTTACGATTCCATTTTTTTTTTTTTTTTCACTGTAAGACAAAAACAATGTTTCACCTGGATAGAACGTAGTAATGGCGTTTCCAATTTAATAAGTTCACTTAAGACTAAACTATGTTTCATCCAGATGGAGTTTGGTCCAGTTACATTTTCATTTTAATATGTTCATGGTATTATTAAATATTTTAATTAATAAATTATTACTGTGTATTATTCATCTAAGTAGAACTTGTACAATTACTTTTCCAGTTAAATGTTTCACAGTTAGAGTAAGCGATGTTTCGTGCAAGTAGAATTAGATATACCAGGGTGTCTACTGGAATACCAGAAAGTAAATTCATGACTTTTTCATGTCTTTTCATGACCTTTTTGTTCAAATTTTCATGACCATGGCGATAAAAATTTACCATTAGTAATAATAAACCCCTACCATTAGTGATGCATCGGAACTATGCGGGTTGCTAGTCTTAAATATCACTTATTGTGAATCTTAAAGAAAGAATCTAAAATTCTGCCGCCTTGTGCTCGAGCACAGAATAGCACTTACCTAAATACGGGCCTGCTCTTACCAGTTAATCACTCTATATTGTATTTGAAGTTTTAATTCTGAGTATAATTATCCATCTAGCAGAAATTTGTCTAAAATTAAGCACTCAGAGAACTGCCCAAAGACAAAACAAATTATAAAAGAAATTCGTTTTAAAAAAATAGATCATCAAATTTAAAATCTGCAAACTCAAACGAATAATATTATTTGCATAAGTCTAAAGGCACAAAAATACACAATTTACATTCTTAGAAGTAAAGAAATAGCAGATCACAAAGTTGGACAGTAAAAAGTTGTTACTATATTACAGAGACTAGAAGATGAAATGGGGAGCAGCTAGGAAGACAGTAAAGTACCAGTTAGCCAGCATTAACTGGTGGGGGAAATTCTCACAATTACTGACTTGATACAACTGTTTCAGTACATGTAGTATGAGGTATAAAAGTATGAAGTATAAAAATATACTCTGAGATTTCAGATTTTCATGACCAGTTGGGTAAATAAAGGACTTTTTCATGACTTTCATGACCACTAAGCAAAATATATGACTTTTTCATGACTTTCATGACTTTCATGACCAGTAGACACCCTGTATACCTAATCAATCCTTTTCCAACTGAATATTTTTCGGTAAAATGTACACGTTAAAGAATATGTGGTTAAATATTCGGAGTACTATATTGAGAATAGTGATAGACATATATGGAAGGTGTTTTGTATAAATGTTAAGTACTTACTGTTCATCAGTTCACCTATTTGTTCCCAACTTTAGGGATATCTTAAACTTTTAAATTTATTTTGATTTTTTTTAATATCCTATTGTGAAAACACGGGCAATGGGATAACTTCGTACTAGAATATGTTTGACAAGTAGAGCGTAATATGCTTAGAAGGTCCTACTATAAGATAAATAATCGGATTATTTTTTTCATAATTTTCAACAAGCATGTTTATTATATTGTTATCATTACTTTAAAAAAATGAGGTTAAAAACGTAATTTAACTAACGTAGTATAATTGACCTTAAGTACATATTTACTGACTTCGTAATAAATAGCATTTTGGAAGTGGAAATTATATTAACAAAATAAAAGGAGGACATTTATTGTTCATCAAAAAAAAAAATAATAAGATAGAAGAAATTGAGGTACAAAATATATGTAAGGATCCTCTTGAGAACCTACAAAAGAAAATGTGAGTGGACGATGACAAAGCATATTTTATATTATTCCTTAAAATATTTTATTCTTCTTAATGAGTTGTCATTGTAGGAGAGAATGTTGTAGTCTGTCTCTGCGGTGAATTAGTGACTTACAATAGCACACTTTCACGTGGATAATAAAAAAGGACCGTTGTCTTGTGTTCCTTTTAGCTACAAACTATGAGAAAATAGTTTCTTGTGGTTTTCCACACCACAATGTCCCAGTTATTCAAAAGATATTAGGCTAGCAATCTTATGACCTATCTGTCGCGGGTTCGAATCCCGCTCAGAGTATGGGCCTTTCGTATTGTTTTTACCATTCATTTCATTGCCCTTAGCTTAAAGGGCATAGACGTGGGACGTAAAACTTAAAAACACAATACAATACAATACAATACAGTTTGAGCACGGAGATGACGTTCGTAAGGCCTATTTAGGACCTGTGTAGTTAGATGATTTTTAGGATTTCTATATATTGATCATTTTAGAACTTCTGCCGCATTCTCTGCTTGAACTGATGCCAAAGTCATTTTACCAATCACTAAAACTTCTGTCAACTTATCTAGTGTAAGAACTGCTGCTTCCTCCCAAGATACAATTAGGTTGACTGATTTGGACGAGTTTAGTATGATTGATCCTTCTAGCAGTCTGCTTCGGACGAAGCTGTAATGTTTGTTGTGATTGTAGCACGCAATCCTCTCCACTATTTTTACAAAAGTGTCTTTTTCAATGCGATATCTGTCATAGAAGTTTGGGGATAGCAATCAACATGAAAGGAAGTGTGTATTACAAGGAGACGGCATTTTAGGTGTAATATATTGTAACTAAAAACAAGTTTCTTAAATATTAATAATGAGTTTTTGTGAGGGATTTCCCAGAGCCGAGACAAATTTCTTGACGATGTACAACATGAGACGAAGTTATTTGAATAGAAATTGATACAGTTTCCGAGACGAGACATCGCTTTCACGATCCTTTTCGAGACGAGACAGTTTCAACTTTTGTCTCGTACGTAATCTTAGTTTTTTGTCCTTATTCAACGCCGAACTTATGACTGGGCTTAAATCCGGTGCACGTGGCGAATGCAAGATCAGTTCTCAAAAGGTAGGCCGTTCCCCACCACAATATCTCGCCTTCAAAAGACCTGGAGCAAAAGACATCATTGGCCCCGGCTTAGATATTAATAGTTGCTCCGAGTGCCGAATTGCGGGGACGCAAAACTGGGCAAATATTTATTTTCACTATAAGGCAAGGAAAAGAATTTTTAACAAGCTCAAGAGCATTAAAAAATACCTCAGAGACTTAACAGGACAAAAACTCACTAACCTTACGATCATATCCATACAGCATAAGTTAGCTTTAAAGCTATCTTTTGAGGACATTGTAGAAAAAAAAACTTTGCAATAAAAAGAGCCCGCAAAGCTAAATTTTAGTTCCAACTTTTTGTGTTTTCATTTAACTTACATCGATTTAAGAGATTTGCAAACTGTCCGAGTATAATACCCAAGACAATAGCTTGACTGTTTGTCATAATGCTATTCTAAAGCAGCAGACTGTTGGTTTATTCTACACATATGCACATTCCGATATAATTCCAAAAACATTGTGATTTGCAGCTATTATGATAAGACTATAAGAATATGTCAAGTGTGCTACTTCCAGGTTATTTGACAATCAAATATTCATTAGTTTGGTGCTACTAAAAATTAAATTACGTACTGCAATTTTGAAATCAAAACTTTACCATTTGAAGGGGAAAAAAAAAGGAATAGGAGAATTACTGTGCGATGCAAATATCAGATGTAGTCGGAGAGCGTTTTGGTTTGGTTGATGAGAAGGGGGGGGGGGAGGAGCTAAGTCGAATTCTTGCCCAGGACGACAGCTAGCCTAGTTGCGTCGCTGACTTCGGGTATAGTTAAATACTCGTATTTCCTGAGTAAAAAATGGCTTAGCTGCACTTTATTTTTTCTTCTATTTAGTTACCTAAATGTCTTTAGAGAACTAAACTTTACGTAGTGTAAATACTGAAATGCATAAAACTGATTACAGAATAAACAAATTTTATACTTTAAAAATTCCATGAGTATTTTATTCATAATATATCCAATGTATGTAGAGTACTATATTGCGAAAATAGTATAATTAATGCAACATCCCTTCCGACATTAACTGAAATTGTGTAAATAGTAATAGGACCTATATCACTTTAGAAATCGTATGATGTTCCTCACACATAGTATGATCCAATATGCATTGTTTATTAAAAAAAAAAAAAAACAAAAACAAAAAAAAACAATAATTACTACTCTCATCGACAAACATGACCATGGTTTGTGAAGATGAGAAAAGAAAAAGAAGAAAACAGATAAATTATATCAGAAAAGATGGTAGAAGCAGGAAATGTACCCGCATCGCCTGTGTGAGTGCAATGCCCGCCTTATTCCGTGACCCTCAAGCTATGCTACTGCGCTTCTCTTCCTATCTAAAAAAAAAAAAAAGAGGAACTATCTCATACAGCAGCTTCTGTGGGTATGGTATTATAAGTAGCTTCGACACGGCATCTGTCTCCCAGAATCCGAAACCAAGTCTGTGTTGACCAACTTTGTTGTGAGTCTGGCTGGTTGGTCTGGCAGTTAACAAGTCAAAACAGCAGCTACCAGTATCGCTTACGGGCAAATATGACCTAAAAATTAAAAAGGGAGATAAAAAAATATAAAAACATGTATGCAGTGGGACAAACATCCCGTCGGCCTTGTTTTGGGACTCGTCTGACTAATTTCATTCCGTTGCGTCACTGGGAGCAGATCAAAGGAAGATATTTAAAAAAAAGAAATGAATCGCAATTAAGTTCAACTCACAATGAAGGAATACCTGATCCAATTGCTCATCAGGTGATACAACCATAACTGATATTTTTTATACTTTTCTATGTGAATCCAAAACCAACTTGTTCATACTATCTTTGCTATCTTAAATAACTTCAACTAGAAATACAAATTGCTTAGGAAAGCAACGTTTATTTTAAAATAATAAATGTATGACAGTTTTGCCAACTAAGTGAACATATTGATTTCATCAGACACTGTAACAAACAAGAGGGAGTAGCATATAAAATATAAACCAGGATTTATATGGAATAAAACCGGGATTGTAAATGCATTGCATATGTTTGTAGTAATCCGTCAACATACGTATGTATGTTTACTTCTATTCCGGATCACTTCTGACACCTTGTATACAGTATACATCAAGTGTCTAACCAATAAGTGAAAACTTCTGACATAGAATACGTTTCTCTGTCAAATATAGATGGATGCATCTTATGTTTTATGTGTAGGAAGCAGTGGCGTCAAAATTTGCGGGATAGAGTGAGTAGTTATCTCTCCTTGCTATTTTGTTTGTGGTTAATGCCGCTGCCTACAGATAAAAATGGAAAATAGAATATGTAAAATCAAATAGATATTGACAGTCTAAGTTCGTAAGTCAAGGTAACGTAGTGAACTTTCTCTTCCTTCTTCTCCTCTCATTCCCTACACAAAGATGTAAATTTCTACTGGAGTCTCTCTGAAATTACTCGTTGGAAACATTGAATTTTCGCGATTCGAAGTAATTTTCGGATTTCAGTGATAGCTATCGCTTTAGTCAGCGTCGAATTCCTCACGCCTCGAGAAAGATCCCTAAGAGCCTAACATACTAAAATCGCAAATTTTTGCATAAAAACTCATGTTATCAATTATGTGCAAATTCTCATTGCTTATCATTAATTAACCTAAGACACACCTGTTGCAGTAATTTTACGACAACAGTGTTGCTGGGGACTAGGGATGCGTACGAGACAAGATTTGTGGCTGTCTCGTCTCGAAAATGTGCTGTAAAAGTGATATCTCGACTCGAATTTTGTCAGGAAAATCCTGTCTCGACTTGTCTCGTGCGCACCCCTACTGGGCACCGCGTTTCTGCCCAAAAAAAATCCATTTTACGAACTTTCACTAAATAGCCTTTTCATATGACAACACGGCATCAACTTTGTCACATTTTCGAACCAATGGATAAAATGTTGATGCATACTGTAACACATACACAGGAATTCACCCGCAGGAAATCAGTTTTCTGCAATTGAATATTGATTTTCTTCATTTTGCACATTTTTTTTTCTTTAATTTTACATTTACGGTAATTTCTTTCGTCACTACACAAAAGCGTTACAAGTTCCAGCATTGACCATGATTTCGAAAATATCTACATAGAACATGCTTACATTCGTTTCAAGTCTCATGTCTTTATCATTCTTAGATCAAAAGATATTACGCAATCAAACTCGGGTTGCGCGACTTTACGGACACACTGTATTATTCTGTTCAATCATGTATATCTACATATAATTGTTTCCCTAAATCTATATTTCAAAAAAAAAAAAAAAAAAAAAAAAAAAACACGAAGAAAAAAACACATACACACAATTTCAGACAATAAAATCAAGTATTAAACTAGTATTAAACGTACATTTGTATAAGCAATAAAAATGGTTAATCACAATTATGAAAATCTATACGTATATTACACAAATAAATTTAATTTAATTTATGAGACTTAATTATGTATGCTTCTTTCCCGTACGATAAATATTTATGGAATGATGTTCTAAGTAACAGTTCATTTTTTTAAAATACACTGACTCGTTATTTTATCGTAATAACAGTAATTTTTTAAAAAAAATACTGAATTGTTATAATTCTTGTGCTTTTAAATTCATGAATTCAAATTAAAACTAACGCACTGCCTACAATAGTTACGTCCATTGCTTAATTTTAATTTATAACACATCCATATAATAATAATAATAATAATAATAATAATAATAATAATAATAATAATAATAATAATAATAATAATAATAATAATAATAATAATAATAATAATAATAATAATAACGGGATCATTAGATAAATTATAAGAGTTAGTGAAATCATTTTCATCTCAATTTTTTGAACTGTACATAATTGTAAGAGATATGCTGTGTACTGAAGGACGGCACAATAATTTATAATATCTCTGGGACGTGGGGTCCCTGGTTTGAACCATCGCCAAGTGGGCTTTATAGTGGATAACTACCTTGTGTGTGAGATTTCTCGGGGTTCTCCCGTTTCCTCCCACTTTCTTCATTCCACCACTTCGTTCATTATCATCATCAATATCTAAGCCTCAGAGCACAATCGTGGGATGTTAAACTCAAAAATAGAATAAAATAACTTATAGCCATGCGATGTATATTAAGTATGTATGAAACATATTTGGAACGTAATAGATATTGCATACATAATCAAAACATGCGACAGAAAATTAATATCTTTATAAAACAATATAGCAAAAATGATAGTTTAGTTAAACAGAATACGAAGTTTACTAAGGCTCTTGCTATTTGCACGTAATGAACACGGCACATCTTGAGTTACTCTTGTCGTGTTATTTATCAGAGCGAGTAACGATGAGCTGGTCTTGTGTTAAGCGCCTTTCCAGTCGACGAGAGGAAGTGCTTAATGTGTACAAGGAGCTAAGCGACATAGTTATATTGTAGCAGCAAAATTTGATCTTGCTCTCTATGAGACAAGATGTATTGAGTGGGGAAATTTGATTTGTGAGAGGCAAAGCAGGTGTGCGTCACTTTGAAGTATTAATGGAGGCGTTGGCAGTTAATTGAATCTTCTTCTGCTATTAGCGGCGGCATTGCCTCTCCCGAGTTCCCCGTTCTTTCTTCCCTGAACAAGAAAAATCAATGAAGACTCTCAGGGTGTCGAGACGCTGACCTCAGGCGTTTGCAGCTCCCGAGCAGAAAACAGCAGCATCTTTTAAGAGATTTCTCTCGAAGGTCACAGACTCAGCAAAATTTATGATAAAAGGTATTATTGCGTTTTACGTTTTTTATAAAAAGAAAATACACAATAATACTTCGAATGTACCTGCAAACTTAAAAATTGTCTAGTTATCCAATAATAAATAGATAGAAGGCATGGAGGCTGAGTAATAAAGTATTCATCTCTGGTGCATTCCGGCGCAAAGCTTCCTCGTCGTTAAACGGTTAGCGTAGGCGCCTTTGACGTGGGAGACCCGGATTCCCAGTGGGAGCTAATGTGGTCCGGATCCCACGTTAAGCTGTAGGTCCACGTCTCATATAGCCACGTTGCTGAAAGGGCCGCTAAATTCAAATCATACATTCATAAATCACCTCTGGTGCAGGCCTGAGTTAGTGCCTAGTCTGAGTTGGTTTGAGCCTAGAGCGGCATGTAGCCTAAGGTGGCATATTTGGCTCTGTCTTCCCCTCCTTATTCATAGAATAAATTAATTTATTTTACTAGAAATTTCCCATGTGGGCATTTTCGCATTATCGCTTTTCCATTTTCGAGAGCAAAATATAGTTCTACCAAACATTTTCTTCATGTATTAAAACAGAATGAACAACACTTTCAAATTCGGTAAGTAGAAATATATTTGAAATTACGTGATTTTATCTTTGGTGGGAGGAGGAAAAAGGGGTAGTTCCAGAAGAATAATCTAGGACGCCAGAGTGTTCATCTGGCATTGCTTTGATGTGAAGAATCTCCTGGTTCAATTCCAAACCATTGAATTTAAGGTGGATTTTCCCGTGTTTTTCTCGAGATTCTCCATTTTTTACGACTTTCTCATTCCATCAAATCTATTGTCGTTTAACTGTTTTCGTCACTTGTCTGTTAGTCTGAAAGGCATAATCGTTGGACATTAAGAGGCCCCATCATGGCGAAATTAAAATACCACTGATTTTACAGTAATTAAGTGATATTTTCAAATAGATAAAAGTTAATGGAAAACTGGAACAAGAGCTCGCTAAACAATATTATTTTACCGTTATAGCGAGATATCCTTATCCGACTCACTTATCTGCTATCGATTTCCAGCAATTGAAAAAATCGGCATTTATTTTTGCGTTTATAAATGGTTGCAAACGGAAAGCTACTAGGTGACTCGTGACAACAGTACCTCATAAAAATAATATGTTTGGCGCGCTCTTGTTTCACTTTTCGATTATCTTTATCTACTTGAAGATATCACATAATTACTGTAAAATTTGCAGTATTTTAATTTCGCCGTGGAAATAGTGAATATCTTCAAGGCAATACAGAATATCAAAAAATTAAAAAGTAGGCCAAATACTACTTTGTAATTATACTACATTAATTAGTAACTGTTTCTTGGTATTTTCTTAATAGACTAATGACCAGGGGTGCAGCTTACGATATCGAAAGGGAACTACATCTTTAAATACCCTATTGTAATGCACAGTGGCGTATTTACGATTTTGTTTCCGGGAGGGCTTTGCTAACTTTCGGAAGGGGGGACTTTGCTTCAAAATGTGAACATTCTGCAAGATATTTCATATACTTTACTATAGTAAGTAAGATTTCGGGGGGGGGGGGGGCTTAAGCCCGGAAGCCTCCCTCCTAAATACACCACTGGTAATGCAAATAGCTTAAAGAGTAATTTTATCAATAAACTCAAACGGCACTCACTTTTACTCCTCCAAATTCTTTTCGATTGTTAAAGAAGTATCTATATATTAAACTTCGAATTCTGCTTACAGCTGTCAGCTTTGTAAGACTTATAGGTAAAGAACGGTATTTAATAGAACATACACATAAACTCTATCCCTACCAAATACCATTCCAATACCATTCCCTACCAAATACTTTTTGAGTTTAATAAATGTCCTACTTTCTAAAATGCTCACACTGTTTCTTGTTATCAAGTCATTTCATATATATACACAACTGAATCGATAACTATAATGATTAATATGTGTGTGAGCTCAGAGGGAATAATGGAATCTTCACTTTAAAATTTACATTATGTATATACTATGAAGCTTACCTTATTATAAACCGTGCTTTTTCAATCACTGGAAAGCTGTAACGGCTAACTGACCGAATTGTTCATATTCAACTGAATGTTGCACTCCACTACTTCTTAATTCAAGTTCGCTTCCCATTTAATCCACGCTATTGTGTTCCAACCTAAAATTAAGCCCGAACTATGTCCTACACCAATGGTACACTATATTAACAATTCACCTATACGGGAAAATACTAATATGGCCTATAATATAGAATAACGGAAATTATTATAGATATAAATATATCGTGATAATTAAGGTGGAGTTAATACCCAGAAGAAGCAAACGGATAAACAATGAAAAATCAAAATTTTTGGCATGCAAAGCAGAGGCCATGAAACGTGATTCCGTTGAAATCTCGATTTCGATTTTTCTCATTATCAGAAGACATAATGAGATAATGAGAAAATTATTCATATTGTCGCTTGAAAACAAATAATAATAATGAAAATGACTGTTATTGACATTTTCAACGAGACTAGACGTAACAGTAGTCAGCAATCATTATAAAACCAAACAAGACAATCATATTCAAACAGGTGTGATACGAATCTTTTTCCTATTCTACTATAGGTAGATTTGAATAAGATTCGACAAACGAAAATGGCGGGAAAAGTAGATTGATTCAAGTCTTTTTTTAAAAAAAGTGTTTGTGCATTTGTGTTTTGACGCCAACCCTAACGTTCATTCCACAGACTAACGTCTCCCATTCCCTCAATACGAAGATAGGACATCTTCAAAAAGAAGCTGGTTGAAAGGAAGACGGTAGAATGGCCTGAGAACCTCTGGTTGTCACCCACCTGCGAATATAATGTCGAGATGTAGTCTCTCACGGTATACAAAAACTTCATCCAACGGCAGTGTTATCAACAAACTTCCGCCCACTTTATCACTTGTTCATACTGTCCCTAGGGGTGGGGCCTGTCCAGTGAAGTGAAAAGCCCGGGAGGTTATAGCTCAAAGATAAGTATACATTTAGTTTCAGACATAACAAGAAGGGTAACTATGTGAAATAAGCTAGCTCAAATTTGCATCAAAATCACGATATTAAATACAATTCAAATACTTCAAATTTTCGAAAGAAGCTAATACAATTGTAATTGTATATCTCAGTACTCAGTTACAGAAAAAAAATCATCATAAGATATGGAACATGCACTCAACTCAAGAAAACTATGCACATTATCTTGTGATATGTACTGTACGTACGTTTTTCAAGTACAATGTTAGTAATAGATTAAATATGTTTGTATATTTCCTAATACGAGCTATCTTTCCTGCAGCATTTCATTTCCGAATATTAAACCATTTTTTACTATTTCATTTACCATTTTTTTTAAAAGTTTCGCATCGAAATAGTATGTTCATATGTAAATTAATTCTATAACTGATAGCACTGTTTTAACATTGTCTCCTTCTCCTAGTTGTCGAGCATTACTATGTTCTTATATGGACATAAACTTTTTATTTATTTATTTATTTCCAGTGTTCTGAATCGGAAATGGCATATACATAAATATGTATTCACTATAAGTTGAATACCTACATGAAGGCAACAAAAAATCACTTACTACTGCGATTACTACTGCTACTACTGCTACTACTATCCCAACATTTGCTGGTGGGACTGAGGAAATTTCAGGAAACTCCAACTTGGGATTCGCAGTCGGTAACCCTCGATTACCAAGTGCCAACGCCGATTGATGATCTACGCTCTCGCAGTACACAAGCTTCCATGTTGCACGATATTTGTTAACTCGATTGACCAATGAAAACAAAAAACTCCATATGGAAAGCTTTATTATGTGTCTTACTTGTCTTCCATTTTAGCTTTACTACTAAATGGCGCTCTTCTCCTCTTCAGACGCATGGCAAATAAAATACGTGACTCGTTCACTCATTCATAATAAATATTAAAAATAACTCAAGTCGATTTCCAACGTCATGATGCATGTCCCGTTTCAGCAATTTTAAAGCGTGCCACTTCAAGTCTAACCCTTTCACCAACAGCTATTTTAAATGGGATCCCCCCCCCCCTATTTAACAGAATAAAAACAGGAAAAAAAAAAACTCCCTTCCTTCCTTCAACGTGCCACTTAAGAAGAGATGTGAAAATACGTTATGCGACCAAAATAGATTTTGTCATGTCGGAAACTTCGGCTTTTACAAAATAGGAAGTAGTGTCTAGTGTTACTGAGGCACCCATTATTCATCCACATTCACCTTCCAGAACTAGAAAGTGAAGATAATACGTTATTAGAAAAAAAATGAATGGTTCTTGTATTATTATTAATATAATAATAATAATAATAATATAAAACGCTATGCTGTACGTGTGCTTAACATTGGCGGTTCTAAAAATAAGATTATAATACAATGTGTATGAACTATTTTTACTTTCCAGCGATGATAGGACCGAAGAAGGATAGTAATCGTGAAAATAATCGAGGTTTCAATGAATTTTCACGTTCCATAGCTTCTACGTGGTGAAAAAAGTTATTTTTTTCCCATTCCGATATATGTACACTCGACTGAAGGCCATACCGTTAAACGCATCCAGACAAACTTTTAAACTTTTTAAAAGATTCTCCAGAGGAAATTCGAATTTTCTTTCTGCCTCCCCAAAAAAGGCTACTTTACTGGAGAATCATGAAACTGGAAAATTGTGAATTTTTCGAAAACAGTCCTAATGATTTTGTTTATAATTCATAAATTAATAAATAACTAACATTCTTATAATGTGGGATATATCTTTTTAAAAAAATCCAGAAGGAGCAGTTTAATCTTAAAGATCAATTTTCTCAAAAACGACTCCCGTGATTTTGTTTATATTTCGTAAATAAACATTTTCTTTAACAACCTAACAATATAGCATGAGTAATTTTCCCTGAGAAATTCACTTAAGAGAGTTACTCTTAGGAGTGAATTTATTTCCGGGCGATTTTCTATTTAAAAAAAAGAAAGAAAAAAGTATTTCATGTCATTTCATATTAGTAACAACTGTTCCATGCCATACCATGCCATCCTTCAGTTTTAAGAAATGGATAGGATAAACTTTAGTGTGCTAGACCATCTCATTTACACGAACTTCATCCAAAATTTTATTCTTCAATTATGGGCCCTTTTCATATCGTTCCGACCAATCTTCAGCTACAAAATGATGCGTTTGTGCTCCTATGTTTGATATACTCTTCTGTATAATTTTCTTCATACTTTCCTCGTGAATGAATTCATTTCTGAACATCTTGGTGTTGTTTCTGAGCACTGTAGAATGCAGATAGAAGTCTAACTAAAAAATGGCAAACGATAAAGAACTTCGATATAAGCATTGTATATTTCATTCTGCAGAAATTAAATGGCTCATAAAGGCTAAGCAGAAAGAAATAAAAATTATTACATATAATATACTCACATCAAGCAACTGGATGGGAATTTTCTGTTGGATTACCGCACTTACCTATAAGAAAAGAGAAAAATACGAGCTTGTAAGTGCATATGTACTTATAAAACCAAACTTGGGAAACATAAAATTATTACTTCTTGTAGTAAATAATATAAGTTTATTGCTTTAGCAATAACATAATGTCCTCAGTACTTCAATTATTTAAGATGTAATATACAAAATGTAACACAATTATTATCTTTTACAAATACAAAATAATAATAATAAATAACTTTACTTTTAGCAGTAGATATTTCTGATGTATTTTTAGTCTCAACTTTTTAATGTTTACATCCGTAGATAAAGGAAGACGGAAAACCCGCGCCTTACCTTGCTTAAAGGTAAAGTTAATTCAAAAAATGAATCTTTCCCTTAGCACAAAACTTGTCTATCTAAACAATATCTAAAATCCGTTTTGATAAAATATTTCTTAACGGAATCGTAATATGAACATATCGGAAGAAGTTACGTATGATTTAAGTAAAGAAAACAATACTAAATTTGTCCTGTCCTTTCACTTTTAAGGGTTTCAGGAAAAATTAAGAAAATTCTCACCTTAGTGAGATTAGCAATTTCCGGATAGATTTCGAACTTTAATCTCCAACTTCGAAATGAACACTAAACTTCCTGGCGCCGTAACTCAGAAAGGACAACTACCGGATGTGTGCGGCCAATCATCTTCATTTCTGGCTTTCTAGCCCCGGAGTTCGATGCCTCTTAAATCAAATAACAAGAGTTAATTCTCTCATGATGCTGAATCACAGCCAAATCTCTGTTCCCACTGGGAATCAAACCTGAGACTTCATACATCGAAAATGTGCTAAGCAACCATTTGGTTACACGTGTGTGTACAGGCCAATAATAATAACATAAAAAATCACATGTGTTTGAACGGTTGTCCGGAAGGTCACGTATAAAAGTGTTAGCTAGAATTTATGTTGGTATATAAAATGTGAAGCATCTCATATTCGGCTCAGTGAACGTAGCTAGTCCAATTATTTAACTCAACCCAACCGTTGTCGAAATACGACGTGAGTTAAACATAACCCATGTGGTGTTCAGTGAGTTAATGTCCGTGATATTACGTTTAATTCCAACGAAAGAGTGATCTTCAATTAGCATACGATCATAATCATGAAAATAAACTGATCAGCTTGATTTCCAAATCGTTCCCAACAGTTTAGTTTCATACTTTTGACGTTTTCATTAGAATAAACTAAACTAAACAGCACGTATCTTTCCTTCGAGAATTTTTTTTCAAAATTAGATTTCTCCTACTTCCCTTTTGTGGATCTTTCCTCTTTAGTAATGCAAAGAGCAAATGGCATAAAATGAACGACGACGAGTCTCTCAAGCTGCCTGCACGAATACAAAGATATTCTAGGAATTACTCCCTCGCGGTTTTCACGATAGAATGCATCTTCAAGTGCGTCAGAAGAGTTCTAGATTCTGAGAAACATTACGAGTGGTTCGGAAAACGAACAGACAATACGTCCCAGCCAGAAACTAAGCACCGTTGTAGATGCGTTACAAAGAACAAAAAAGAACACTACTGAATGAATTGTGTTTAGGATTGACGTTCTCTGAGATAGAGAAGTAAATACGAATTTCCGGGAACTTTAGATTTGCTTCAATTGACTATTAATTAATAACTACTAAATTATATACAGTGGAATAATTTATACATTTTGAATAAGGAGTTGAATTTTACATTGGAAGTAAATATACAATCAGCTTAATCTTACCATGAATAATATTATGAACAAAATTAATCTCTTGTAAATTTTCTCTTTTATCTCTGCAAGGGAAAGTAAAATAAGTTTCGAAAGACTAGCATCATTACTTTAAATTATGAAGTTTAAATTTAAATCGAAGTCAAGCCAAGAACGAAATTTGAATAGCTTCAATAGATTGAGAGATCGAAATCAAGTTCCTGTTTCATATCCAGACAGCATATTCTACGTGAGATCTAACATAAGTAGTCTAATATAAAACTTTACAAGTTAATTCAATCTTCAAAGCCTCTAGAAAGCTTATATGAAATATAATTTCCTTCTGGCTTTTCATAAAATTTTATCAATATGTTCGTTAAATAATAATTTCGTTCCTCTCGAGACAGAGGGGCGTATCTATTATTTTCAACTTTTCCACCAGGAGACAAGTTTAAAGATTTTATAATCATTTATTCTATCGTTTTCTGTTAAAATTTAATTTGATCTCGTAAGTTCTATGCCTGAAACGAAGGAGATCAAATTAATTTTTAAAAGAAGACGACAGAATATATGATGACAAAAGGTTTAAACTTGTCTCCTAGAAAAGTTAAGAAAATGAGATATGCTGTCTCGAGAGGTACGATTTATCATCCATAACAATACCTTAATCCCTGATAGTTTAAACCATTTTAATTTTATGATCATCAATTTTGAATTGATATATTAGTTTTCCTCGGACATGATAGTAGTTTGGTTTTGATTATGTTCAGAGCTAATAAAGTATTTTTAGATCATTCATATATTTAATTAATATCTGACTGTAATGTTATATATAATCATAATAACTTTGAACTCGACGAAAAATCTTAGACCTGCTTTACACTATGAGATAAATCCTACACGAAATATCTTAAGAAAAATGTTGCCACATAATATTATATATAATATTATATATATATTATCTCGTAGGAAATACTACCCTTTATTGTCAGACACGTGAAGATTTTTCCTATCTGACCGAATGATGTTGCGCGATGTTAATCCATAGTGGCGCCTACAGTTGAACAAGCAATTGGTAGTGTGGGAATAGTGTTACAAACACTATTAATTATGACAACAAAAAGAAAAAAACAATATGGCGGCTGGCGGGGAGAAAAGAAATTTGTTTTCACTTTCTCTCACCTGATGTAGCTTCAATCGAAATCTTATGAATTTTCTTTCCGAAATAGTGCGTACTTTAAGAATGAGAAATCTCATAGAATCGTTAGAACATAGGAAATGGCACGTTATCTGATGCCATACACGTTGAGATCTTGGCTCTAGGAAAAATCGTAAGAGAATTCCTAGGATCTATCCTATAGTGTATGGAGGCCTTAAGATCATCACCGTTATAAAAGAAAAGGATAAATCAAAGAATTACCAATATCATTCACACACACACACACACACAATAAATAATAATAAATAACAATTAATAATAATAATAATAATAATAATAATAATAATAATAATAATAATAAATCTAAGTTATTCAAAATATTGGGAGTTATTAAGGCATGTTAGGACACAATACCGTAGAACAACAAGCAATCGTAATAAATAAACAATATAAAACGAATTTGATAGAATACTATATATATATATATATATATATATATATATATATATATATATATATATATATATATATATATATATATATATATATATATATATATATATCTGCTGACTCAACTCTGTATTAGTTTTCAACGCAACATTTCTATTCTTTCTTTCTTCTTAGTGAACTGTTGCACAATACCCATGTCATGATGGTTATCATCTGGAGAACATAAAATTTTGTCTTCTAGGGTCAAGAAAATAACCTTCTTAAATTGAAATGACGACGCGATGCACCGTATGTCAACAGCGATACATTAACGGTTTTCCTTAGGATTTTATGACGTCAGTTTTTTTCCCCTTCAGTTGCAAAACTAAAGATAAACTAGCATGCAAAACGCATTATACGATATGATATTTACTTACATAACAAAGTGATGAGCTGGCATAGCTTTCCAAGCTGTAGTAAAATTAATCAAGAAATCATGTTTTCGTGTTAAATAATAAAAATATTTACTGTCATCACTTGTGTATTTTAAGCAAAAAAATAACGCCAGCGAAGTTGCATTTTTGATTAATTCTCTTAATTTTACATCTGACAGTTATGTAATTCTTGTTTACAACGCAAAAATGAGCCTAATTTTGCATCGAGTAACTTCAGCTCAAAATATATATAAACATATTTGTAGATATCGTTTTTGTAAATGCTTCAAAACAAATGAATTTATTGAAATTTGAAACAGTGCTCATATACCTAGATATAATTATAATTTCATGCCTCGAGATAATTTGATTCGTTAACACAGACGACATAAGCAGAAAACAGAAACTCCACACTCCTACAGTTACAACATACGTTAAAAGGAATATTTATTGTTATTATTATTATTAAATAATGTAGTTGCACTCCAATCATCATCATCATTATACGTATTCTGCCATTATTGGCAGGCCATTTGTCGCAACTGAAAAACTTCCATGTTCCTTTTGCTAACCCCTTCGTCTTCTATCCCTGGTGAAAGACTCTGAATAGCCTATTGCGCACAAGATGGCGCCAATGTCTCAAATCTCGGGGAAATGTGAGCTGCAGTGGGTCAGGCATAACATCATCTGATAGCTGACAGTTTAAAATAATAGATGTGCAAAATGTATTGGATTTGAGCTTAGCGTCCCGTTCAGCAGCTAAGCTATATGAGACCTAAGCAATACTCTGAATGTGGGATCCGAATCACATGATCTTCAGACACGAATCGAACCCGGGTCTCTCATGTCTAAGCCACGTAAGCTATCCATGGCCAAAGGGAAACGCATGTGCAAAAAATGTTGGAATTCTTATAATCAAACTTACGGTATTTTACCGTGAAAATGGGTGAATTTTCCCCAAAACTGCGCTACATTTTACAATTTTATTTCGATATCAATTACCAATCACAGCGAAAGTGGATATATCCTGGCAAATGCGTAGCAAGACCGGCATATAAGTAATAATGACAGCCAATGAACTAAACATCCATCACCAAACAGGTTAAACCATTTGAAGATAGCTAACTGCTACAAAAAAAAAAGAAGCCCATATTGACTCTTAGAAAGTTTATGTGCGTTTGGTGGGATTGGAAGGAAATTTGCACCACGAGCCGCTGCCGCCTTGCAGAACGGTTGACTTGGACCTACCTTGTTGACAATCATCGCAATTTCACTAGTAATTAAAAAGAAAAGCCGGAATTGGTCAACAGAAAGGGAGCCCCGCTGACAAAGTCAGACCACATACATTTTTAACTACTCTCAGATATTATGATAATGGAAGGTTTTAATACATTCACCATATAGTCCGGACTTCGCACCATCAGACTGTTATTTGTATCGATTTCTGCAGTACTTCCTGGATGGTGTTATGTTAAGTTAGTTTCAAAAGAGGCCTGTTGAAACCACGTGTCACACTTAAAAAAAAAAAAAAAACTGAAGTTGATAACGACGGGATTATGGTGTTGCCGGGAAAATAATAATCATCAAACAAGATGATACATATGTTGTTTCATAAGGCTATTTTCAAATCACAATAAATGTATTCTCAATTTTGACCTCCAAAGACTCAATACGTTTTAGACTATATATCACTGTATATTCAAATCGTAAGAAGGGGGTAGAGCGTTCACTTCTAATGCATAGGTTCTTCCCACTTTCTTCGATATTTACCATTTCATTCATTCTTATCATTACTTTAAAAAAAAATCTACACAGCGTAAGTGTAGGACATAAAATTGAAAAATTCAATTTAATTCCATTTCAAAATGTGTGAATTCGTACTCACTGAAGATTTTGAGTATATACAGGGTGTTTTAAAATTAATATCGATATTTTAAGGTTTTGTACTATTTATTACATTTAACGTACAATTATAAACAATACATCAAATGAAAGAGCAACTCAAACAGCTTTTGCTACAAGTGTTCAATGTAAGCACAATTCATCGTACAGCACACATCAAGTCGTCGATAGGCGAGAAAGGTCCATATATTTTCCGCACAAAACACATCCAATTCAGGGGAGTGTTGTTGCAACTGTACCATCTCGTGGGGATTTGCTGACTTCCAGATGCGAATATTATGAATCTTTACATCGCCACTTGGGTAAAATGTCGATTCATCACTAAAGACGACACGATACAGAAAATCTTCATCGTTTTGCAGAAATATTTCATTTCCAAACTTAGCGTGTAAACCATACTCTGTAGGCTTTAGAGCTTGCAGCAACTGCAAAAGATAAGGACGTAGATAAGGGCGCCTCCGTAAAATTCTCCACATAGACAGCTGCACTGAAACTACAGATTCAGTCTTTGCAAAATGTAAAACAAAATACTTTCTGCTCACTAGTCGCCATCTTTGCTACTAGCGGTTGGAAACAGTGTATGTACAAAAATGTTGCTTGTTCATTTCATGTACTTTTTTTAATAATTGTAAGTTAATTGTAATAAATACTACAAAACCTCCATATTCATTTTGAAACACACTGTATGATATGTGTGTAGTTGGCTACCCATTTTTAATGACAATTGTAATTATCGAAGAATAAGCGAGCACTGTGGAAGATTTTTAGCTTCCGCCGTTTCTGTATTTAAATTACTGTTAACACATCCACCAGCTCCTTTTGAAGGCAGTCGGTCAACTGGTTGTGTTGATACATTACAAGAAAAACTTTCTTCTCTGGTCTTAATCTAACCAGGTTGATGGTTGCTAGAAGCATTACTAAATACATCTTCAAATCTCTGGTACATAAAAAGTTTTGAGAAGGAGCAAAGTACAATCACGGTCAACGGTTGCTTGGGGAAATTAATAAACACGCTATTATAATCCTCAGAAACTTTCCTCCGTAATTATACAAGAGTAATTTGTGAGTATGGATTGGATACTACTTTTCAGTCAGTAAAAATAGCCTAACTGGGGGCTAAGAAATGAAACAAAACGTTTTGATATTTATGTTTTATTTTGATTATTTGCTTGAAACTAACATCCATTTTCAGCCTGAAGCTATATAAAGCATAGACCTGCAGTTTATCGCAGAATTCAGACTACATAACATTTAACGGGAAACTGAACTCGGGTCTCATATACTAAAGGCAGGAGTATTAATCACTTAGCCATGAGGTTTCTGTCTCATGTTTAAGTCTTTTGTTCTATGTTCCTCACCGTAGCATAGTGAAGATTGTATCCTGTTCTATAGGGAATATGGAGCTTAGGATAACGCCGTGAAGATGTCGTGTAGGGAATGTGGAACTTAGCATAATGTAAATATTGTATCCTATTGTGTAGGGAATATGGCACTTAGGATAACGTGAATATTGTATCCTATCGTGTAGGGAATATGGAGCTTAGGATAACGTCGTGAATATTGCATCCCTGTTCTGTATGGAATATAGAACTTAGGGCAACGTGAACCAAAAACGAGAAGCTGTGGCGCATAAAGTAGTTTCGCCTAGAAAAATATTTCTTTTCCGGAAAATAAAAAAGTAAAAATAAAATACCAGAAGCCTTCGGCATAATCACCGGCATCGAGTTTTCTTTTATGCCTTCAAAACAGTTTTTCCCTAACTGGCAAATAAAAATATATGAATTTCTTTATTAGTTGTTGTCTCTATTAATAAATGCTATGAATAATTATTATGCTCACAATATTTATGTTTGCAGTTTAACCAGTTGTTGACTATTAAATGAGTCGCTTCGTTACTTCAAAAGTGTTTTGCATTCATTAAATAAAATGAAAGTTTTATGAAATCAAAACACAAGCAAGTAATTTACAGAATGAGAAACATAGTTTAGAGTTTAATGTATCTTTTCACCATTTAGATTACGTCAGATATTGACGTGGTTATGGAAATTTACATTGGATCCGAAACACAATACTGTACTCCTAATCCGAACGACATGTACTCCGACTACAGACTGCATCCTGGTGTACAACATCGCAATAGGGATTTCTATAGCTCACTTCAGGCGCGTGGAGTCCATAGTTCGATCCCAGCTCCTGCAAAGTGATCTTTATGGTGAACAAACACCGTATGTGTGGGTTTCCTTGGGTTCTCCTGTTTTTTCCCACTCTCACTTTCGTCATTATCATCCATCTCATCATAATCGTCTTCCTTAGCAGTATCGCGACACACCGGTTGGGTAGGCTTGCTCTATGGGATCGATTTATAGCAAATTGATTTGTCTACTGTCAAAGCTACAAAAATACTGAGTTTCAATCCAATAGTAAGGGGCCGCGGTGGCTCAGTGGTAGAGCGTTCACCTCTGGTGCATGGGTCCCGGGTGAACTTTGTGGTGGTGGACAAACACCGTGTGGTGGGTTTCCTCAGGGTTCTCCCGTTTCCCCCCACTTTCATCATTCCACCATTTTATTCATTTCTCATAATCACCGTCTCCTTTAGCCTATACCCGGCATAATCGTAGGATGTAAAACTCAAAAATCTCATTTCATTTTTCAATTAAATGGTATTCTATTTAAGCAAGATTATAAAAGCATGTAAATATATATATATATATATGCGAAAGTACGTTGTCAAAAGATTATGATGGTTACACAGACGATAAAACAACGTTATTGCACAACATATTAAAGCTTCTAACAAGTCCTCCTGAATATTCAAAGCAATGTATACTCATGATAGAAGAGCATTTTCTATGGTCACGGTTTCACTCATCGAATTGAAAATCCACTGAAGTTTACTTCTATACATAGATTGAGTCTGAATTTAACAATGAGAATACGCATCTTAATAGAAGCATCGAATAATTAAAAATAGATAATAAACAAAGGCATTATCACATTCCATTTTCTTTCTTGTTATGATGATGAAAATGAAAAGTTCACTTTCTCCGTGGTGACGTTGTGCTCGTAAAATTCTTTTTTGTAAAGAAACGGGAGTTATTTTCGCCATTAAATAAATGTCTGTAACACGTGTAAACGGAACATTTTTTTGCATGGAATAGATTTTCCACAACACAGTTTTGCTATAGAAGATTTGATAATATAAAACTTTATTTAAAAAAAAGAGAGAGAGAGAGAGAAAATAATATTATTATCTAACAACAATCACACTTCTTCGCCATCACCTACTACAACGAAAGTGAGTTTATCAGTTAACAATCAAGATAACGCAACAATGCTTGATAGACTTTACAGCTTACAGTAGATGAAAAGGTATGATAATGTCATGTCATATTGTTATAATTGTAACACTTTTTTTTTCTTTTAATCTCTTCTAAAGAGTGAAAGACCTTGTTATGTCTTTACACAGTACTTTCTTATAGACTTATTCATAAAATTCAAGATATATCAATCAGATTTCTTTTAATAATATTCATTTCTATCTCCTCCTACTATTCACAAGTAGCATGTGTGTTAGTATTAGGTTAGAGGTCTGCACAGGCCGGAATTTTTAGCCTGGGTCCGGCCCGTGAATTTACAATGTGAGGCCCGACCCGAGTCTGAAATATGTTATAGCATTTAGGCCCGAGCTCGTGTGATAATCAAATGAACCCGAATTACAGAAACTTAATAATTAACGCAAAATTGAATTTTTATTTACAGCAAATAGAGGTTTAATTTTGCAGTTGTGCTTTAAAAGTTCTCCAGAAAGAACGGTGCAATATACATCGTTGTACAGTATATTTACAAAGTTAGGCCCGAAAAGGCTCGAGAAATATGGTTGTATATTTAAAAATTTACGCCCCCAGCCCGGCCCGGGCCCGAAGTGGTATATGCTTTGTAGGCCCGAGCCCGTGCAGACCTCTATATTAGATGACAAATAATAAATCTGCTAGTTAACACGTATTTTTTAAAACATGATTACATAAATAAATAAACAACTTGTTCCTGTGAAATTTGTGAAAAAAAAAAAAACTAAGTTATTGCTTGCAACGAACAACATGCTTTTTAACGCCATTAAATTAGCTTTTCTTGATTTTTCGAAAACTACACATAAGAATTTACCTCCAAGCATCTTATTTTGCTTACCTCGATGTCATCCATTAATCCATATAGGTCTCATCTTTGCGCGAAATTATAATTGAACAAAAATTAAAGAACTAATCATAAATTTTAGGCTAAAGTTTTAAGAACTAACTATAAGTTTTGCTAAAGTTTAACAACTAACCTCAAATTTGAGCTAAAGTTGAGGAATGATCATAAAATATGGGTTAAAGTTCAAGAGCTAATCATAAATTTGGACTAATTTATGATTAGTTCTTAAATTTTAGCCTAAATTTATGATTAGTTCTTAAATTTTAGTCCAAATTTATGATTAGCTCTTAAACTTTATCCTAAATTTATGATTAGATCTTAAACTTTAGCTTCTTAAAATTATGATTAGTTCTTAAACTTTGGTCTAAATTTATGATTAATTCTTAAACTTTCAAGAATTAATCATAAATTTCTGCCAAAATTTAAGGACTAATTGTAAATTTGGGTTAAAATTTATGGCCTAATCATAAATTCTGGCTCTATCGTATTAGCTATGTAGTGTCGTCTTGCTACTGTTATGATGTAAAGCTTGATAAAGGTATAATACTTCAGTGTCAGTCTCATCAGAATGAGTAGTGTGATTATTTTACAGTATCAATTTTAGATTTAGTGAAAAAAATCCAAAATTATGCATGAGAATTATGCACGTCCATATCATTATATTATATTTGGCTTAATGAGATCCCTGACTGGTATATGTTTTATCTTTGGACATTTCTTCAGTATACGAATATATATATATATATATATCATCCATCTCATCGTCTCCTTTAGCTTTGGTGCAAAATCATGTGACATTAAATTTAAAAAGGAAAAGCTTCAATGATTAACTGAATATTAATAGTTGGAATTAGAATAGGTATATACAGTTGACTAAATATGTGCATCACCTTGTGATAATTTTGTTTCTTAAAATGGTAGTGTTAAAATGTGTGAGCGCGAACGTGTAATTTAGTTATATTCAAAACTCATCAAGTGGCCTGAAATCAAACCAAGGACCTATCGAACTTAGCTGAGCGCTGTACCATTGTCCTCCCTGCTCCCTGTTATTTCACTGCAGAAACGCGTTTTGTCTGTTAAGAGAATATTACTGAGCCAGATACTGCGAGATGTATAGCTTTCACTCAACAATTATACTCACGGATAGTATTTCCCATTAAAACTGAGGGAAGATGATATTTTTGTATAACAATTTTGCAAACGTAATGTCAACATAACGGTGTGTTGGTTTGGTAAAAATAAAATAAAATAAATAAATAAATAAACGAGGCATACAAGCAGTATTCGGATTACCGCCTACCCTTGTTTAATTATTTATACAGTAGTGAACAGTGACGTGCGCAGGATTTAATTTCGCAAGTCGAAAGATTTTAGAGGGACGGGGGCAAATTGAATATAGGGATAAATTATACTAAAAATTGTAAAATAATCTCTAAAATTAGACTAAATTTACAGAAAAGTAGGATTTCGGGGGGTCTGGACCCTCAAAACACCTCCTGCATACGTCCCTGGCTGTGAAGTCATTTTAGATTATGAAATAAAATGGAATTTACAATTATGTCCCGTAAGCTATAAGAGACGGATTATTAATGAAAAAGTGAATAATTGTAAAAGTATTGGTAGGCTAAGAATGTAGGAGAAAACGGAATTCCAAGAAAGTATACAAACACGATGTTATCGACCACAAAATCGCATGGCTTGAGATCGAACCAGGCACCAGAGATGAGCGCTCTACAATTGAGCCATCGTTCCCTCTATTATTTACACACTGTAAATAACACTGAATCATAGCAAAAAATTTTGGAAAGAAGTCTGTCAGGGCATAAAATAGGTACAATTTTAACATCTGCCTCGTGACGCTAAGAGTAATACTCAGTAAAGAAAAATAGTGCTGTAAACATCCACGAGATTCGCATTTGGGGCCTCTTAATCGCTAAGAAAGGGCAAATACTCGATTAACATGAAATATTAAGAAAATAAATTTCATTCTTGGCACGAACATCTGACTCTAAATGGTCTATTTGGTTCACATGTTTTTTTTTTTTTTTAATACAATAATATATCTACCAAATACATTTTTTTTTAAATATTAAGTTACAACAATCCACAAGGAACTCAATATAAGCTAAAACAAAACAAGAAAAGAACTAAAAAGAAGAAAAAACAAGCAGAAATGATTACTAAGCAAGAATTCTGCAAAAGCTATTTTACATCGTTCTATGAGAAGCACCTGATCCTCCGAAGATTAGAAGACCGGTTATTTCAAAACGTTCTTCTTCCGGTAGGAGATCTTCGATATCGCAACGTTATTAACCACCTTAAAACAAAACCAAGACAAAGACTCAAAAATAAAGAAAAAGTAATAATAGATAGATAAGCAAAAAGAAAGAAAAAAGGAGAAAGAGAGAGAGAGAAGTTAAGAAACAAGACATCGATTACGGAAGTCGAACAGATCCAGTATCTGCTTCGTTCTTCTTCTAAAATGCTATGTTACGCACACTATAACATCACGAATCATGTTACTTTCATTACGCAAGAACATAAATTGTACGGGAATATAAAGAATAGGTGACACTTTCCATTAATGAAGTATCGAAGATGAATCTTGAGACCGGCTTTTAACAATCTGTTTCATCAATGAATTTCCTACTAAAATTCAAAACATCGTCAGGAACTAATGAGTTTGTTGTATAAAATCATTTCCTCATAGTTTCTGAGTAAAAAAAAAAAAAAAAAAAAAAAAAAAAAAAAAAAAAAAATATTTTATGTGTGCTGGTAAACAAAAAGGCATACAATTATTATTAAAACGTCGTTTTACTCCTTAATTTTCTCTTCGTTATATACACAACATTATATTTTCATTTTTTTTTTTTTTGCTCAGTTGACATGTTAATTTGCATAAGTCCAAAATAAAATATGCATTAGCGTGTAGCAGGTGAAACATGTCAATGCATCAATATTCATATAAATTGCAAATATGTAAAATGATACATTTAATGTATGTGTATCTTTGTTAGTACCTTTATTAATATGCTAGATTAATTAGTTTGATTGTTTAATGCATTACATGTTTCACTGTATCCTATAGTAAACTCAGATAAGGTGATAATCATATCTCCCAAATCATGTAAGTATAGTCATTGACGTAACTCCTCTATTAAGTTAGAAAATTCTTATGTCAACCATTTTAATGTATATCAGAGTGGCCAATTGATGGTTGGTTAGGAGTATAACATTTCTCAGCATCAATGCTATTTAAGGCGTGAACCTGGAGCTTAAAGTGGGAATCGAACTGCAGATCTGCTGCGCAAAAGTTTCGTATCCTAATGAATAACTATGATGAAGCTTCCAGGGTGATTAACGTTAGATATTAGGTTTCACTATATATATATATATATATATATATATATATATATATATATATATATATATATATATATATATTAGTACTAATCCCTGTTTTAAAAACCACATTCTCATAGACTGTGGGATGGTAATTTAAAACATTGCTTGAAATAAAAGATCTCAGTTGACCAGAGCAAATTCAAATTTATTTGATTTAGTTCCATTTCTGGATAAAGAGTACAGGACTTTAGACATAAAAGTTGGTAACCAAATTCTTTAAACAAGACTGTACATCCAAATTTAATGTCACTTGAACGGAAACTGAAAAAAAATGATATTCTTTAAGGGGAGATGTTCGCATAATTAGTGTGTTCCGTGATGCTTTTATATAAAGTGTAAGCAGTTGTTGGATAAACGAGATTGAATAAGGGGAAATGGGCTTTACGTTTTACCAATAATGAAGTCGAAAATTAATTATATAAATTGATATAATTTGTAATGGTCTTTCGCTGTATCCAATTAAATACAAAACTGGCTGACAATAAAAACCTATAAATGCTTATGATGAGTCATGTGATGAAGATTCAACAATGTAATGCATATGGTCAGCACATTGGTACACAATGCAATTACTTCTTGCTTTCTAGACCGTAGTTCGCTATCTCTTAATTGTTGTTACCTCTTCAATTATAACACAATTATATGTGTTCCCACCGAAAAGCGAACCCAGGACCACTCATACATTATTAGGCTGCATGGTAGCAACAAACTATTGACGTACATTATGGAATAGAAAACTGTAGATCGAACACTTACGGGAGACAACTCGTCTTTATAATTTTAGAAAGTTACAACCGTATAGAACTTGCATTTTTTAATACTTGCTTGTTTGAAGAGAAATATTCTTGAAATGGACGCTGCGTTAACTTGTAGCAGAAGGCACTATTTCGATTTAAAAAAAAAAAAAAAAAAAGCCTTACAATTTACCAGAGTTTGAAATAAGCTTTTTTGTTTTAACGAGGGGGATTTTTTAAAAATAAATATATATCCAAGATTTTTGTTTTTACACAGTGATATATTTGAAATTAGGGAAAATATATCCCTGGCTAACGAGCCAGATAAATTAGTTGACGAGAAGATAAAACTTCCCTTATTCCCCGTTGACTTGAGGCTTGCTTTTTATAAATTCATACTAATTATACGCGCTTCATACATTTACATCTAAAAGCCCAGTTATAGAACTTGTTTCATCATCTCATACGTTTACAAAACCTTTAGACCGTCGTTCAAAAGGGATTCTCAAACGACCACATGACTGTCATGAGATTTACAGAGCCTATTCTACTGCCATACGTTCACAGCTGACACTGAAGTCTCCCTCAACTGTCTGTCAATCCAGAAGGATCTGTCAACGGAAAGAGGATTAAATAAAGGCGATACTGTGAGGCGTTAAGCTAATCATCACAACGTCCATTTCTAATACCATTATCTTACAAATTGATTTTACGTCTATCTGGATATCGTCACGTTGTGGTGACTAATACGATGAACGTTTACTTTTAGACTTAGAATCTTTTTGAACACGGATGTTGGCTCAGTATAGAAATAAATCTTTTCGTAGCAGTGGTGTCGGTAGTTTAGAAACTAAAACATACCATATCCAGTGAGTCCCTTCGACGCCTTATAGGGCGTCAACCCAATACATTCTAAGTAACAATCACCTGGGAAACAAGCTAGAATTATTGTTGTATTTGTTGACTAAAGTATAGGTTATAATATGCAATATTTACGTTAGAGCACTCCGTTATGCAATAAGGGAGACTAGCTGTTGCAAATACATTTAAGAATTTTAGTGCCTGAAAGCATGGTAATATAAATCATAATTGAAACGTTTAAGGCTGTATGAAGGTATATTATTATTATTATTATTATTATTATTATTATTATTATTATTATTATTATTATTAATAATAATAATAATAATAATAATAATAATAATAATAAACATCAAAAATTTAATATCAATCATAGTGGGAGGCATGGTAGCTCAGTGGCAGAGCGCTTATCTCTGATGCGTGGGGTCCGTGATTCGACTCCGAGCCAAGTTAATTTGTGGTGGACTACATCGTGTCCATGGGTTTTCTCGGGGCTACTCCCGTTTCCTCCGCACATTCTCACTACAACAATTCTTCCATTACCATTCACTTACCATTAATCATCCGTGTCCCTTAGCCTAAAGGGCATCACGTGAGACGTTCAATTGAAACAGTTCATTTCGTTTCATTCCAGTTTAATGCTAATGGATCCAACTAATTTTTTTTTTCATCAATAAAATATCAAAAAATCTGGGAGATTGGAAACTAATCTCCAGAAGTGGTACAGGAATAGGGCTGTTCCTAATTCCGGAATTCCGGAATTTTTCGGAACGGAAATTCCAATTCCGGAATCGGAACAGTTTCAAGACGTTCCGGAATTCCGGAATTTCGGAACATTCCGGAATTTCGAAACATTCCGGAATTTCGGAACATTCCGGAATTTCGAAACATTCCGGAACTTCTTATTGAAAAAATAATTTTTGCTGTTACCCCGAACTGAGAGGTGTGCGCAAAGCTTAGCTTTGAAACTGGATATTGATTCCGCTGTGCTGAAGGAAAGAGTTTTGGTCTACGGCAACTGGTTTGTTTCATTCTCTAAATCCGTTCACTGTGAACGATTGCGCATAAGATTTGGAACTTTGTCTGGTTATCCATAAAGTCTCAATCATAAGTGATTCAGTGTAAATTCCGTGATTTTGTTGCAGAAATCGGAACATTCCACAATTCCAAACTTTTGGAATGTTACGGAATTTTCGGAACATTCCGGAACTTCGAAACGTTCCGGAATTTCGGAACATTCCGGAATTTCGAAACGTTCCGGAATTTCGAAATTCCGGAATTCCGGAACATTCCGGAATTAGATGAATTCCGAATTCCGGAATACGAAATCGAATTCCGAACACCCCTATACAGGAATTTAGGACGGAAATACCTAAAGGACAGATAAACATGCATTCATTTACAAAATCTTCAAAAGAAACGCTACAAATCGTAAGCAATTCCGATCCGCTGAACTGCAAAACAATTTACACAATTCCTATTTGAATGTATTAACTTTTGGCTTTAAAAAAAAAAAATGAATTCCAAGGAGTTATTTGACGGAGACTAATGAAATTGATGCGTCCACCGATATGTATTACAATATTATGTATGATACAGCCACGCAATGTATGTAAATCCTTGCGCTTGGTTCCTGTCTATAAATCTTCTTTGCTTCCTTGTAAGTGTTTCCTTTCTGGCATGCGACCAGAACAGAAAAGGGAGTTTCCCATATTACAAGCCCACTTCATCAATTAGATACTGCTACAATGTTTCTGCAATAGCATGAACTTGTTCGACTGTTAAAAAACAAGTATTTTCTTTAATTAATACATTTATTTTATTAAATTTATAAGAAAACATATACATATATTAGCATACACTACACGCTAATTAAAGTTTACGACTTTAATCCACTTTATGTATAAGGGTGAGCAAATATGTAGTAGTAGTACACACTGGACAGAAAGTGGTATGAACAGTCCCTCAATTCTCAGTTTGATCTCTCAAAATATGATTTTGTAGAGCGGACAAAATTGGTCTAATTTTTTTTTTTCGGAATTTTGTTGTTGCTTATTGAAGTTTGCAGTCTCTCGTTACAACAGAGGCTATATGAAACGTGAACCTACAGTTTAAGGTTTAATCTGAATCACTGTAATGCTTTAATTTTTCTCTTCGCATAGGTGATCGAGTCCAGAACCACGTGCAATGAAAGCGCTCGCGAGGCAGGTTAACTAGTCCATTCAACTCGTTCATTAGTCCAACGTGGAAGTCACGTGTTTCTCTTGTTTCCTCCCACTACATTCATTCCATGAACTTTTTTAAATTCCCCGTCTCGCTTAGCCCACAGGGCATAATAATGGGATATTCAAATTAACATTACTTTTTTTCACTTCCGAACAACGCTAAGAGAAATGAAATGAAATCTTTAAGTTTTACGTCTCACGTTATGCCGGCTATACTGAAGGAGACGGTGATTATGAGGAATGAATGAAATGGTGGGATATGAAGAAAGTGGGAGAACCCTGAGAAAATCCACGCACACGGTGTTTGTCCACCACAAAGCTCACTTGGCGCGAGCTGGAATCGAACTAAGGATCCCATGCACCACAGGTGAATGCTCTACCACTGAGCCACCGCGGACCCCCACAACGATAAGAGAAAAGAAAGTATGGTCATCATGGGAAGATCGAATTCGAAATTTCAACAGATTTACACTTTTCATAATCCGTATCTACCAACAAAGTGATTTTAGTGTGGAGGTAGTTTTTCAGTACTTCAAATTATGTGCCAGTAGCCAAACTCCCTATATAAAAATTGTTGCGTGAGTACCTTAGAATTCTGAAACATGCATATTTGGATAGGACACATATTAGTTCCTAAGTAAAGTCTTTCCCCGACTACGGTACGTCCCATAATTTTGAAGCTATGGATCTTTAAAGTTCATATTTTCATGTTTTCGGCAGTCTGTAACTCTGAAAGGAAGCATTTGTGCAACCAGGTTGGTCTATACTTTTCGTCTTACCTTGGTCTCAGGAATCATCTCCCAAACGTTGTTGGTGTTGCTTTGAAACATCCTGTATATATATATCCTTTGAAACATCCTGGATACAGCTCAGAGGCCATTTTATACTGGATATTTAACAATAACAAAGGAAAGGATTTGGGAAGGTATATATATAACCTACTAGAATCAATTGAGAAATAATCCAAGTCAACGGTAGGGATCTGTGAAGGGACAAACTATAAACCGGAAAAAAAAACTTTAAATGTAAGATTCAAGTTTATGATAATTTTAGTATATTACAGCTCATTAGCCATAAAGTATCCTGTCCTCTTCCTCTATCACCAAGGCTAATTGGCGTCATATTTTAAATATATGTTGTACCTTAGTAAGTGATGCGCTTTTAAGCCTATTATTGTTAGCCACACTTGCCAGTTTTTTTTTTTTTTTTTTTTTTTTTTTTTGTACCATAAAATTTTGTTTCCTTCGATTTTCTCGAAAACTGTGCATGGAAATTTTACTTTCTTGGACGGCCTTTTGTTCAGCTCGATAATTTAGATGTATCGATTGATATACCTATTTCTCATTTCTCTTTACTATACATTAATATTACTCTAGAACTTACAGCGTTATATTAGTATTTTGTAAATGTCGTTTGATTGAGCGTTAATAATATTTTTTAAAAAGAAAAAGTCTGTACCTTATCTTTAATTTTTTAAAAAATACTAGCTGAACCTGGGCTCTCTACACAGTGCATCATTCACATATGAGTATGAATCTTCTTGTCATCCCTCACGACATTCTGTACATGTCTCTTTACAGACATGAGTGAAAGATGTCTTGATAAAAATCGACAAGATTATTTTTCAACATCTCGCATCGTTTGCAAGATTGAGTCTATTTCCGGATGTAGTTTCTTATTTATGTATGATCAGTGTTTTCCTTTTTTCTTGCATGCACTATGTAATAAGCAAATACATTACATACACAATTACTATAATATGGTGTCAGTGATATATGGTATTCATTGAGCAAAACACTCTAAACAATAAAAATTCATCTTAGCCTGGAGAAATGATTATCCTTCGTTTTTCATTATCATTTGGCCGTGAAACAAACGCCTAAGATATATGCAACCCCTATATACACCTATGCTGTGTTGGAATGCACAACTCAGGATATGATGTTTTACTTTTTTTTAAATTTCAACACTCCCAGTGTACCCCTAAAAAATGTAATAAAGAAATAACGGCCACGTTTTTTTTTTAAAAAAATATTCAATTAGAACCAGACAATGTACACAAAATTTGGAATCGACCAGCGAAAACGGCACGTTTTTAGCACTTGTGGTTTTCGAAATCTCATCGTCCAAAGGATTAGAGACAAACATATAAACTTTTCTTCGGAGAGCATTTTAATATTTAGATACCGTTTACTGTCATAATTCTGTTCAAAGCATGTCATCGTTTGGAAGAGAATAATACTATCTGTCAAAGGAATTTCATGCAACAACAGATTGAAAAAAAAATCGCATCAAATTGTAATTCTTCCTTCATTGGATTCAACAATAAAATAGTATTGGACATCGGTTCAATGACCCTAAGAAGGGTTGAAGACAAATATGTGCATTTTATTCTTTAATCATACCTATTTGTTTTGTTATAAAATATCCCCCACAAAATTGCAGAAAGTATCTGATACTTCCTACATTCCCCTTCCTCCTTAGGAAAAAAAAAAGTTCAACAAGACTTCACGTACTTTGCTTCCACTGTTGCAGCTGATAATAATGCAGTCGTTGAGTAAAATTGATCACCAACTATTATGGAATATTCGTGGTTCGATTTCAGAGCAATTACGGGCTCACTTTGTTCTGAAAATAAAAGAAAGAGAAATTTCCCTTTTTTTTCTCCCTCTCTCATGTATCATGATTATTCATGTTGTTGTTGTCTCGTCTCATACGTTAAGTACGAAAGATCTAGATAAATAAAACGTTGTTTATCTTTGTCAGATAGCGGTATGCACTATAAATCTTTTTAAAAAAGTAAAATGCGAAGCAATGTCCGCCACTATCTTTCTTTCTTTATCTTTTTTCTTTTTCTTTTTTTGTTATTGAGAAGGATGGAACAAATCTGGAACATCTTCACAACAAAAGCATAAACAACTATTTACTTCTTTAAAAAAAATGTTAAAAAAGACTAGTGTTTATAAACTATGTTGGACGATACATTGAATTGCTCTTCTTGAAAAGATTGTACCTATATAAATTAATTGAAGTCTTACTTAACCTTAATTTAGTACGGCAATTTATCACTTATTACCTACTTCTATGATATTATAAGAAAATATTTACTTTGTTAAACCTATTTCCACTATGCACAGTTTTTTTTTTTTTAAACGTTAGGCGTGAACTAATGAGAGCGCAACGTTGTACTACCAAACTTCCACTATAAGAAATTTGTTTTCAGTGAACGAATGCTATACTGTGACCAGGGACGTACGCAGAGGGTGGGTCCTGGGGGTCCGGACCCTCTCCGAATTCTTGACTTTCCTGTAAACTTAGGTGGCGATTTTAGTCTAAATTTAGGGGGCGATTTTATAAGTTTTAATATTTTATCCTTATATTGAATTTAAGCCCCATCCAAAGAGCTCTGGACCCCCCCCCCCGAAATAAATTCCTGCGTACGTATCTGACTGTGACATAATGGTAAGGTTCTTATCTCACTAAGGGCGAATCTTCATGCAAGCGTCCGTTACGTTCCTTGCTTGCAATTTCTATGTGTAACCAACAAAAAGTTGTGTTACACGTAAAAACCGTACTTAAACAACTTTCTCAATTGGTTATTCAGCCACATCGCAAGCAAAATACGCAATGGATGCTTGCATGAAAATCCGCCTTAAGAGCATATACATCATGCCAGTCAAAGTTGATTCATACATCACACAGCGTTGCCAATTCCACTCTAAGAGGATTGGTTAGCATCAAAACAGCTCTCAAGGTCAAGTATCAATTTAGTTGTCATTCAAGTGTCATTTCAGTATCTGGCTTGTGGAACGTCTTCAGCATACCCTGTTTATATAAATTCAAATGTTTGCATGCTCATGTTTGGTGTTGTTTTGACTTAGATTCCAAGTTCGCCAGAATAATTTCTGTTATCATGAGGTGCAAGTGTTCACCTTGTTTCACTAGTCATTCTGAACTGGACCAGCTAAGGCATTTAAACTTAGGAGCTCTAAGAATTAGAAGCGTAAAAGTCGACAGATACTTCATAGGCCCTAGAAAAAGATCTATGTAAGAAAGACATATACGAGCAAATTCCTTTATAAAGCATATGCATTTGGCGGGGTACAGTAATCCAATCTTCTTGTGAGGAGAAATAGTGTGGTAGGGAACGACCTAAACTGTAAAGGTCTATCTTGGATGATGGTGTGGGCACCTGTGCACCTGCAACTGCGATGGATTCAACTCTCGGTTATGGTTCGGATTCTACTAATAGTAGGTACTGCTGCCATTCATGATATCTGTATTGCATAAGAGCATATAAACAAAAACTCAAAATTAAACTCAAGATACCGGACGAATACTTTGTTTTAAAGAATTGATTAAATGAATATAGTGGAAGGAAACCCATGAACACAATATCGTCCGGCACAAAGCACATTACGACCTGGAATCAACTTAAGGACTCTTAAAGGTGGCCATACACACGGCCAGTTTCGATGGGCGATCAAATTTCAGGTCGAAAGGTGTTTTTAGGTCCTAGCAATCAAGTAGGTAACCTCTACTTCCTCAGTTATCAACTGGAGCATACTGTACTCGCTTATAAGGCGTCTGCTACTGGGTGAAACATGGGAGTTGGGTTGTTTTCCGTATGCGCGGACACTCAGCGACCGTCCTATATCATTTGCTTGCCGCTCCTGGGAATCGCTCAGCGATGCCTGTCTTGCTCGGTAACCCGATGTATCAAATGGACTTTTCAGTCGATCAAATCATTGCCAGACGATACCGAGATTGTCTGCAATCTTGTCGAAATGGTCCCATATAAGGGACGATATCCGTGCAATCTTATTACTCATCGACCGGATTGCCGGTCGCTTGGCGACCAACTCGCCGCGTGTATGGCCGGCCACCTTTAAACTAGAGGTGAGCGCTCCACCACTGAACTACGACACTGCTCTATCACATGTTGAACCCCGCATTACTTAGTAAGTAGTTATGGCCACACATACACAATGAATTATTTTATATTCAAAGACTTAAAATTAAAATATATATATATATGCTAAAATATGCGCTAATGCAAATGCACGCATGGAAAGTGCCAGAAATAAATCACTTAAACGAAGATCTGAAGCACACATATACGCATCATATTATACATTTTTTTTAAAGTTAGGTGTATTTTGCAACCAAGTGGCAAGATTAACCTTGGAAAATCAAAGAAATAACACATTTAAATGTTCATAAATGAAATTCATGAATGTGTCATCATTTGTTTTTATATATACAGCTTCATTCAACCCACTTCTCTGGAACCGGTATAACTTTGATGCAGATTCTATAGAAATTAAAAATCAACGCACATGCGCACTGACCAGTCGCAAGAGAAATTGACTACATTTAAATACAGTATACAACGTACTGCATAAAACCGTAAGCACTAAGAAGGAAAGGAGAAAACAGTGTCATTTAGAACTGTCTCAAGCAGTTTTAACATATTTTTCATATGTTTTAAGGCTCTTAAGTAACTTCATCCCCCATCTCTGAATTTTAGTGACCCCATTTTCTTTGACTTATAGTGAATATCTTAAATACAATGAAAAATATTTTTTAAAAAAATGAAGAAAGAGGCCATGTACCAGTGTGTACAAAATGCCATTGCGATTAAATAAACCAATAATAATTTGTTATTGGCCAAAAATTTTGGTTCGCAATGTATGACGTCCTAAACATTGGGCACCTAACTTTATACGTTTACTTTATACTTTATACAACTCTTGGAAAACATTCTTTTTTTGTGTTCTTAATTGTCTTTGAAATTGGGATAAACTTAGCGAAGAGGATCGGGAAAAGATTTCCGGCTTAATATTTCTAAGTTGTGTAAAATCATTCATAAATGTCTGGCATTGCTGAAAGATTATGCGACGCAAGTTGAAGTGCTTCCACATTAGCCTACATGTCCACATGTCCACTAGGTATTTTGTGTAGTTGTAACATACTCTCCCTAAATTCTGTGGCACTGTGCACGAAGCCTGTAACCCACACAATTTTGAACATGGAGATAATGGTTCAAAACCGCTGCAGGGCTAAACCTTTAACACACCATTCCTTCAATCGTTAATGTGGCACGCATATGCAGTAATATGAAAGCAACAATGGTAGCATAGTCTAGAAATCTTTAATAAAGAAATTTTCATAGACTTTATTTTCTGCTAACTTTTCTTGTGTAGGTTATAGGTTCCATGCAGGCCCATAGCCAGCTCAAAAATTTACGGGGGGGGGGGCGGTAGAAGTTAGGGGGGCCCGACTAGGGCCTTGCCGTGGGGGAGGCGAGCAGGGCGACGGCCCCGGGCGCGGAAGTAAGGGGGGTGAAAAATCGGGAGAAAAAGAGGCAAAAGAAAGGAAAAATTACTTGGAATATATGTATGGGGGCGCCGTCGTATACTCTCGCCCCGGGCGCTCATTTTCCACTGCACAGCACCGGGCCCGACCTAATCATATTATACTTCATCACCATATTATAGTTCATTTGCAATCCTACCCTGAAACTTTTAGGGGGGTGATATGGATACGGGCCTGGTTCCATGCACGGAGCCACAGGATTGTAATCTTCTTTCCCTAATTATTATTTTTTTTTAATATTCTATTACACTCCGCGTAAAACAATTTATTCTCAAATAATGTCCCAAGCAACTTCTTTTAATCTTTTCACTATTTTCAGCACTGTTCTACCCTCCGTAACTTTTAAATAACGTTTTCACTGATCGCTTCTTTCACAATCTAATATTCTCCGTTCTTCTCCATCCATAATCAAATTGAACTAGAAAAAAAAAAAATGTTCTGTGTGTACAGTGTTAACTTTTCTTGAAAAAATCTGAGTTTTTAATACTTCATTATTTGTGTTTGTTTAGTCATTTAAGAAACTTCCTGTGAGGTCAATTTACAACGATATCATTAAGAATAAACAACAACAGGAAGTGGAAGGAAACCGGCCAAAGCCCATGTATATCGGTGTTCAGTGGCGTATTTAGGAGGCTATCGGGCTCAAACCCCTCCGAAATAAATTTATTAGTTTTTCACATTCCACATACAACAACAATAATCCTTCTTATCATTTCTAAGAATTTCATTGACTTTCCATTTTCTTAGGTTCGTTGTTCAGAAATAATACTGTGTTTGACAAATTTCATTCTATGTGCGAACTACGTTCTTTTTCTTTCTTTCTTTCGTCCATTCTACTCTTCTGTTTCTTATTCTTAGTTGTTACTTTCTTTCATTTCGCCTATCATACTTTCAACCGTTGTTAGTTGTGATTCAAGTCGGCCGTCGTCAGTAACACCAAAACTAACAGGAGCTGATAAGCGAAACTGGCGTTCCACACCAACTTGCACGGATATCAACCTAACGGGATTTTAGTTATTATAGCAAAGAAATATTTACATCATTTAGTTATTTAGAAAAGTAAATGTTTGAATTAAGGAAAATCAAGAGGGGGGAATAAGTAGCCCGAGAAATTAGGTAGGCCAAGAGAATGCTTCCTTTTTCTTCTACGAATAAGAATAAAAAGTTAGATTCACTGCTAAATTTTTGTACTAAATACACGTATTTTGCATAGCCCCCCGAAACAAAATCTAACTACGCCACTGTCGGTTTTTATCTGCTAGAATTGAGGAGAAAAATCTAGAAAAACTTTAGTCGCGATAGACTGAATTAGAATCCAAGATGTGTGATTGAGAAGCAAGAATCCCAACCACGGACATGTTTAATAATACGTAAATATGAAGTAGGTTGATGTATTAAATTGTCAGCAGAGCTTCCAACTTTCAATATGTTTTTGTCATGCATAGAAGGTTTACGTAATAGTCTTTTATTTTATAGATAATCTCGTTTTCTTTCACGGTAGAATAAATTATAATAAATTTTGCCACTCCGTGTCAAAGTTGTTGATACAATGAATTGTACCAAGATATTATAGGTCTATATAAAATTTCATCAATCGCAACAAAGACTAAAGGACTATAAATTCTTGTAAAGTTGGCAAATTTGTTGGTTGGCCATCTGTCTAAATTAAGTGTGCCAATATAATAGAAAATTTATCTATATCTCCAATAGTTTTTTTCTTTCTTTTCATTTAAGAAAGAAAACATGAAACTTCGAATTTGAATTCTCAATGCCTGAATGACACTTATAATTGTTGGTATCTAGCAACCAAATTCCTTGGCGCTATAGGCTACGAAAGGTTACAGCGGCCAAACGGCGGTACTTTAAACTGAATAGTGTGTGGTTAGCGCATTGACTACCAATGCTGTTAGTTCAGGTTACTACTTAAGGTTGGGTGCCTATGAGACGAGACAAGCCAGAGCTCTTCTATCGAAAGAGATGCACTTCTGGGACTAGACATCACTGACGACATATTTTCGAGAAGAGATAATCTCTACTCTTTTATCTTGCAAGCAACCCTAAGTTAATATTCGAATATCTATGTGAAGTAGTACCAGTTATTCAGTTGTTCTACGTGTATGTGATATACTTAACACTAACTCCCGCAGTATCCCTTCTCTTTATAGCTCTCTAACATGGGGTCTTCCCTATTTCAATTTTCTATCAAAGAGGAAAAATACTAGCCATATTACCCCAGCTGTATTAGTTTATTGGTTCCACGTAACTACATTACCGCAAATGGACTAGAACCTACGTTTGGGCGGAATCGTCATACAAGGTAACATGTCTTAACACGTGTTTTCTGAGTATATAGTGATGCAATTATGAGAAGTAGTTTACACACCAATAAAACCATTCTGTTTTCGTCTGAGGTCAAGATTTACAGGTGACATTTTTCAAGGTAAGAGCAGGTCAGTCTTCTTGTGCCCTCTGGTGGCAATTGCAAAATTGTTAACCATTGTAGATGGTGGTGGTAGCATTTGAGTTTTTGGCAGTCCAAACGTGGCTGTAAATACCCTCTTGACAGTTTCCGTCAATTTAGTTTACTTTGTGATTCTGTCATTGATACATGTGTTAATAAAGCAAAACCACGTTTCTCATTCAGACTACGAATTTTCCGCAAAATTACAACGGATCTGCGACAAATATGCTGTCATAATGTCTTTGATAAATTACAATCTAAACTAAGACGATGCTTACTGTTAAAATTAAAATAAATAATGTTTCATCTTTATGGTTAAAACCAATCATTATGTATTCGTATCAACTACATTCCTTGCGCTAGAAGTAGATCGTGGTTCATGGCAACTATGTTACTTCTTGTAAGTTTACTGATTTTTTTTTTTTTTTTTTTTTTTAAAGCAAAATGATAATGTTTCCTCCTTAATGGATGGGAACTAATTATTATTTAATAATTATTTATTGAAGTGACAACATCACCCACCTTGATCTGGCGGCGTTTCTCCTCCGTGATGTCACACTGTACGAGTCCCGGCGTCCCGTAGCCGGGATCCTCATCTTGCCAACGGAACAGATTCCCCACCAGACCACCACCACAGAATCACTTATTTTCACATACAGTATCCACTGTCACATGAACACACATACACACACATGCACTATAGTACTACTCCCACCACTCTGTCTGTCTGTCGGATTGAGGCACTCGGCTGAAACTGACCGTACGGCCAAACCAGCCGCATCACACAAGTCCCGGCCTCTTTCCCCCACCCGCCCTGCGATCACGTGGACCAAGTTTTCCTCTCCCCTACTTCCACTTCTTCATCAGACTTCACAAGTGCTGTAGAGGGAGGAGGGGAATATTAAAAGGAAGAAAAAAAGCTAATAAAAAGTGAATTTTAAACATCACATTCAGATCCAATTGTTTGGCTTCAGGGATTAGCGAAAACGGAGTGGTAACTCTGTTCGTGAAAGTTTAATGAGGAACAACGTATCAAATATCTCCCATATGAATATGTAAGTGTAATACTCTTCTATACCATTACCTAGGACGTACACACGGAAGAACACATTTTATTTGGTGCTGTTCTTCCTTATATTTCCTACATGTTCCGTCATTAACCCAGCTATGTTTTGGGCCCAAAGACAAGGATTTTATGGTTATTTTTTTTTTTTTTTTTTTTTTTTTATGTTTTTGCATACATTTCACATTAGTATGTATTGAGTCCGTAACTCAAATTAGATATTGTCGAGGAGATTTTTTTCCCTGTATGCGTTATTGAACATTATTTTTTTTTCTCAAACAGAATGAAGTATTTGTTGAATAACTGTGCGACAGTAACAAATAATAATAATATAAAATATAAGAGTAAGTCCACTAGATTTTCGAAACTATCACGTCATAGAACCATGAAATTTTCTATTAATATTGTCCTTGCACACAAAGCTCAAAGTATGATGGGGTTTTGAAAAATTCGATCCCCGAGAAGGAAAAGAGGATTTGATTTTTTTTTTTTTTAATTTCCGTTCACTAGATTTCGGAAACTATTTTGTGTACGGCCTTCAAATTGTATATAAATATTTATCATGTGCTCTAGGCTAAAGATAAAATGGAGATATACGTATATATACGTATAGCGACTGTCTTTTACGCTAACATGTCGCAGGCCAGCCCCTATTTCAAACAGTAACTTCATTCACTTACATTGTGGGTCCAGGTAAATGGCGACGTTGCATTTTCATTTAACATTGGGCGCATAAAGAGTGTACAGCCCAAACGGTTCGTCCGATTTAAAAAAAAAAAAAAAATCCTTCACTTTAGATTGAAAACATCGTATTTTGAGATGTTTTTTCCTCTTACATTTTGTTGTAACTCTGATAATAACAGAGTTACTCTGTCAGGGGACTTTTCAGACATCCTATATATATGTTTCGAGAAGTTTTTCAATCTCTTCCTTGATGTACATCTCACGTAATTGTGATGCACGTTTGCACGTTAAAGAGAACAACTGTTTTAGACTGATAGTGAGTAAAGCTTGTGTAAAAAATCATTTTAATATGTTTCTCTTCTTGATATACATAAAGAATATATGTTTTGAATCCTCTCACCGATCACTTTAATATTATGCTTTGTTCCAATTTGATTTAATTCTTGCATTTTCATATTTACAATTCTCCATTTTGAATTTAACGGGATGCTATATTCAGTGCTAGTTCAGAGATTATCGCAAATCTATCAACAGATTTTTTAAATTCTGTGAGCTCGTTTAGATTCTAATGTGTCAAAATTTGCGTTTCAACTATGTTTTAGAGTATCCAATATTAGGTTTTAGATAACGCCATGTATTCAGTATTACTACTGAAATTACAACGAAATCTCATTCGTGAATTTCTATCAAGGTGTTTAGGTTCTATCTGGGAATTCCAAGTTTCTATATAAAGTACTTTCTGAGATCTTACCTGGATTTCGCAAAAACTTGTCAGGTTTACAATATAAGGGTTTAGAAGAGCATTTGTGCAAAATTTCTCCTTAGTTTTAAGGTTCAAAGGTTTGAAACTGAACGAGTCAGCGAGTTAATACAATTCTATTTTATCGATAGTTTCCAAAACAGTGAGAAAACAAAACCAATACAGAAATTTGGGTTTCGTGGTATGGCTTTGTTTTTATTTCACAATACTTTCTTAGGTACTATTTGTGTAGTTATGTAACCCAAAACTTCAACCTTGTTCTTTTTATTTTCAATTATTTACAAAATTATGGAAAACGGGGAATATATAGAGGGCATATCTTAACGTGTCGACTTTAATAAACTATTTGTAAGGAGCTTAGACTACCAGGGACTCCTTTGTATATTTACTCTGTCTCTCTGTGTGACCGTACGGAAGACACAAATCTGAAGAAATATTTGATGAATCATTACTGATTTTCGCCACAATGTAAAAGCTAAAAAATTAAGAATCGAGTTAGTTGATGGACGTGATCCATCTATATAGTTGATCCCAAGATAATGGATAATCAAAAAAACGGTTCTCCATTTAGTCCTATAGGAGTAATTATAGATCCTTACTTGATAGACTACCCACAGTGCTGTTGAGATTAACGGGTTAGTATAATGTTCAGGATATAAAACACTAATCTGTACATGGAATACAAAGCTAAAATAATACTAATTGACATTCTTCTTGACAAATTTAAAGATTTGATTTTTTTTTTATTTTCAAATATTCACTCAAATTATAGTTCATTTAATTTAAGATAAAATGTTATATTTAAGCATAGTTAAGTTAAATTTAGTTTGTAAAGGAGTTTGAAACCAAACCAAACTAAATCACGGGATATACACTGTGACACTACTACTTGTTTTAAAGACAACTGAAGACGTTTCACAAAAACTTCAGTCAAGCGTAAAAAAAGAAAAAAGAAACAAATAATTGCACAAATCTTTTTTTTTAACACGTTAAAGTTTAGTACGGAATTCTTGAGTACATCGTAACATTACTAGATTTTTTTTCCTGGTGGATACGAAACGTTGTTCATGTCAGGTACGCACCCAGAATTTTTTGTTTTGATGGGTCTAAAGTTTGGGGTAATCTAATACTACAAGACACTACACCTAGGTAGTACTGAACTGGTGTTATTCTGAACACGAAAAGATCATAAGTAATTGTTAAGTAGACCTACTGTCACATTTATTCTCAGAATTTTTTTTATTTTTTTAAGATTGATCTAGATTGTTTTTGTAAGAAAAGAAAAAGTGTAAAATAAACTCTTTATGCTACATCTATCATATCTCTTCAAAACAAATATAGTTTTATTAAGAAAGTGTACAAATGTATGTCGAATTACAAAATTTCTTGGTGGGGTGTATAGTTGTGACCGCTGAACCCTTCGCTTAGGTTTGTCCCTGGATTATGTACAGAGTTGATTAAAAAAAAACTTACTCTGTTAATGTGTAATCAATCAATAAATAAAGTTATTACTATGGTTTTACTGTCACACGAATGAGAGACGTTTTAATTGTGCTGAATTCCTGTACCATTTCTGTTTCTTATCCTATTGATTTACACAAGCGATTAATCTTCTCTTTTCTTTGATATGAACGGTAATTTTAATTATTTTATTTTATTAATTTTTCTTCACATCTATTTAAATGTTTTTTTATTTCGTTATAACTAAATTTTATTAGTTATTTCTGATAACACAATTTTGAACCTCTATCGGGCGCAATGTATGCTGTAACATTATCGGATGAAAGTAAGCTGTCATATTAAAAACATTAATATTTACTGATTTTACTGTAATGGACTGAAAGAGTACTAAAAAAATTAACTTTATTTAAATTACATATTGGAAACTAAAACAGAAGAATGAAACATCCATTAGAATAATAAAACTGCATTTTTTTTTTCTGAAATTAAATCTTTAATAAGACCAAAGATGGTAATAGAAATTTGTTACTAACAAGTCATATCATTGAATAAAACGCAACTAATTTCTTAGATTTCATATAAAAGGCGTCACATACAACATGATCATGGCATATCTATTCGTGGAAAGAGAAAGTAGGAATTAGATTTCTGGGCTTTCGGCATCTATGGCCATATTAGCCCGTTACGTATGAGGGATGACGTCCCTCAGCGATCACACTATCCGAAGAAAGGGAAGGAAGGAAGCGACCTGGGACCTATATCTTAGGTACCATCGCGGCATTTGCCTAGTGTGAATGTAGAAACCTCAGGTAAACCTCACTCAGAATGGTTAATCTGAAAAAGCTTTTACACTTTTTTTTTTTGACCGAGTGTTCCCAAAGAAAATTTAGTTTCAGAAAAGAACGAAAAGTAACGGCACTACACAATACAATGAACTGCGAGGAACAACAATGGGGCAAAATAAGAAGCTACAGTGGAGCCAGCCCAATTCCCCGAAAAATTCTAATTTTGGCAAATAAAAATGTTTGCTTTTCACCTCACAGATTATATGCGCCCGCCGGAAGGTCAATATTTAATAATAAATTTAATTTAAAATTACATATATTTAGAATCCAAATTCATTTTGAGAAACCAGGCTTGTAGAAGAAAACAGCAAAAATCACATCATTAAAATTCAGGGAAAACAGAAAAATAATCCTCCATATAAATCAATGGACTGAATACAAAATTGCCTTGGATATTTAACTCCGTTAAAGCATAATATTTCTTCCTTGTAATATTATCCTTTAACAGTAGCAAGTAAAAATAAGTGGAAATTTCTCTCTCTTTTTCTCAGTAGAAGCTTTTTGCTGGTTAAGATTATTGCAAGACACAAACTTACGCTGGCTTAATCTAAAAGTTTTCACTCGGAGTTCAACTTACCATGAACAGCTCTTCCCAACACAACATCCGAACACTCTGGAAGTGCAAACAAGTTTTGGATTTCTCGCATGTCTCATGGGTACTCTCGCCAATTCGGTTCGACTCAGTGAACTTCTGAACATTAACTCGAGATGGAAAAACGGTCGCCAAGTTTTAAGATGAAGTCGTCCTTAGTTTCAAAAAATCCTCTTCTTGTCAAGACTTACAAGAGACCGGATATATTTTTTCCTTCTTTTAAGCTTTTGCGAAACAAATTTTAAAATGGATTTGTTACTTAGTTTTTTTTTTTTTTTAACTTTTTGTTTGTGTGTGTGTGTGTAATTCTTGTAATTGTGTAGGCAGACTAGGCTGTTAGTCACACAACTTTTCAAGGTAAGAACGATTCCATAGTATGCTAATTGACTGGTTGTTATCAGAAAACGGAAAAACAAGAATTTGTTATCAAAACCTTGAGATATGGACAAGAAATTCCTGTTTGATACATCGGTGGTAGTTCATTTTTCTCCTTTCTTACACAGCCTTTACAATGCCCCTCTTTTAAGTACAATTTAAACCATTGCAGCATACGGTAGTTTAAGTATGGTAATTTTAAAGTATCTTAGCTATTTGTTTAGCCAGTTAAAGTTTCCCGTATCCAGTAAATTACTGACAATATTAGATTAATGGACATCTTTTATCGGATTTTACAAATGTAAATCCAAGTTAATAGGATCTGTATTCAAGATTATACAGTAATATTTTACTGTCCGTTGTATGATGTAAAAAGAAAATATTTACGATTGGAGGAAAGGCACAGAGAACAGGCAGGACACGAGAAGGGATGGTAATGGAATAAACGAACATTGGCAGTGTACGCGTAGTCATGAATCCACGAGTAGTATGCCTGCAAAAACTATCGCCTACGCCATTGATGATCCTGCTTGGCAGCGTACGCATAGTCATGAATCCACGAGTAGTATGACTACAAAAACCATCGCCTACGCCATCGATGCTGCTGCTTGGCAGAGTACACATAGTCATGAATCCACGAGTAGTATGCCTGCAAAATCTATCGCCTACGTCATCGATGATGATGGTTCGCAGTGTATGCGTAGTCATGAATCCATGAGTAGTATACCTGCAAAAACCATTGCCTACGCTAGGCTGAGCAAACTTTGATGTTACAATTATCCAGAAGGGAATGACTGATCAACCTATACATTAGAAGCCATTACTCTACGTTATATATCGCTGCATTTTCTGAAATTCGAAATTAGTAATCAACTCAACTATTAGAAATAAACAAGTAACAGTGTCACGTGTACTCCATGTGAAGGAGTTTCTTTTGTGTGGTATGATTTTTCTTAGTTAATACTGAAACCAGAAATGATGACGTATTTCTACCATTTCCGGTTTTAGTATACACATTAGAATGGTAGTGGAATATATCGTTGGGACGCATAACTGGTTGCAGAAAACCGCTTTACGTTATCTATTATCATTTTTATTGTATAGCGACCAACGTTAATACCGGAAGCAGTTGGTCTGTGCCACTTCCGGTTTAAATAAAGGGTTAAAAGTGAAGATAGTATATCTATTCTTAGAGTGCTATACCGATTAAAAAAACAGCTTCTCGTTATCTCTGATCGTTTTTTTTTTATATAGATCAATATTGATCTACGATATAGATCAATATTAAAACCGGAAGTTGTAGTGTTTTCTATCACTTCTGGTTCTAATAGAGAGTTAAAGACGGAAATGAAATGTGCTCTTGGGACGCTTGATTATTTTGAGGAAACCGCTTCTCGCTATCTAGTACCGTTTTTACTCTACATTGATCAACGTTAAAACCGGAAATGGTTAATTTCTCCCAGTTCCGGCTTGAATATCACATCCACTAGCGATCTCGAGTCCTAACTTTTGACTCTGTACATCCCGGCTAAAATTGATGATGATCAATCAGGTACTTCTTGAGACTTATTGTCTTCCTGGTCGGATAGGCACACAGACTGACAGGGTAAATTTATGAAGGAGTGTTGATAACCAGCCCCCCATTCTTTTTTTTAAATAAAAAAGGGATTATCATGCCATAGCATCATAATTCGTGTAGCATGACTACTATTGATATGGACGATCCTGAGTTCGACTACCGCTGGGCCACAGAATTCTTCGATGTTTCTTCAGTATTTGCCAGTGGAAGAATTAAGCACTAGCGGACTTCAGTCTAAGAAGTAAGAAATGTGGGCAATAGGCATAGATATGTTGACCATCTAATGAAACCGAATTACTAACAAACGGTTAGGAAGTCTAGAATCCTCCTTGACTTGTCGTTCAACGAAGTCATTCGTTCGTTCTTAATAATTCTTCGTAGCTGGAGTTTCCTATCTTAACTCATTTATTTGTATCACAAGTTGTAGACACAGATAATGGTCAGTTTCCAATGGAAATACCTACCCAGAAACGGAGGATATTAAAATTCAGCCACAATCTAACGTTTACGGGAAAAAAGTGCATTTCAACCTTGTAAACCTTTGCAAATGGTTTTTAAACGGATTATATACTTTTTTGTCGTGACGACGCTGTTAGTAGAGGTAAATGAAGCAACATAATCAGTTGTGAAGTAATGGCCACTAGATTACGTGTCATCGCAGTAATTGCCTCCCATTTCTCAACTATTCTATACGGCACGTTATAAACGCTGACAGGGGTCAAACATGGCGGTCGAGCGCAATGACCGCGGGAGATGAACTTCGATGTTGGCAAGTTGATGGATGGTTTGCCAGGTAATGGGCTTCATCAGGAGGACCACCTGTTAAGATTACGAGAATCTCCATGGTAACCACGCCACGGGAATTCTCTGTCGTCGAGAAAAGGGTAGAATGTCTATCTATTCCTGAACAAGCTCTTAAAAAAGTACAATCGCTAAAGACATAGAAAAATAGGAGAGGTTACACAAATGAAAAGGTACACAATAGTCGAAACGTCACCAGGATATTTTGCAACAAGGAATTCAAACGAAGGGCGATGGATAAGTTTTCTATATAGATATTTGCATTATCATATTGTTATAGCGCTACATACATGTAAATTTGCTGATTATAATATAGCCACAATTATGCAAGAAAATCAGACACATTGTTTTTTAAAGTTAGTTTAGTCCTCATCACAGATAACCTTTTGCAATCCCGGTTGGCGCGGGTTTAGGTTCACTAACCTCAATGGAGCTTGAGCTCATTAATCTCAATGAGGATCAAGTTAACTCAGACTAGAAGTTCTCATAAAAGTTCGTGCTAGATCGATCTCGAGCTCATTAACGTCATTCGACTTGCACTCACTTGTGCTCGCCGTCATTAACCTCATTGGGGCGGCTCGAACTCACTGGGACGCGAGCAGAAGTATGTCCCGTTTTTCATCTCACTTGGCGCTGATTGGCTGAGGGACGTCATGTGATCTGATTACATGGTAGATGTCATCAGATCACACGACGTTCATAAGCCAATCAACGCCGAGTGAGATGAAAATCATGGCATACTACTCGGGTTCTGGCTTGTGCTACATTATTGAGCCGGAAAGCCAACTCGCGAGTTTGAATATCCCTGATTTTCACTGGTAGAACCATGGTATACGTCAATAGGACCAAATAATTTTTAATATAATCTACACAGTTGTCGTCCTTCTAAACGATTAAGAAAAAAACTCATCTACAATCTCGCGTAAAGCACAGAATCATTCCACTCCACGAAACAGAAACTTGGTCAGTGAATTTCCACAGTTGTCACTTTCGTACCGTTTGCACCACATAACAGAGCGCCATCAATTTGTCTTCTTTGGAAATCAGAGAAGTCGCCCATTTTACATATCACTGTCTGCCCAGTACATTGTACACTGACGTTCTACTGTTCGTCACGTAGTACGGAGTTGGCTTTATACACCACCAATAACAACACGGTGCTGCGGTCGCCGCCTGCCCGTTGCTAATGTAGATATCTGATGTGTTTTCAACTTCAGGTTTTCCCACTAAATTGATAAGTATCTGCATATTACAAGCAAAAATGTTATCAAAAAATTCTTTGACAAAGAACCAGTCAATACTTTTAGGTGAAAATTACAACAGAAAAAGTCAAATTTTGTAACACATTTTATTTTTTAAAAAAATCGTACATGAAAATAAAAAAGAATCACAAAGACAATATATTAATAATAAGCGATTTTCAGAATTGTTCCGACCTTCACCAAACTTCACATGGAGACAGAGTTTGGCTTGCTGAGTATGCATGTGAAAAATTTTCCTGTACAGATATTTGGTTTCCGAGCTATGGAGCATCAAAGTTAGAATTCAAACTTTGTCAAATTTACCCCTCACATTTTCACTAACTGCTATTGTGCACTTATAATAAAGATAATAGACTTATAATCCGAAATCTTGAGAAGTACGATAGTAAAGCTTCAGATTTCATAATTATCTATCTATCTATATAAATAAAAGTGACTATGTTTGTGACTTTACAACACTTGAACCACCGATCTAGATCAAATTTTGAACATAGATGAGGTTAGTGCCTGGGATGGTTTTTATTATTTCACTTTGATGGTGCAACTTAGGAGAGGGGGAAAGGGAAGATTATAAAAATGATCGAAAATGACCGATATTAGTGCCGAATCAATAGTTTTCGGGGTCGCTGAGATGAACAATTATATTTTGGATGCCGTTTAAATCCAAATTCAACCTCGCAAGTTGGAGGAGGGGTAGGTGGCAGATATATAAAAATGATCGAAAATGGCCCGATATTAGTGCCGAATCAATAGTTTTCGGGGTCGCTGAGATGAACAATGACACTTCCGATGCCGTTCAAATCGAAATTCAGCCCTGCAACCTCAGAGGTTTTCTTATTATAGGGCAAAAGCAATTATGCACTTTACAAATTAGAAAAAAAGTTTTAAAAAATAAATAATAATGTAAATTCTTCAAGGCTGATTTTAAGAATTGAAGCCATTTTCTGGTACTTAAATTGCTTCCTCCAATTCTTACGTTCAGCCTTGTGCATGGATAGATTGGATTAAGACGACGGAGGCGCTCAGAACAATCGCATTCACCTAAGGGGCTAAAAGGTTGAGAACCACTGCTGTAAGAAACATGGACATATTTTATCTTCGACCAGTTCATGAGTTAATAATCACATGTGCAAGAATGTCCTTGCGCATTGACCTCATTCTGTCGCTATAATGTTTTTTTCTGGTTTTCATATAATTGTAACTATAGGGTCTACATTTTACAATGCCAGTCAGTCTAACGTGATTTGTGGAACTCTCAGTAATCACACAAGACAATCATCCTCTGTATTGTGGCTATGAAATAGCATTATCGGTTCCATGTAAGTTGTAATGAACATCATAACTATGCGTTTTCTCGAGGCTCTATTGTCCTCTCACACATTCTCATTCCACCTTTGTTTTTTGGTAATCATTCACTTTCATCAATCATTCTTGCTCTTTAGTCCAAAGAAAATAACTATGTGACGTAAAATTGATTTAAAAAACACATATTATAAAGGAGTTAGATCACTACGAGATATTGTGGATTCTTCCTGTATGTCTTCTTCGTTTATTGAACCATCATTCTGTATTTGTTAATAAAATAGAAACACGAGATTTCCTATTTTTCCACTCTGACCAACTGATAAATCATTATTTTTCGCTTCCTAGTTTATGTCTGTTTCCTAAATACAACTTCAGCCATAACTCTCTCAGCATAATTCTTTATTTTCTATTTTCGACTAATACATTAAAAAAAAAAAGCACGTGTGGATGATGGACGAAATAGCAAAGGAACATCGAACAAAACTCCTGGACAGGGTTACACGACAGAGGGTTAAGAGTGCAACACGAAGTTGATTCGAGAAGTTCTTTTATTAAGACTAGCCTTAGATCACCATCATTTGTATGACAGAAGTGTCATACATCATAGTACCAAGGAACCATCATAATCATGAAAAGAAAACCTAACTCCTTCACGTTTCATTGAAGGAAAGAGAAATCACGATGTCTATACTAGAGGCCCAGGTTCAAGTCCTGCGAGAGAGAACACAGATCTACACGTAGTTATCATTGATGTAGTGTATGATTGTTTCAACTTAACAGCTTATCCAGGAGTTTATAACTGCATCATGGCTGAGATACAGTAGAATCTTTCCTTCACCTGTTATTTATGTCTGTTGGATCTTTTCTATTAACGAATTGACAGGTTTCATTAATTGTCATTAATTGCATTATTTATATATTTGCCGTGCTAATTCGATCCCAGATTGATTTCTCTTGCAATGCTGAGCACCATATCCACATTCTCTCAGTTAAGCAACCTTTTATAGAAGCTAATTTTAGGGGTTTTCCTCAAAAATTGCAGTACAGCAAGAATATACTTAGGTATATAGATAATACATATGATAAATAGGAATATCTAGGGATTAATTTTGACGTTAAAGAAAAAAAATGTTACATGTGAAATTATCTTTAAGTCCTCAAAAATTAAGAACTCTGGCTCGCCAGAACTCATCACATCGGAAATTACATGTCTTCTCAGGAACCAAAACTGGGATTGCACATACGAATACAGGTGTGCGAGCTAAGTATGAATAACAACAGATTAGTATGAATCATAAAGTATCATAAATAATTAAATATTACGACCCTAAGAAAGATGCATCCAAAAGCCTGCACTTTCAATTCTCACGGTTGTAGTTGTGATCGATTCTATGGCTCTCCTACTTTCCTTGAACGATTTTGGTCAACTTGGTTAACTTAAGAATTTAGAGAATAGTTGCTTAGATTACCTGGCAACGCCAATTGCTACCTGAATTCGATGATACGAGACATAAAACGATTTCAGTACACAGTGTATCGCTTTCCTCTTCTTCTTTCAACGCACACCAATATGTCAGCGAAGCCACAAATTATTATTCCTGTGTGCTGTGTTGACTAAATAGTTCTTTACGTACATGCTATCCATTTTAGGTACACATAATATTATTTCATTATTTATAGGCTATAATTCTTTTGTCAGGAAATGCATTCCTAGCACCTTATAAATTATATTTTGTAGGAGGAATTGCATTGTTGGCTGTGTTCGGTGCAGATTTACTTCAGGAAGGCTTAACTGTTACGACTATAAATACAGCGACCGGGCACACGACGGGAAAAATCGAGTGCATTTAGAAGGAAAATCCGTAGATTCCGGCTCTAGGCGACTTTCTAGCACTGCTTCTGCCACAGGAAGAGAATTGCAGTCTGTGTTGTAGTGCAGATTCTCTATATTGGGTTGGACTCAGGTCAGGATCGATGGTGCTAGGCTACATATTCCTTATTTTGAATGTATGTTCCTAGAGATTTTCTAGATACTGTTACGTACTCAGTTCTTTTTCCCGAATGTTTATTTCTAGCCAGAAGGAACTTCTACATCATACACAAAAATGGGACTGTGTAGTGTCCGCACACAACAATTTTTATCAAAGTAAATGACTATAATTGTCTGAATTCTGCAGCTACCGATGGAGAACCAATGATTTTCTTCTATTTACGGTTCTACAGAATGGCAACAAACCAGTACGTCTTAGCAACAAACCAGTACGTAGCCTGGCACAATCTTGTGTATGGTATAAAATCCTACTAAATTTCTGCTCTCCGGATTTTCTAGACTAAAAATCAGTCTTATTTTTTCCTCTCTCTCTCTCCCAGTGCATATGTCATAATAAGCAGGGGGTAAAATTGAGGAGGAACGCGGGAGGACGCCATTACCTCCACTTCCAAAAAATATCTATGGCATCCCCCCACTTCTTTAAATAATATAATGGGAAAAGTTAGGCACGGGGTACGGCGTGACGTCATCCATCCCCCTACCAGAACCCTTTTTTATCCGATAATAACTGCAGTTCAAAAAACAAATCAACCTGTGCTAGTTACCGCTAAAAAGTGCGAATTCTATCTAACCTAGTCAGCGCAGAGGCGGAGCAGGTGGGTCCACACGGTAGCACAGGGGTGCGTCCGTAGGATGCAGGCGTATCAGTGCCGGTAGGTACAGAAGTAAACGAGTATGGCGCATTTTAAAAACCTACTGTTGCATATAAGAAATAAAGAAGCTACCTTGCAGTGGAACATTTCCTTCACATAGCATTTAAAAGTTCATCATGGCTATCTTACGTAACATTGCGTGGTTACTAGCATATAATTTGTATTACGTTTCGTAACATTAGGTCTATGTTGCTAATTTATAGTTGTTCTTCATTTATGCGGCGTTTCTCAACCTTTTTTCCTTTAGAGCACACCAAAATATGTTTCAAACTTTCACGACACCCCTGCATGTGATTTTTTCCTTAGATGCAAAAAAGCAAACACATAAAAATACATATAATACTTTTTTTTTTAAATTATCGAACTACTATGAGATACAACGTGTGAGAGACAAGTGTGAAATCAAGTCGATTGGCGATAAATTATTTTCTTCTAAAAGTAATTTTTTTGTGGAAGATCTTAGATCGCGCTACACCAACGTGTCGCAACACAGCGGTTGAGAAACGCTGTGCTACACATCTTTCCTCCTGAAGAACGCAAAGCTAATACGATTATATTTCATTTTTATTTTTGATACTTGGAAAAGGGGATCAGGTTCGAATCCAAGTATCAGAATTGAAGGACTTAATCTGAAATCCATAAAACCTTGGTTTTGAGTTTTCAGCCCGAAATCCCAAGATACTGAAATCCTGTGGCTATATAAGGTGGGACAAACAATTTAAAGTACAAACCAAACCAGTGCTCATATTTATACCCGTAGCCATTTATGAAGACCGAACCCATGACCACGCTCGCGCCAGCTCATTTATCATATCTTTCCATAGGCGCAACTTACTCATTTCCTTTGAATATGACGAACAGCCCGTAGCTCTAATAGAACCCTTGTATACTTTTACTTAGGATAGTATTGCTCATGAGACAAGACGAGACGAGACTCACTATCACTTAAAACCTATTTCTGGACACTGAATCCATATCAAAAAGCCATTACTCACTATCTCTTAAAACCTATTTCTGGACGCTGAATCCATATCAAAAAGCCATTACTCACTATCTCTTAAAACCTATTTCTGGACGCTGAATCCATATCAAAAAGCCATTACTCACTATCTCTTAAAGCCTATTTCTGGACGCTGAGTCCATATCAAAAAGCCATCACTCCTATCTCTTAAAACCTATTTCTGGACGCTGAATCCATATCAAAAAGCCATTACTCACTATCTCTTAAAACCTATTTCTGGACGCTGAATCCATATCAAAAAGCCATTACTCACTATCTCTTAAAACCTATTTCTGGACGCTGAATCCATATCAAAAAGCCATTACTCGAGACAAGACAACCCCAAAAACCTGTCTCCTGGGTAACAGTAGCTCCGAACTATTAAATCTGTAGTTTGTATCATGTTATCCTGAGATATTGTTAAAGAATGTAAAAGATTGTCGAATATTTTTTTAAGACTTCTAAACGTAGAAACTATGCATAATTACAGTACAAAACGATCATGTTCATCCGTATTTCTCTCTGTAAATATGTAACAGAACGAAAACGGAAGACTTACTGTTTTGTTTATGTGGATTCAGTGTCCAGAGACTATGTTTCGTCCCTTAAATCTTCCTTACGACTGTAAGTGGTAAATTTAAGAACCATTTCTGGTTTCTGCATTGGATTCCCGTAGAGCATAAACAGTAACATCTAACGAGAAAAGATCTAATATCTTCCTATTCCCCAGAGGGTAATAACGATTAACAGATAATGAGAAATAGATTTTTTAAAAATGGAGTCGGTGTCTCAAGTATTGGTTCAAGATCTCATCCTTATCCTTCTATTGAGTGTCCCTTAGTGACCGAGATGCGTACGTGCTCCCGGTTCGATTCCCGCTGGAGTTATTTGCATCAGATATATACAAGATAGAAAAAAACAAATTACACCAATAAATTCCTGAGCTCAAGCTAGTGTTATTTGATGTGTCGTACACCCCCTTCCCATTTAAAAAAAAATGACTTGAATCCAAAATGGTGGATTTCAAGATGGCGGTCATGAATGACATACACTCCAAAAGTTGCGGCCCCTCGTCAAACCTCTGTTTTCATCATCACTTTTTACCTTTCCCGTCGATTTTCAAACTTATGCAGGTGTCCAAGGACTTTTGACTCACCCTGTATATCCGAATAATGGTTCGAACCTCACTTTAAATAATAGACCGCGTCGCGTCTCAAGTAGACGCAATACTGAAAAGGAACGCTAATCACATCATCTAACCAATCCTTTATTAAAACCGGAAATGATAAATTTATGACTTCCGTTTTTAAATTTTGATTTTTTTAAAATCTGTTGTAGATTGATAATGTGAAACAAGCTTAGTTGTTTGAATACGCCAGTCATCTTAAGCAGATTACTATGGCACGAGAGCTAATATATATATATATATATATATATATATATATATATATATATATATATATATATATATATATATATATATATATATATATATATGTGTGTGTGTGTGTGTGTGTTATGTGTCTGATTCCTTTGTTCTATTACCATGTTACATAAGCAAACGCTCAGTTAATCACAACCAATAACATATATAAGTAGTGAGTATGAACTACGCGTACATTAGAGAGTCTGGATGTCCGTGATTTCAATAAAAACTCTTGATGCTACTTGAGTAGATAAAGAAAATGATGGATAGTTTCGAAGAGAAATACAAGAGATATTACTCATATGACGCAAGGAATACGTATCTAGAGTACATAATGACACACCTATGAATACATCTGACAGTGTAAACATGCCCCTCCCTATTGATTGATTTAAGAAAAAAAGAAATATTGAGAGTAAAAAAAAAAAAATAATAACAGCGTTGTTATTGTCACTTGGCAGCATAGTAGTTAGTAGTAGTACCATGTTATATGACCTATTTTTTTATTTTTTTATTTTGCCGGAAAAGAAAACCGTATTGCCTTCTTTTATCAATTCATAATAAAAGTTTTAAAGATTTTTTTTACGGTGTGTGTGTCTGTGTGTGTAGGAGTAGTGATGGAAAGTAGTTCTTCTGTGCTCTTATTAAGAAGGAAACACTAAAGGGAATTGTGTTGTTAATGCAGAAGGTAAACACATATGTGGTCACTTAGTGAAAGTCCCCTCTAATTGGTTAGTGTGTGTGTGAGATTTGCTTTGCCACACACATGGTAGCGACAACGGTTGACAAAACAAAGAAATTAAAAAAAAAAACATATGTGAATTGAAATGATTGTTTTTGTTTTTCTTTCTTTTTTTTACTTTGAGAGAAAAATAATAAAAATATTCGTGGTAATTAAATTAGAGCTAAGGTTTTTACTTTCTTTCTTTGTGTAGGGCATTGTTTGCAATATACTTAACACCGCTTATAAAAAGAACCAAAAAAGTTCCAGATTTAAAAAAAATCATATATTGAATTTGACAGCCGTTTTCACATTTTTTCTTCCCGCAATACTGCAAAAAAAAAAAAAAAAAAAAAAAAACTTAAGAATATTAAAAATTTTATAACTTATCTCTTTTAGGAGGTACAACATGATGTAATCCAAACAGCCAGAGTTTTCTTTGAAGTTCCTCGTTGTTAAGCAGTACGACTAAAAAAAGAATGTATGATGTTATAATTAATTGAGAAAGTTACGTTACGAAATTGTGGGTTTCTATCCTGATGGAGTATAGAGTTTTTGTTGTTGTTCTTTTTCTTTTTCTTTTTTCGGTAAGAAATGAACTTTTAGGAGAGTTGCTGCTGGAATTGTCACATGTACTTATGAGAACAAAGTTTGCATAAGCAGTACAGAAAAAGAAAGGGCAAGTGAGTTCTGTTTCACAGTGCGAGGCTACGATAGGTTTCCAAACTATCCGAATTAAATGTTCAAACTTGAAGTACTATAGGTTCCAATAGAGAATAAGATCAAATAACTACTCCTGGACACTGAATCCGTATCAAAAAGCCATTACTCACTATATCTTAAAACCTATTTCTGGACGCTGAATCCATATCAAAAATCCATTACTCACTATCTCTTAAAACCTATTTCTCGACGCTGAATCCATATCAAAAATCCATTACTCACTATCTCTTAAAACCTATTTCTGGACGCTGAATCCATATCAAAATCCATTACTCACTATCTCTTAAAACCTATTTCTGGACGCTGAATCCATATCAAAAAGCCATTACTCACTATCTCTTAAAACCTATTTCTGGACGCTGAATCCATATTAAAATCCATTACTCACTATCTCTTAAAACCTATTTCTGGACGCTGAATCCATATTAAAATCCATTACTCACTCTCTTAAAACCTATTTCTGGACGCTGAATCCATATCAAAATCCATTACTCACTATCTTTGACCGTTTTCTCGATGGGGATCAACGTTTAAACCAGAAATGGTTAATTTATACTATTTCCGCTTTAAACAGAGAATTAACGGATATTGTGAAATTTAGTTTTGTATTTTTAAGATACTAAATCAATTCCAAAAAAACGCTTCTCGATTATATTTCTTACCGTTTTTGCTCTGATATCTGTTAACAGATATATATACTCGTAGACAGACAGGCACTGTTGTCTATAAAACTTCCGATGCTTATGCATAACATAGTTTGATAGTCTAAAAAAGTTCTTTTAATACAAGTGATGGTCAAAGTATAATGTACTGATGACGGCCAGGACAAAATAAAGATCACACTTAGAGGCCAGGGAAATTAAAAATAAGTAGGCCACTAGATATCAACATACAACAATAAAATTTTAAGAATTTAATATATAGTGTTATTATTTTTCAAATATTAAAATACACGTGTAGTATATTTATGTAAAAAAAAAAAAAAAAAGTTTTTTCTTCGTTTCTTTTCCTTTTGGATAGATCGGCATCTGGGCTTTAATTGTAGTGGTTGAATAGAAGATCAGTGTCCCTTTGAGCATCAAGGTTATATGAGTCGGTGGACCTACAACGTAACGGGAGATACCAATCACTTAAGTCTTCATCCCGGCGAAATTAAAATACCGCTAATTTTACAGTAATTATGTGATATATTCAAATAGATAAAAGATAATCGAAATGTGGAACAAGAGCGCCCTAGACGATATCATTTTACATGAGATATCGGTATCACGACTCACTTATCTGCTTTCGATTTCGAGCCATTTTTAAAATCGGCATTTATTTTCGCGTTTCTAAACAGCTGAAAACGGAAAGCCACTAGGTGACTTGTGATAACGGTACCTTACGCAAAATAATATTGTCTAGGGCGCTCTTGTTCCATATTTCAATTATCTTTTATCTATTTGAATATATCACATAATTACTGTAAAATTAGCGGTATTTTAATTTCGCTGGGATGAAGACTCTTAAGTTCCTACAAGGAATCGAACCCGCATCGAAGGTGTGTACGCTATCTTGTCATTTGACTTGAATATGAAATATTGTATGAACAATTCCAGGCAGTGTCATGTGGAGTAGGTGCTGAGCATACTTCATGTTCACAGGTTTCTTAAAAGATAATCTTATTTGATCCCATTTCATTACTTATGTTGATTTGTATGCTAAATGAGTGGTAGAAGTGTGGAATGAGAAAAGAAAGAGGAAATTTTTAAGGAAACCCAGGAGGAGGGTATTGTATAAGTTGCTTTGTAATACGCATTTTTTTTTGGTGTATAAAATAAGTAGTTTATTTCGATACAAATTAACAAGTGTGCACCATGGCTCAGGCGATCTAAATTTGTGGTATGGTGTTTGCGGGTTTTCTCGGGGTTCTCCCGTTTCCTGCTACGTTCTCATTCCACCAATTATTTCATAAATATTAACTTTCATTAATCATCCATTTCCTTTAGTCATTAACCATCCGTCTCCTTTAGCCTAAAGAACATAAACTTTTTTTTTTCAAATTAACAATGGTCTTTTTCTGTGTAATGAAATCTTTCATTCAAAATATGTTTGCATGGTTGATTTTTTATTACATAAGTTAATTCACAAAGTTTGCGAATAATGACTTGAATTAGAAACTTTTATAGTCAGTTTTATTGAATTATTTAAAAGAAAGAAAGAAGATCACTTCATTCCAAATTACTGGAATTGAATCTTCTTCTCGCGTGAGAGAAAGTATTGCTAATTTTCCGAGGGCTAAGCTACAGAAGAAGAAGAAAGAGAATAGTTGTGTACTATTTATAAGCGGAGTCTCTTTAATTATCCTCCAAATTATTTTTTACTACCAAATATAAATGCAAGCTAAAACGATCTTATTGTAAAAACATTATCTATTAAATAATATGTTATAATTAGAAACAAGAAAAGCATTGCTTTCTTTAAAGGAATATAACTTATTAATTATTTAAAATTAATAACAATCAGGTCCAGCGCATTAATTGGATATGTTTTGAGACCTGTACAGCAAGGGCAACGGCACTATCCTATTTTAGGTCCACATAAACTCGTAAAATTTACGGAATAGAAATGTAATCTTTTTCCACAAGAGCAAAGTATAAGTAATCAAAGTATATGAGAATCTTACTTGTGACATGAGTAACAGATAGCAATACATTAATGGCAAACAGCAAAGTCGCAGACTTGGAGGTGTGCACAGTATAAAAATAAGACCAAAGCAAATCACTTTTATTAAAAGTGATTTGCCTTGGTCAGATTTTAGTTTTACGTCAAAGAAGCTTTACAGCTAAGAATGAATAGAATTCATGCAGAGAATGTTAAAAAGGGAAATTATCACATACAAATCATTTACGCTATCACATGCAAATCATTTACGCTAACAAAGCAGGAATCCATTCTTTCTTCACTGTTGATGAATTAATGATTTGTTTTGAGTTTAATGTCATTTTCGTCACCGAAACTGTATAAGACGTGTACTTAACAGCTAACATGAAGTCTTATCTATATGAGATCCAACTATCAATCGAATCAGGTCTCCCAAGCGGAAAGCAGAATTGTAGATCATTATCGTTTGTTTGTTTGTTAACAACATTGAACGAAACTTTAAAGAGCTTAAACCAATCACTCGGCGATTTTTAAGTTATTGATATGTACGTTTAGTACACTACAAGTCCTACTGTCTTCGTTGTTGGATTTCTTGACAGGAATCACTACTTTTTGCATTGAAGAAGCTCCCAACTGCCCTCATGCCCGTGGGTAAACCGCACTATCAAATGTTATATGGTTTTACCGAATTCTCATTTACTCAAGTAGTACTGATCAGGGTTTCTTTTCTCTATAATAAATAATGATCAGTGTTGAAACTGGAAATCTTGGAAATTTCTATCACTCCTGGTTTGAATTGAATGGAGGGATACGAGAAAAAAGATATCTATTCTTAAGAAAAACTATACCTATTCTTAAGAAAAATTATACCAATTCTTAGGAAAAACGATACATATTCTTGAGGAAAAGCTATACCTATTCTTAGGAAAAACTATACTATTCTTAAGAAAAACAATACATATTCTTAAGAAAAACTATACCTATTCTTAGGAAAAGCTATACCTATTCTTAGGAAAAACTATACTATTTTTAAGAAAAACTATACCTATTCTTAGGAAAAGCTATACCTATTCTCAGGAAAAACTATACTATTTTTAAGGAAACCTATACATATTTTTTTAAAAGAACTATACCTATTCTTAGGAAAAACGATACAGATTCTTAAGAAAAACTATACCTATTCTTAGGAAAAGTTATACCTATTCTTAGGAAAAACTATACTATTCTTAAGAAAAACTATCTATTCTTAGGAAAAACGATACATATTCTTAAGAAAAACTATACATATTCTTAGGAAAATCTATACCTATTCTTAGGAAAATCTATACTATTCTTAAGAAAAACTATACATATTCTTAAGAAAAACTATACCTATTCTTAAGAAAAAGTATACCTATTCTTAAGAAAAAGTATACCTATTCTTAGGAAAAGCTAAAACCTATTCTTAGGAAAAACCATACCTATTCTTAGGAAAAACTATACCTATTCTTAAGAAAACGATATCTATTCTTAAGAAAAACTATGCCTATTAGGAAAACTATACTATTCTTAGGAAAAACGATACATATTCTTAAGAAAAACTATACCTATTCTTAGGAAAAACTATACCTATTCTTAGGAAAACTATAGTATTCTTAAGAAAAACTATATCTATTCTTAGGAAAAACGATACATATTCTTAAGAAAAACTATATCTATTCTTAGGAAAAACTATAGGGGTATACATATTCTTAAGAAAAACTATACATATTCTTAGGAAAAGCTATACCTATTCTTAGGAAAAACTATACTATTATTAAGAAAAACTATACTATTCTTAAGAAAAACTATACCTATTCTTAAGAAAAACTATACCTATTCTTAGGAAAAACTATACCTATTCTTAGGAAAAGCTATACCTATTATTAGGAAAAACTATACTATTTTTAAGAAAAACTATACCTATTCTTAGGAAAAACTATATCTATTCTTAAGAAAAACTATTCCTATTTGGAAAAACTATACCTATTCTTAGGACGTTGTATCTATATCAAACCGCCATTTCTCGCTCTACGACAGATTAGTATTAAAACTAGAAGAGGTAGCATACTTCTATCACTTCCGATTTTAGTAGAAAGATAAGGTTAGAGATAGGACATATTGCTGAGACGCCCTGAATTGAATTAAAAAAAAAAAAAAACGACTGTTTCTCGCTATCTATTACCATTTGTCCTATAGTGATTAATGTTGAAACCGGAAATGATTTGATTTCTACCACTTCCTGCTTGAATAGAGCATTAAGAGAATAGACGGAATCTATTCTTGAGACATTAATTACATATCGAAAACAAATATTTCTACCGTTTTTGCAATGATAACAAACAGACATACCGTTCTGTATATGACTTGCTACACTCATGGAAAACATAGTTGGGAAGTCTAAAAAAATATATATATAATATTAGAACCAGATTCTAGAATGTAAAATCACTTTCTACACATTAAATTAACGAATTAATCATTCTCCATTCAAATTACAGTCACCAACAATTTATAGAATTATGATAATTACCGATACTTTCAATAAAAGACAATAAATCGTCTCTATACGACACTTTTATATTTATACACATTTATAACGCTGAGAGGATTAGGTAAAAGAATTAGACGCAATTAACTTAGAATGCAATTATTACTATTATAATAATATTAAATGCATATTTTTTATTATAACTTGAAAAAAAATTTCACTCTTGTTACTTGTCATGTTATGACAATGTGGAAGGGGGAAAAAATAAGGAAAGTGCTCTCTACGCTTCAGCAAAGAAACATACTCTATATATGAAAAAAATACTTGGCTTTTTTATTTTAGAAGTTTCCACACAATGGTACTTCTTCCTATGTATTTAGGGTTCAGTGGTTTGCACTATTACCATTCGTTGCTGTTGGCCTCACTTGAGCACAAAAATACACGAAACACAGTTAAGAGAGATTTGAAGAAAACCATGACCAACTCAACTATGTTTTCGATTTCACTTGCTACTTTTTCCTCGAAATTATCCGTTTTTTTTTTTTTTGGAGGGGGGTCCATCACATTTTGTCCATTTGCTTAATTTCTTCGTCCATTTGCTTTTGTCCATTTTCTTTAAAAAAAAAATCAACGCTTACTTACTGCACGAAATTATTTCACATGTTCGGAAAATTCAATCCGATCATATATTGATTATATATCTTAAAATGTCAATTTTAACGGTGTGGAGTATCCATTCTACGAGAGTAAGTCAAATATTATCCGCAATATCGCTATATATTTTCTTATATTGTTTCTATTGGCCTCTGTCCTCGTTTATTTTATTGTTATGCTGTTGTGGTCATGTTATGAAAATTTGATTCCAATGCCTCCATTCATTTTCTTTTTGTTGCAGATAGATCATGGCCGCTCCATTAGAAGTTTGCACCAAAGAAGAACAACGAACAGTGATCCAGTTTTTGTGATCGGAAGGTGTATCAGAAGCCACACAATGTACCACTTCATCCATAGTCACTCGTCTGTCTAACAGAACCATGTTACGAGCACGTTCAATGTTATCATTTGTAGCCATAGATGGTCGTTTGGCTCCTTCCTCGTGCGTGTGCAACCATTTTTGAATTTTTCAGTCCATTCGTAGACATTCTGTTAGGGCAATACACTGTTCCCATGTTGTGCCGAAAGTCTTTGATGGATTGCGGCCCCTGATACATCTTCCGACCACAAAAACCGGATCACTGCTCGTTGATCCTCTTTGATGCAAACTTCTAATGGAGTGGCCATGATCTATCTGCAACAAAAGAAAGATAAATGGAGGAATTAGAATCAGCATGACCAGGGCCGCCCACAGGGGGGATGTATGGCGCAAGTTGCGCCATTGAGAAAAATTTTAGAGGGGATTTTTCTCTACTTTCGAACTAGCAATTTTACTGTCGGAATAGCATTAAAACACGATTTTGAGAAGCTAATTTTCAAAAATTTTCCGGGGTGAACCCTCTTACCCCCTGCTTCGATACTCGATGAGTGAAGTGCCGCGCAAGTAGCCGTATGAAAGGAAAGGTTGGTTCGTTTTAAGAGAGAAGGGCCGCCCACAGGAGGGATGAATGGCGCAAGTTGTGCCATCGAGAAAAAAATTGGGGGAATAAAAAAATTGGGGAAGAATTTTACTCTAATATCGAATAAGTAATTTTGCTGTCGTCAGAATAACATTGGAACACGATGCGATTTTTTTTTAATCTCGAGAATGAATCCCCCTACCCCCTGCTTAGAAACTCTATAAATGAAGTACCACGCAAGTTGCTATATGAAAGGATGGCGCCAAGTTCTGTTGAACAACAGTTACAAACACTCAAGGAATCACTTTCAAATTTAGATTTGAAACTTGCCTATGTTGTCTGTTGAAAATTATAAAGTAGTTTGACATAATTGTGAGCTAGTGGTGACCATACAGACAATAGACAAGTTTCAAATCTAAATTTGAAGTGAGCCAGTGAGTGTTTGTAACTGTTGTCCACCAGAACTTGGCGCCTATTTTTGTGATTTCAATTCTTTTTAAGGCCACTCGTACTTGGCTCTTTTACAGGAATGTTTTTTGTTGGATATCACTTCTTTTTGTTGGCTAATTTCGAGGATAACATTTTCTTTTGGTATCAAACTCAATAACTTGTAACTTGCGTCTTACTTTTCATGTACAAGGGAATTATATCAATATTTTGTAAAGAAAAAAATAATACTACTAATTGTAAAAAAAAGAATACCTGGCCATACACAGTGTGTAGAAGTTTTTATACCCTTCAATATCCTTATAGAACATATTTAGTATTGTACACTACCAAGACTACTAATAAAAGTAATGCCATTTTTATAATTACTACTGCCCCTACTACTACTACTACTACTACAAGCATTCTATAATACTACTACAGGAAATAAAAACAACAACAAAAATAACAATTACTAGTACTATAAAAACTACTGCTACACTGGGCAATTGTTTTTAGAGGACTTGAGTTTTGAGTCGGGAAGAGATTATTAGTTTTGGGGGGGAGTGCGCCATCAGCTTTGGGGGGGATGGGCACCCCTGAGCATGACCACAACAACATAACAATAAAATAAACGTATGAACAATATAAGAAAAATTATAGGTATATTGCGGATAATTTTTGACTTACCCTCGTATTTATTATATTTTTTACCATTAAATTGTTTATATTTTGTTTGAAATGAATTGGAATTTTACTTATTACTTTTTCAAGCCTAGTTAAATGTTATTGCTTTTACAAAATGAACTTCCATTATATAATAAGTATTATATTTTACATTTTCCCCCTCGTATCTCGACATTTGATACAAACCACTTCGTTACAATTAATTACTACTTTTAAACTTTTAATGTTCATTTCCATCCCATATTCTTCATAGTTTTTCCTATGCTGGGTGTATCAATGATTTTGGAGCCATAGGCCAACTGCGTTGTAAGTAAATAAAAGAAAAAAACATGAAAAGACGGGAAAGATGTTCGATAGATTTGGTTTTCAATCTAAAATGAAGGAATTATTTCCAATCTTACCAGCTGTGTGGGTTCCATACGGGTACGACACCATATGTTAAAATGAAAAATGGAATACTTCCAGTTCAAGAACAATTCAAATGGAACATAAGGACACGTAAAAATAACACGGGGGCAAAAGCACATGGTTATGTAAGGAACCGTAGAATTCCAATCCGTTTCCCAACAATATTATATTGTTTGTGTGATAAGGCCCCAAGGAAAGAGTCTGCTGAATTGGCAACTTTTTTATTATTAGAGTCCCTACTATTTAATATATGGCGTCTTACCAGTATGTAGCCCAAACGGTTGGTGCGATTGAAAATATACATAATTTTAATCTAGAAGCCATATGTTTTAGTAACTTCCTCTCCATTTTTTGTATATTTTTACTCATAATGCAGTTGGCTTATGGCCCCATACTTTTCATACACCCTGTATATAAAAGATTCAACTGTTTCCTTAAGGGACTGTTATTCTATCTATGTAGAATTTACTATGTATTTCATAAATCGATAAGAGGTCGTGGTGGCTCAGTGGTAGAGCGTTTACCTCTGGTGCATAGGGTCCTTGGTTCGATCCCAGCTCGCGTCAAGTGAGCTTCGTAGTGGACAAACACAGTGTGTGTGGGTTTTCTCTGGATTCTCCCGTTTCCTCCCGCTTTTTTCATTCCACCACCACCGTCTGCTTTAGCCTAGCCGACATAATCGAGGGACGTAAAACTTAAATATTTCATTTCATTTTCATAAATCGATAAATGATATTTTTATATAAAAAAAATGTTTTTAGCTATGTTTAGAATGGCATTTTTTATTATCAGATTACAGTTCAACGATAATACTAGATTCGTGGAACTGTATTCTTTACTACTATTGTAACTGTATCTCGAAAAATATGATATGACCATCTTTTCTGTATTACATAAATAGTATATGAATATTTTAGCAATATAGCCTGGCCTTAGGAAACAGAGAGTCAAGAGAAGTTATTTTACGTAACTTCCTTATTTCTCACATTTAGCGGAGTTTTCAAGTGTTTTGCGCCTCTTTGCCGCTTACGCCACTGGGTATGCTATAAAATTTTAAAACTGTTCTTTAATTTTACAATTTATTCTTCTTCACGAAAAAAAAAAAAAAAAAAAGTAATTCAGGAGGCCTCATAGGAAACCTAGTAAACGCCTTCAAAAAGGAAGTAGTATACACGACTTATACCTAGGTACATACTTAACGCTTTTATGCTCTGTAATTTATATTCTGGGGAAACAGCCATTTTTCAGGGTCGCCAACTTGTTTAAAATCATTGACAATATATGAGTTTGCTTTACACTTCACATTATTCAATACATTCTTTCTTTCTTTTTATTTTTTTATTTAAACGACTTCACGCATCTTCCTATTATATAAAGGAGAATAGCTATTTGCTTATAGGAGGAGGTTACGATTGTTTCGTAAGATAACCAAAAAAACAACAAATAAATTACCAAAACGTAACTCCAGCTATAAATTAGCTAAGTCTGTAGATTCGTATTTCTCAGACAGACAGCCTTATGTAAAAAGGTGATGAGTGACCCACATGGAGAAAGAACCCTATTAAGACAGGATATGTGTGCTTTTTTCCACTTCTAGAGGCCAAGGCTTTGGCGAAAAACCAGCAGACCTTGACACTCCAAAGGTGGACACACAATGGAGAAAGGTATACAATACAACAAATGGATGAGTCCATGCCCTTCTGATCGATTTATTCTTAACTGCTTTTATTGGTGACATTTTGACGCCAACAGCACACCCGTATCACATGACTTGCAAATACAGAGACTTGTAATCACGAGACAGTGTCTCGCATTGAGGATGTCGGCTTATGGGTGTGCGCAGGAAGTAACAAACCAACCAAAAAGAAATTGTGTAAAGTAAAAAAAAATAAAATAAAATAAATAAATAAATAAAAACAGTATAAAATTAAAAAATTCCCATTGTCTAGGATAACGTATGGGATCGTTAATATGTTCAGTTAAGCGTTAAAGTTTCACACATACGTATGTGAAACGACATCTTCATTTCCAACTCTATGACCTCTCTCTACATAAAAGAGGGTTGGTAGAATTTCAAATAGTTTCCCACGCGTACTAATCAGGAGATTTTTTCAAAACAGGACAATGGGTTGGAAACATACGTACAGTTGATGAACGATGAACAGAACTAATGAAAATTATTGTAGAACAAATGTAAATAAAAGGCAAACCGGGCCACGATCGATAAAATTTCTCATAAAACAACTTTATGCTATTTGTATAGTGAACATTATGCAGAATCTATCAAACATTGTTAGGAGAAGAATGAGAGCTGAAGTTAAGATGTAATTGCTTCGTAAGTAGGTTGATTGATTACGCGTTCCACATTGTAAATTTTTTTCAGTATATCTACACAGAATGACTAGCAAAAATATTGTCATTGTAGCTTTATTAAACTACAGCTATGTATGACACGAGAAATAAAATAAAATAAAACTTTAAAGTCCCACGATTATGACAAGTATGCTAACTCAGATGAATGATGGGGGCCGTGGTGGCTCAGTGGTAGAGCGTTTACCACTAGTGCATGGGGTCCCCGGTTCGATCCCAGCTCGCGCTAAGCGAAATTTGTGGTGGACACACCGTGTGCGTGGGTTTTCCCGGGGTTCTCCCCTTTCTTCCCATTTTCTTCATTCCACCATTTCATTTATTTCTCATCATCATCGTTTTCTTTAGCCTAACCGGCATAACCCTGAGACGTAAAGATTTCATTTCATTTCAGATGAATGATTAATGAATAATTGTGAATAAATTGATGATAACGTGAGAGAAAAGGAACCTCGAGAAAACTCACGGACACAATTTCACGGACCGAACTAGGGACCATTTGCACTAAAAGTAAGCGCACTACCATTGAGCCGCAGTGCTTTCAGACACGAGAAGTGATCGTGATGTTAAATTAACATTTACTAATCGTTGTTATAATATATATACCGTTAACTTAATATCAATCGTTTTTATTTTAAAATCAACCTTATTCCTGTTTTTTTACAAGTCCATGTAATTTAACAACCGAATGACAACAAAGTTGTCAATGGTTGAGTCTCGTTTTACGAAACTGCTCTTTTTGTTTTCTAATTTCTAATTGGTTTACAATTTTAGGTTGTCTAGCATAATGGTTGAATGGATGTTGTATTAATTGAGCGTATCAAGATTTCCGCCTTTATCTCTTTATTAAAAGCAAAAAGATAGATTTTTCAGTCTACAGTAGCTTTATAAAATGTAACGAAACTTGTTATTTAAGAGCCTAACATACTAAAAATCATACAAAATTTACCGTTTTTCTTTTGTTTTTCGTAAGAAAAAGAAGATAATGAAATACAACTTATCACAATCATAGATAATGTTATTCTAAAACAGAAAGTATGAACGTGGAGAATGTTCAGTGTTGCCATCCATAGAAATTACAATGTTTCCAGAATAACATTTCCCCCAAAATCTAAGTTAAGACAGCAACTAGAGGAACGAACTTAACTTCATATGATTACGTATTACGTTGTTTTGGAATCCTGTGAATTACTTTTTAAAACTAGTTGTATTTAGTTTGTAATAAACAAAATAGTTTTAGTATACAATTATTAAAATTAAATAATAATATTATTTAAAAAGTACTTCACAGGATACCAAAACAACTTGATACGTAATCAAATGCTGTTGGGTTCGTTCCTCTAATCCCTGCCTTAACTTAGATTTTGAGGGAAATGATATTCTGGAAACATTGTAATTTCTATGGACGGCTACACTGAAAATTCTCCAAGTTCATATTTTCTGTTGTAGAATAACATTATCTATGACTGTGGTAAGTTATGTTTTATTATTTCCTTTCACTTATGAAAAACAAAAGATAAATGCTAAATTTTGTATTATTTTTAGTATGTCAGGCTTTTAATGTATCTAATTGACTTTAAATGACCATGTGTTATGGCACAAATATTTTAGTATTTAATAATAATAATAATAATAATAATAATAATAATAATAATAATAATAATAATAATAATAATAATAATAATAATAATAATAATAATAATAATAATAATAATAATAATAATGTTTCAGAAACACTAACCAGTTTGTTGTAAGTACATAGTACGAATACTTTTTAAGTATACTAAATCTGTATGATGTTTGATCACGATGTTCCTTGCTTTTCCGTTATTTTACAAAGGGCTTGTTAAAAATAGTAATCTATCGCGAATCTATTGCTATCTGCTGTGTAATGTTATAAGTATTGAAAGTTCCCACTATATTGCACAGTAGATAAAATGTATTAAACAGTTTCACAGTTCGATTACAGGGGATTTCTTATCTAAATTTCCCCATACGGAGTAACGCAGTAATTCATGATTTGGCACATCTACCCTCTCTATCTCTCACTATATATTCATTAGAGAATTTCTACCATATGTATATGCTTTGTTTTCTCCCCCTATGTTTCGTCTATTATCCTGCTAACATACGGTTACACTTAAAAAATAGTAAAAAAAAAAAAAAAAAAAAAAATAGACGGACACAGGGACTATAGATATACACAAACTGCACACTCGACCGAAATAAAATGTAACCCAAACTCTCGCTTCATTATTCCCATCTGTTTACATAGATAAAGAGTTCTCTTGTTTTTTTCTGCTTCACTGGAAATGACTGACGATCGTCAACTGTTGGATACAGATGGCTGATTATTTCAACAGATACGTTTCTGTTTCATTTTGTATATGCATAAGTACTTTCTTAACTATATACAAGTATATACGCTATATATTTAAAAAGTTTGTTTAAATTATAGTTTTTACAACAAAAGTCAATTTTTTGTGTGTAAATATCGGTACAGATACGTAAGCAATCGGTTTTAAAATTCACCGGGACATGTTTATTTTACAACTGAAAAATCCAATGGATAAAAGCAGACGAAGAGGAAGAGTGTCAGCTTATGGCTTATCCTGAGGCATTCTTTTCCCTATTTTATTGTTATTACTATTATTATTTTATTTGTCACTCATATCAGACGAATGGCAAAATAGCGAAGTCGCCCACTTGTCTCCTTTTTTTTTTTTTAAATAGCTTTCTAGATTTATAGTTCAGAATACTATTTTTCTACATAGACAAGGCCACAGCATAAATATTATGGGCGTTGTTCACTAATCCCGCCTTCTCTCTTTCGCAATTATGAGAAAGATCACAAAAACGGTCACCTATATTAAAATTGCGTTTATCTTCAATACATATATACATATATATAAAAGATATTTGTTGCTGTTTAGTAAAATTATCAGTGTCAACGAGAACTTCCTCATTGTCAAGAAATACACATGGATATCGATCATGACGTCATAAGCTTAAGCGGCTAACGAAGAACCACAACTTGAAAACACAGACTATCTTATTGATTAGTTCAGTGGAGTTTAACAGTTTCTTTTCACCATTTCATCATATATATCACAGAACCTAGTGTTTTAAATGTGATCTGAACCAATACTCGGATCTGTATCTGACACAAAAGTACCCATACCAAGCGGTGGAAACGATTATTTCTCTTATATGAGTACATTTTTTTGTGAGCATTTTCAAGACAAATTAACGAAACGAAATACGGTTTCCAGTACCATACTTTGTACAGAAAACTGATTCATCTCTTCATTAAACAAACCTGAACTGAAATTGCTAGACTCGATCCGATATTTGGGGTCCCTGGTTCGATTCCAGCTCGCGCCGTGTGGACTTTGTGGTGGACAAACAACGTGCTCGTGGGTTTTCTCGGGGTTCTCCCGTTTCGTCCCACTTTCCTCATTCCACCATTTCACTCATCTCTCATCATCACCGTCTCCTTTAGCCTAACCGGCATAACCGTGGGACGTAAAACTTAAAAGATTTCATTTCATTTTTCGATCCGATATTATTGAGAAAAGAACCACACATGGTGTATGTACGATTTTTTTTTGTAGTGCCTGTACAAGAACCAGCTCGTGTTTTGATAAGTGATTTCGGAAGAAAAGGGGAAAAAAAGACGAAGAGCAAGATCTGGCAGTACTGATTATAATATCTTCACTTCTGGAAATTGCAAAACTACGAGACATGACGTGAAGTGGTTATAATAAGCGTGAGAACTGAGCAAGCTCTTTTTGTTCTTCTTCTTTTTAGTAAATTTTCTAAAGAGAACCGTTGAAACATGAAAAATTTTTTCAAGTGGCACTTAAGTAATAAGTGCGCATCTACTTATCTCTCTCTCTCTACACACACATACACAAAGACAGTTAAAAAACGAATGATTAAAATCTTATATCTCATCTTCTTTAATAAGGAAAGAGAGATCTACCGCAGTGCATTGTTTCCTGTTATCGTTAAATACATCGTAACAAGTGGGGCTTAATTACCTTACACGATTCTTACGGGAGTTAGTTCATTTGAAGTTTCTCTGCACGCCCCGTTGCAATCAAAAGAATTGGATTCTGATCAAAACACAATTTTTCTCCTATAGTGCGCGCAATAAAACAAGTCAAGTCACCTTCTTAAGATTTCCCTTTTTTATTTTAATTTTTTTAAAAAATGAAGTACCGTTAAACAGTTAAATTATATAGTTAGTGGAAATACTCTTTCTTTCTTTCAGATAGTTCTCTTCTCATTGATTTAGATAACAGAAATTACCCTAACTACGTAAGAAAGTAGCCAGAATATAATCGCTTCCTGAATAGATAGAGTAAAGGTAAGCAACGTTTTATAAATAAACTCGAGAAAAAACAATCCTAAAACCACCAAAAAAAGCGTCATCACAAGTTAACAATTATACTACATAAGTATGTTGTATTAATTAATAAAACCAAAAAAAGCCAGATAGTATTGCTATTACTTGAACTAATAATAGTTTTTCAAGACCTTGCATGTAGTGTATAAGTTTGAGTGCTCAAGAATGATGACGTCATTACCTCGACACCTAAATATCTGGTCTTAAGAAAAGGTTTGGAAAACGTTGTGTGTTCATTTAACAGCATTTTGTAGAGAATTAGCTGGGTCAAGCGGAAAACCAAATAAGGTCTTAGAAATGGTGGTGGAGAAAAGAACATTTTTTTATATATTATTAAGAAGAGGAAGAGAAACTGGTTGGGACATTGGATAAGAAGGAACTGTATCATGAGAGACGTACCAGAGGATATGGTGGCAGGAAAGAGAGGGAGAGGGCGAAGAAGACTACACTTAATGGACGATATCAAATCAGAAAAAATTGTACTTGAAGACAAAGAGGTTAGCGCAAGACCGTGGAGCATGGAAGCTTCTCAGTTCCGGCAAGTGACCTGCCAATAATGACAATACCTATGATGATGATGATGATGATGATCTGGGATACCGTGGTCTAGTGGTTAGAGCGCTGGACTAAAGCGTGGTCCTAGGTTCGATTTCCGTCAGATGTTTCCCAATTTTCGGCGTCCACTCAGAGTCGTGAAGCAAATTGGGGAGCCGAGTGAATAAAATAGTGACGGCTACTAGGTCTAGAAAACTCCTGATTCGCCTGTTAGAGACGGGGCGACGCAGTAGGCTGATCACGTGTTTGTCACTAGGTTCGACTTAGTTTATTCGGTCCCTAACAGATGGCGTTGGAGCGTCTCAGGCACGTAAGGGCTGTCCCATATTTTAAATATTTTTCATGGTCTTTAAGCTATTCATTGAACTTAAAAGTAGAGGTGAACTTAAGGGTTTTCATCCCGGCGAAATTAAAATACCGCTAATTTTACAGTAATTATGTGATATCTTCAAATAGATAAAAGATAATCGAAATGTGGAACAAGAGCGCCCTAGACAATACTATTTTACATTAGAAACCGTTATCACGACTCACTTATCTGCTTTCGATTTCGAGCCATTTTGAAAATCGGCATTTATTTTTGCGTTTCTAAACAGCAGAAAACGGAAAGCCACTAGATGACTTGTGATAACGGTACCTCAGGCAAAAAAATATTGTCTAGGGCGCTCTTGTTCCATATTTCAATTATCTTTTATCTATTTGAAGATATCACATAATTACTGTAAAATTAGCGGTATTTTAATTTCGCCGGGATGAAGACTCTTAAGCAAAAATCCTTTAGTGAATGGTGTGCTATCAGGAAAACAAAAAACAAACTGACATATCACACACTGAAATGTACGTACGTTTCAAACTAATCTTGAAATATGCATTGTACAGTCCAGAAAAAACTGCAACGTGAGTATGTAAGTTTATTATGAAATTACGCCTAACAGCACAAGGAATCAACATAACATCTAAGTGGCACAAATCACGTGAGGAGAAACCTCGGCGTCCTCCCCTGCACAACTATTTTGGAGCAAAAGACTTCGTCGTTTCACAATAAACTTACATGCTCACGTTGCAGGTTTTTTGCTGCAGACTGTACATGAACGAAAAAAAAAATATGTATAGAATCTACATGATAGAGTTTAACAGAAAATGGTAAACATATTATTGAGGTCAATGAACATGTTAATCTAAAAATAAATATTTAAAAATATCCTTAGGGTTGAATACATGAACATATTAGTTATAAAATCAGCGACCTTTCTTTCTTTCAGCATACAAAAGGAAGATTTATGTTTTGTAATTATGAACTACTAGTAAGCTCCGCGAACCCATTAGGCATATACCAAACGATTCATATACAGGATACTATTTCGTAATATACTAAAATTGAGAACTTAAATAAGGAAAAATCGAGATAAAAACTAGAACAGCATTAATATTATGCTACGGACAAAGGAACTCCGCCATTTTCATGTAAACACTTGATTAATTTAATCAGTAAACTCAGGAAGTAAAGAAAGAAAAAAAAAGAGCTTTCATACTTAAATTAACGAATGTATCACCAACAAAGTTTTGAATCTTTTACCGTTATAATAATTATTTCTTCATTTTCCTCTTTAGCTTTGGGTTGCTTAACACTGATCAGTATAAATAGACCTATTCTACATTGTTAAAATATACGTGACGTCAAAGTACAACTTGATTTTATCTGTATGAGAAGATTTTTTTTTTTGTTTTTTATTATTTACTCTTAAATCACAATGAAAGTTTATGGAACTCATATCTCTGCACGTCCCGGATAGTCGTGTGGTTAACGTGACTGTTTGCTATACATGAGTTCCCTTGTTCGATCTCGGAATCTAATGTTACTTGGGTTCTGGGTTAAACTCCAAAGGAAACAACGCTCCTGTAGTTCTGGATCAATATTCCTCCTTATTTATAGTCTGTAGAAACCGTGGTTGACTAATTAATGCGACAAAAGTTCTCTTTGCATAAACACTGAACATGTTGAAAACAATTTTATTGAATAATGACACGGATTTTTTTAAAAAAAGAAATCTTCTAATGGCTAGTTAAAAAGAATATTATTTAGCAGGTGCGTAAATAAGGGCCCCGCAGACCCAGCATTGCGGGATGCCCCCAAATCGTGAAGTGGGACATAGAGAAGGGGCCCCACTCCACGCTGTCTGCGGGGGAGGCTCCAAGCCTTTAGTTAAACCATTGCTGTTTAGTGTATTAACAAGACATTTCAATCATACATATTCTTGGGTCATGCTTAATAGACAACCCAATTAACTGCACTGTACAGAGGGTTTCATAGCTATCAGGCAAACTAACAGTCACATGAAGCAAAATTTTGTTTGGCAATCTAGAGAGGAGGGAATCTGTAAACGTTTTACAAAACTGAACAAGAGAGAGAGAGAGAGAGAAGTTGAGTCGTAAAAAAATCCAAATATACTGTTTTCCATCTCTACTACATAGTTCAACCTTTTTTTTTTTCTAATGGAACATACTCGTAGATTGTGTTATTAAATTTTATACTGTATTATTTCTATTATTATATACCTGATCAGAATTCTCAGCTATAGTGTGTGATAACCAATTAACTTGAATTTTATCTTCTCTATCTTTACTCGGCTAACGTTTGATCTAAGAGGACCACAAAGGCAGATCTCGAGTTCGAGCAACGTTGTTATAATAGTTTAAATATGAATACTGTAAGCTGATATTTCTTGTATAAGAATGACAAAAATGTCAAAATGAGATATAGATATTGTAGATGCACGTGTTGCAACAGATTGAAACACCACGCGAAACACCATCTAGCACAACTAAGCAAAAATTCTTCAGGAAAAATGAATCCTGACCTTAACATTACAAAATTTCAGTGATTTTTAACAGAAAGCCAAAGAAGCTCCATTCAACATTTTCTCCTCATTAGCTTACGGGAGGCATTAGATAACATCTTTCTACATGTGTGCGTGGTTTTTTAGGCAGCTACTATGACGTCCTATCATTATCACTTCTTTTCAGAAGAAAAGTGTAAAAAAAAAAAATGTTTAAACGAAAAAGGACCGTTTAAACTTCTCATTCGTTTGATGTTGAGGACACTTGCTGGAAAGTGTCAAATTCTAAAACGCTAATTAAAACCACGTGTTTTTACATTTTTTTTTTTTTTACTGTTCCTCAAAGATACACATATTGTACACAATGTGCTGGCGAAGTTTTTCTTCTTTTTCCGTTTAATAGCAGATTTCACAGAGGCCACTTCTGGAAATGTAGTCCAGACAAATTATATATATATATATATATATATATATATATATATATATATATATATATATATATATATATATATATATATATATATATATTATTTTATATATATATTATGCAATTGACAAAACTTTTGCTACAGAAAGTGCCATCAGAGTTATATTCTAACGGCGCTGAATCCCTGATCCATCTTTGTTTCACAAATTGAATTAAATGTCCTTTGGTTCCTGAAAATTTAATTTAGTATTCATACAAATTTACATAGTATAATGCGAGTTTATTTTGAAAAAAAGCCGTTTATTTTGAAATGAAATGAAATCGTTCAGTTTAACATCCAACGATTATGCCCTTTAGCCTAAGGGAGATGGCTAAGGCAAGCGAATGACTATGGAAGAATTGGTGGAATGAGAAAGTGGGAGGAAACGTAAGCACCCCTTAGAAAACCCACGGACATGATGTTGTCCACCACAAGCTTATTTCACCGGGATCGAACCACGGACCCCACGGACCAGATGTAAGCGCTCTACCATTGAACCACCATGTCTTCTTAATATAACCTGAGCTGTGTTCAAACTTTTTTCTGACATCTGGAAGTCCCTAAAATTGGATACAATTCTGGAGGCACCATTAGATTCGAAAGAATTAACAATTATTTTGAGGAACTAACGGTATTCGGGAAGCTTCTTCCAAACCCTACACCAAGGACAAAGCAACAAAATTTTACGTGAAACTACTCCAGACACCAGAATTGCCCATTAAAATAAATGTTCCAAGTAGAAGTCATACAACTACTATTTACACACTTATTATTAAAAAAAAAAAAACCACTTGAAGTAATTTTGTACATGATAGCAATACCTAGAAGCCACCTTGTAAGTTGATTGGGACACATTCCAAGCATTGTTCTCATTTTTACATTGTTTGTATTGAAAACACGTTCATTCTTTCTTCTGTCTAAGGTTAAAACCTGTTTGCGACCATTTAAATTTAAAATGTTTCGCAAAATGTCTTCTGTACACCGTCATTTTGATTATAGTCGTTTGTATGAGGTAACCGCATCATATTTTTGCACACATTCTTCAAGGTCCCCCTGATGAACGTGAAAACAAAAGTTTTCTTTTTTTGCAGTACGTGAAATGAGGGGGAAGGGAGATTCACAGATACTGGCGTAACGACATGTCGACAATTGGACGTTTAGTGGAATCAATAAAAATCTTGTTATGGCACCACCAAACGTGAGAAGAATCTTGTATTCCAGGACGCAAATCGATACACGTCACTTCCAGTCAATTTTACAAAACATCAAACGGTATCTAGTGTTTTCAACCCCGTTTTCCAACTAGATTATTCTCACGAAATGCTGCTAGGTGTCTGCTATCATATTGTTTATCTCTCATCCTCTGAGGAAATACAGACAAACCAGTGATTTTCAACTTTGCTGTATTGTAAGTTCATAGACTGAAATGAAACGAACGCTGGGTTTCGAATCTTCGTAGCTATTATCTAGACGTAAATACTACCGGTACTACTTCCGAACATCGTACCATTCATTCACTTTTTAAAAAATAAAGATATGCATTCTCGGTCTTTGGGTACCGTTAATTTAATGCTCAACTGCAATATCTAAAAACCGAGCATATCCATAACCCTCCTGACCTAGAGGAAGAACCCACCGCATATGTGTATAATATAAAAGACAACAATAACAAAAATAAGCCCTCACTGGTTGAATGGTTAGCGCGCGTCTTTGGTGCAGGAGGTATTGGTTCGATTCTTGGTGGGAGAACATTGAATCCACTATAGAGTGATTTTCTTTGTAGCGTACGCCAGAACAATGTTAAATAATAATGGCGACAACGTATCTTCTTACTTCAAGCCATTCTCAACGTGAAAGCTCGTGGACGAGTATTTTCCTACTTTGGAATTCATTTGAAAATGTCTTAATTAATCTAATAGCTTTCTTGATATTCTAAATTCTGAAAGAATGTTGTACAATATTTCCCTCCTAACTGTGTCGAAGATCTTTCTAAAATAAATAAAAAAAATTAATGTACCGGGGTATTATATTCCCATTTCTTTTCGAGTATTTGTCGAGTGGTAAATATCTGGTCGACAGCTCATCGATTTGGCCTAAATCCGAACTGACAATCTTCAACAATTTCATCTGTGTATGGAGTCAATCTTGCTAACAGAATGTTCGAGAGGATCTTAAAAAATTGTTGACAGAAGAGAGAGAGATGCCTTGTCGCCTTTCTTCTGAATTGGAACAATGATTGATTCTTTCCACTCTTGTGGTAACTCCTCCTTGTTCCAGATAAGGAGAATGAGTTTGTGGATCTTCTTCCCCTCCAGCTAAAATTAACTCAGCCGGAATTTCGTCTACAACCGGGGATTGGTATTTCTTATAATGTGAAAAACAGTGTTATTTTTTTCAAGTACTTAATTATACTGTGCAGCCTTTATGTCTTTTGTCTCACAATTTTGCTAATTGGACGTGATTCCCTCGTGCCCTCAACGCTCAATATATGTTTGCCACATCGACTTGAATTGCATTTATTTCTGGCTTTCTAGACCGGAGTTCTATAGCTCTTAATCCAAATAACTCCCGAATCATCTCATCATATTAGGTGAATACCTAACATTCAGTGTCCCCCAATAAGAATCAAACTCAAGACCATGCGCATCCAAGGGACGCAAGTTAAACACTTCGACTACCTTGTACATAATTAAATATGTTACAGACCAAAAGGGGAAATAACAGAATTTCCACAATAGAACATCACTAACACGGAAACAACATACTTCCTTATTTACAAACCATGCTCTAGGCTTACACAGTGTCAGTCGTACATGACTACTTCCTTTCATAATTCAACTAAATCTAATGCATTTTTGATGAAAAGTGACAATGTCTGGTGCTCTTTGAAGATTTGACTCCTCAAAGTATGTGTGTTTTAACTTCTTGGGGAAGACTGTATACATACAACAGAGTATACACATCATTACATTCTCCTGAGTATGCATTTTCTTTGGTAAAAATGCCACCGCTTCGTTTTCTTTGTAATTCAAGTGATATTTCACTACAACAGCTATGTAATGAAAAAAGCCTAATTTTTTTGTTTATGTATATATACAAAAAATCACTGTCATTTCTAGAAGAGCAATAGTGTCACTGAACTCTCATATATAATGTAAAGTGCTGGTATTACCATTCAACCGTCCTGAGGTACAAAACCTCGTACTTTACTTTGTAAACTCAAAAGAATCCCCCTCTCTCTCTCACTAGAACAGTGCAAATGAAAATCCTTTCCAGATGTCGACATCTTATACCGTCTTGCTCCAAGAAAAATATACTACGCATTCATTTTTTTAACGTTAGATTCAGATTGTTTCCACTTATTTTTTTTTTCGGTTTTACTTCAATTAAAGGTTTTCATACACATACGCTGTTACTTGTCTTAAAAAAAAAAGATCTGAAAGGCAAAGCGAAATGATGATTTTGATACATAAAATTTGCTTCAAAATAGATTATTATTATTATTATTATTATTATTATTATTATTATTATTATTATTATTATTGGGACCATGATAGCTCAGTAGTAGAGAGTTCACCTCTGGTGCAGGGGTTCTTGGTTCAGTCCTAGATCCCAGCAAGGTGGACACACATCATGTTCTCCCGTTTCCTCCCACTTTTCATTCCACAATTTCTAACATTATCATCGCCACCGTCTCCCTTTGCCTCGGTGTAAGAACATGGGACATTAAACTTTAAAATATATATATAAGAAGAAGAGGGACAGTGGCTCCATGGTAGCCTATACTGTAGTCAAGCATTCTGAGGTAACTAGGCTGACGATTGTTAAGTGAAATCAATCTCTGAAGAGCATTGGTGTTTTTAACTGTCTTTAATATTTCTGTGTTCGTGTCCCTGTTGAGTCTGTTAATAATTAAAAATGAGAGAAAACAAGAGTCACAAAGAGTTTTAAATCTTCTTCCCCCCTCCAAAAAAAAAAGTAATAGAGCACTCGCCTCTGGTGCGAAGGATGGTTCTATTCCACACCACATGAAAATGAAAACGAAATGAAAACTTTGAGTTTTACGTCCCACGATTATGTTGGCTAGGCTAAAGGAGACGGTGATTATGAAAAATGAGTGAAATGGTGGAATGAAGAAAGTGGGAGGAAACGGGAGAACCTCGAGAAAACCCACGAGCACGGTGTTTCCACACCACGTGAATTTGTGGTAGACAACATAGTATATATGTATTGTTGATAATATTAGTAATTGTTCTTCACATTCTTTCAGTGGCCCCGTGTAGCGTAGTCGCTAACGCTCTCGCCTTCGGTGTGAGCTGTCCCGGGTTCGATTCCCAGTGGGGTCACTCGGTCGAAAAAGTGTAAATCCCATCCTGAATGAAGTTTTCCTGGGTTTTCTTCATTCATGCAAATGCCGGGATGGTACCTAACAAATAGGTTCCAGACAGCTTCCTTCCTTCCCTTTCCCCGGGATAATGTGCTCGTCGAGGGACGTCATCCCTCATACATGACGGGCTCTAACATGGCCATAGATGGCGAAAGCCGATCCTAAATATTCATATTCTTTCACTACTAAAAACGAAAATGAATGCAACTTCCTAGTAAAAATGCTAACAAAAAATTTAGCAATTGGATTTTTTTTTTTCAATTTCCTTGCCTTCTTCAAAAATGGCTTAAAACCCTGGAACGAACCACTTAATGAAATAAATTCTTTTTAGAAACACTTAAACAACTCACGAGCCAATTCAAAAAAGGAATACAGAAAGAAATCATCTGTATTTGGCACTGATCCAACCTAACTTGAAAAATAAAATAAAGTAACCATGATACATGAAAGCGACAATAAAGGGGAAGGAAGAAATCCGAGCTGCTAAGTGACGGACGATCTTTATGAATGTGTGTCACTTGACTAAACGACGACCTAGACACTAACCAAGGCCACACCACAACTACGTACTTTTATGTCGTGGCTGTGGCTGTCTGTCAGTCAAGAGAGATTTACTACAATAGTCCTTAGAGAGACGAAAAGGAAGGAACTAGTCACACACACACACACACACATACACACACACACACACACGCAGATTGTAATCGACATGTTAAACACACATCAAAAACTAGTTCCACAGTGAGCACAAATCGCGTTTGATATGTTTCCGTAATTATCGTTCATCGGGCCTCGCCCAATGCAAAGTCAAAAGATTCTCTCTCTCTATCTGGTAAAAGAAGTCTGGACATAATGAAATGAAAAAGCTCTAGAAAAAAAAAAGCTAAATTAGAGGATTTGAAAAGAAAAAGTGAAGTAAAACTACTTGTTGAAGCGAGGTAATCGATCAGTGGTGTGGTGTGTGTAGAATGAACTATCAGATAAGAATGAGCCAGTCTTCTTCCTACGCACATCTCTCTGTCTCTCGTCACACAGCGCAGCGATTTAGCTATCTATCTACCTCCGAAGAAACAAGCTTTTCAATCGATGAACCACAACGATAGGTTTCTTAATAGGAATTTATCCACTTGAAATAGCAACTAATCTATTCACTTTGACGTGAAAATATAGTCACAGTAGAACTTCTCTGGACGTGTGTAAAATCCAGAAATTACAATCTGAAACAGCATTAGCTATTGCGGGAGCTCCAAATGCACAATTTTTGAACTATTGCGCTACATGTGTCTATGAAATAGGAGACCGCAGTTGCTCAGTGGTAGAGCATTCCTTAGTTCGTTCCCAATTCACGCCAACTGGACTTTGTGGTGAACAAACCACTATGTGCGTGGGTTTTCTCGGGGTTCTCTCGTTTCCTACCACTTTCTTCATTCCACAATTTCATTAATTTATCATCATTACCGTCTCCTTTAGCTCACATGACATAACCCTGGGACGTAAAACTGAAAAGTTTCATTTCAGGTGTCTATGAAGTGACAAAACTAGTCTTCAAATCATGTTACAAGTATTAGAAAACAAGGGAATCCTCAACAGTCACTCACTGTACCTATATAAAAGCAAGTAGATTAATCTACTTGTCGAATTTGTGCTACACATTTTGTGTACTTAGCCGCAAATTTTTCTTCATTATTCACAAATAAAATGGATCACCCAATCCCAAAGCGTCCCTTGTCCACTGTTTTAGAATGTTTATTTATTATTATTATTATTATTATTATTATTATTATTATTATTATTATTATTATTATTATTATTATTATTATTTGTTAATACCTAATTGCAGCTAATTTAACATTTAATGTGTTCAGATATTTATTGTATATTTTGCACATATTTTTAGTTATTTTATATATGGAAATTAAGACGATAACAAAAAGAACTTGAATTCCTGAAAATTTTCAAAAGTGGACAAGAGATGTTTTAGAATTGGGCAACTTATATAAGGTTAAGGAGAAGAGTTAAACAATCTTCATCCAGCAGTGGAATAGCATACTTAAAAACATGCTCACATTGTTATTTAAAAAGAACTGACCAACTTTTCTATTTGAAAAAATCTTATCCATATAGGTTTACAATATGTCTTGAAAAAACGGAATTACTGCGGATTCCAGGGATTCACAGGCAGAAATGAAATGAAATCTTTGAGTTTTATGTCCCACGGTTATGCCAGTGGGGGTAAAGGAGATGGTGATAATGAATAAAATGGTGGAATGAAGAAAGTGGGAGGAAACGGGAGAACCCCGAGGAAACCCACGCACACGGTGTTTGTCCACCACAAAGTTCACTTGGCGGGGGCTGGTATCGAACCCGGAACCCTAAGCACCAGAGGTGAACGCTCTACCACTGAGCCACCGCGGCCCCGATTCACAGGCAGATTCTGTGGCACATGCACCATTGCTGCAAAAGCCTGCTGAAGAAGAAAACTGAAATCTTTCGTCGTAATCGCCTCCAGGAGTCCGTCCTGGATCCACCCCTGCTAGGGAAGGATATTGACCCGGTCTATTCAGAGAAAATCCCAGATTTCTTAATAATTATTTTTAGCTTCCGTCGTAAGCATACTTTAGCTTATAGTTTCACTCCAGGTGTATGTATGTGTGTACTTTATTTCTCGGTAATTACTAGGGATGGGCAAAACCTTTTTTTATAAAAACCGAAAACCGGTTTCTATAAAAACCGAAACCCGAAAAACCGACATTTCGGTTTTCTCCAAAACCGGTTCGGTTTTTCACCAAAACCGGTTTCGGTTTTCTTCAAAACTGGTTCGGTTTTCTCCAAAACCGGTTCGGTGAAAACTTTTCAAAAAAACAAAACTATTTCTGTGGAAATGGATTCGGTTTCCGGAGAACAACGAAACACCATTATGGTCAGAAATAGAACAAATTTTGGAAAAAAAACCGGAATCGGTTTTGAAGAAAACCGAAACCGGACCAGGTAAAAAACCGAACCGGTTTTGGAGAAAACCGATGACCGGTTTCGGTGAAAAACCGAACCGGTTTTGAAGAAAACCGAAACCGTTTTTTTTGAATATTTTCAAAAGCCGGTTTCGGTTTTTTCTAAAAACCGGTTTTTGTGCCCACCACTAATAATTACTGGGTGGATCTGAACCAAATTTAGTGGGCAGGTAGCCCATGGTCTAAGGAATAGAGATCGCTAAATTTGGTCGCCGAGATCGGCTAGGGACAAACTCGGCTCGACTCGACTTGTGTGTGATACTTTATTTCTCGGTAGCCATTGGCCGGAACTGAATCAAATTTGGCGGTCAAGTAGTCCATTGTCTACGAAATAAAGATCGTTTGGAGGCCGAGTTCGGTCAGAAATAGCCTCAGTTTGGCAACATGATTGCTCCACAGCTTTGTACGCCAAAACCTTCTGAATTCGGCTCACCTCAACTTGTATTAGGTTAGTTTTATGTTTGTAGGTTAGAGTCGAATACTGCAACTTGAGTTTCACACACGTCAATAAATTTTGTGCAGATATCTGATGATAGTACAATATTTGCACACAATTTTCGCTTTAGCTCATTGTTTTACTATACGTAATCGAGCGCCTGGTGCTTATACAACCCAACTCATCACGAATGTGTGGACGGTTGAAGACGACTAAGCGTTCTGTTCACTGCATGTCAAACTCGGAATAAAGAACTAGCTTGCCTTACTTAAAATAATACAAAATTTACCATTTTTCTTTTGTTTGTTTATTCATAGGTGAAAGAAGATAATGAAAAGCAACTTATCACGATCATAGATAATGCTATTCTACAACAAAAAATATGAACTTGAAGGATTTTCAGTGTTGCCACCCATAAAAATTATAGTGTTGCCAGAAAAAACAACGCCCTTAAAATCTAAGTTAAGACAGCGATTAGAGGAATTATCTCAACTGCATTTGTTTATGTATCATATTGTTTTGGTTTCTTGTTAATTACTTTTTAAATAACATTATTATTTAGTTTTAATAACTGTTTGTTAAAAGTATTTTGTTTATTACAAACTAAATAACAACTATTATTTAAAAAGTAGTTCACAGGAAACCAAAATAACATGATACGTAACCAGATGCAGTTGAGTTCGTTCCTCTACTCGTTGCCTGAACTTTGGGGGAGTTGTTTTTCTGGCAAAACTGTAATTTCTATGGATGGCTACACTGAACACTCTTCAGGTTCATATTTTCTGTTGTGGAATAAGATTATCTATGAGTGTGGTAAATTGAATTTTAATATCTCCTTTCACTGATGAACAAACAACAAAAGAAAAATGGTCAATTTTGTACTATTTTTAGTAAGTCAGGCTCTTAAGACTTCAAAATATTAAAAAAATAAGTTTAAAAAAACCGCTTTTGGTCATTTTAAACATATTTCATATTTAAGGTGTCTTCTTGAAGTTCATTTCAGTGCTTAAAAAATCATGTCCGGATATTGTAAATAACTCTTATCGTATTTTTTTTTATTATTATTTTTTTTTAAAACAATTTTTAAATTTAATTTTTAACAAACTTTACGTTTAGCTTTCTCAGAACTTTGGTAATTGATAATGGATTCCTTGTGCTCTGAACGACCCAAATGTAAATCTTATGTTCTTTGGTTAATTGATTTCTTTCATTAAGCCAATTGAAATATCCAGCGTACGGTTGCAAGAAAATTGATGGTCAGTTTTATTTCTTTAACACGACTTTCTTAGTATTGTAGTTAGGCATTCACAACCTAATAATACTAAAATCCAATTTGCAAAACATAATTTGGTTTATATTTGTTAATTTAAGATGTGTTATTATTATTATTTTTTAAAGCGGAACCAACAAACTCCAAAACTAAGATTCAGTGCTTTTTTTTTTTTTTGGCACTTTCTAATATTCCGCTCCATATATCACAGCGTTACATTCACCAATATACGAACCGATAAAAAAAAAGAACAATTCAGGTATTGTACGTATAAATCCACCAATAATTTTGCTTAACATACACGTATAGTACTACAAATCTTGTAAATTAAAAAAAGTAACATTGAAATTAAGGTAGTGTAACCTTCTGTATGAAGTAGACCCTGTCGTAAACTAATTCAAGTAATTGGGGTCAATTTTATAAGAGAAGTATAAAATGCGAAATAAAGCAAGGATAAGAATGTTGAGTAAAAGTTGCTAATACGTCGTTCTTACCATGCGACACCAAGTCATCATCCACTAAAGTATCTTAAGCTTCCACCGGGAATCGAATGCAGATTAACATGCACTATTAGGCCATAGAGTCTATTTTTTCCATGGATTTTCCTATTAAAACCAAAATCCCCTCATATATGAAATTGATCAAAAAGCCTCAATAATGCTTTTCTTACTGTGAAATCTCAGCCCAGTGGTTTTCAACTAATTCCTAACACGACCTTCATTTTATCACATCCTCTTTTCAGCGACAACCTTATAATTTCCGGTTTCTAATAAGTTTGTGTGGGATTTTTAATATACCTATTGTGGAGATCTCACGATATCCATTTATTTCTATAATAGTAGAATCCATTTCTCGTATAGGAAATTCAGTAACTTTCTTAAAAGCGAATGGATTAAAACCAAATTTGGTCAATTCATTCATATTACAAATATCGAATCCGATCCGTTATACTGTTTCAAAATGGAGTCCGTTTGAAAAATTTAAAATTCCATAAGTCCCTTAATTTTGGGTCATATGATAAAAAAAATAGTGATTTCAAATTTTGGTTTGCCGCATTAGTGAAATCAAAGCACCAAATCATCTCATGAGCTTTCAATTTTAATTGTATTTCAATATGCAGGTTTTGATGGATTTGAATTTTTCAGGTATTCAATATGCAGTTCTCATTTGTTTTATATCGTACCTCTTTCATTTAAATTGATTTTTAAACAACTCTGCACCTGTTGAAAATGTTTAGTATCCCTATTTTATATTGATCTTAACAGTATGTTTAAAAATAAAAATATGCCTATCAGAACAAATTTTAAAATATTTAAAAATATTTTCCCGGTATTAGATTCTAATTACATTTATCTCTTCCGCTTATCTTCGCGAACCCCCTAGAGTCACGATCCCCAGGTTGAGAAAACCTGTGTTAGGCAATTGGAGTAATCCAAATTTCACCATAAATATTCAAATTATGTACAAAGAAACATTTAATTTTTAAAGGATATTCTTAAATTTTAAAAAGCCACGGCAGTGAAGTCGGTAAGATATTTATCTGCGGTATGGGTTTGATTTGCAGTGGGGCGCGAAATTTTTCTCGCTCTACCTTTCTCCCTATGTCACTCTGGGGGTTCACTAAACCCCTGTAAAATGGGCAACCTGGGGAAGTATAGGAGATTGGATCGTTGTGCTGAGTACATCACTTCCATGATGCCAAAATTAAGAAAGTGTAGAGCCTTTCCTGCCACACACACAGCTCTCGACCCTTCAAAGGCCTGTCCCGAGAGGGGACCATCTTTACATTTTACCCTAAGATTTAACGGTGAAAATCTAGTGTCAGTTATTCAACATAAAATTCAACTCAATGTTTCATGGGGCAAGGGATAATATAATAAGAGAATTACAGCACACCCACCCACACTCACACTATATATATATATATATATATATATATATATATATATATATATATATATATATATATATATATATATATATATATATATATACAAGGGCGGATCTAAGGGGGGGGCTACGGGGCTATAGCCCCCCCTTGACGCTCAGGTTTATACTGGATAAAATTTGTTTCAATTCAGTTTTACACTGGATAAAACGGCAAATTATGGTTTAGCCCCTCCCTTGATCATATCCTGGATCCGCCACTGTATATATATATATATATATATATATATATAGAGAGAGAGAGAGAGAGAGAGAGAGAGAGAGGAAAGGTAGAATAGTAACGTTGAAATTGCGTTTTTGCACTTGCCACAACCACTGGTAATTTTCATGGTCAATGCCAATGTACTACATAGAGTTCGCACTCCTTCCTACAAGAGGTGTTGTGGTGGATACCTTTTTTTTTATTATTATTATTTAATTCGTGAAGTGGAAGTTCACACAAGCGCTTCATTCATTAATGTGAAGGCCAGAGGAAATGGCGAGCGGATGCCTATTGTTGCTGAAGCGCGTCATTGATCATCTACAACGGCCTGGATGAACCCTCAAATGCGGAGGGCTCAGCTCTATGCTTGCTACGTCATCTCATGACTACAAGAACCACTTCCTTCCTCTCCAAAAATTCACAGCACACACTTTCAAGAATTGGATTACGCTTTCAACATTCTCGTCCTTCGTATTCTTTTTTAAAATGCACATTTTCCCCTCTCTTTTACTTTTAATTAATTCAAAATGAAACGAGTCTAGTCTTATGATGTGGTTGGGAGAGAAAATGTATTAAAATTCCATTAGGTACTTACAGTGCAGTACATTAATATAGCCACCTTTTTATGAGACTACTCTCAATTTGAAATATTTAACAATTTTTTTTTTTTTCAGCATCTTTCATTTCATTCTGTACTTCAACTACAGCTTCGGGAATACAATTAAATACGTATACACATTAATTCAAGAATCATAACATAATTTATCAAGTTTGAAAACAAAAATAAATAAATAAATAAATAAAAATAACAAATAGATCAACATAGTGAAAATAGTTTGAAAATTATAATACTTATTATTATCGTTCAGAAAAGAAACTTGACAACTATTGTAAATCAAATACTTTTTAAAAATGTGTGTTACTCTTAGAATGTGTTCTTTTTTAAAAAAAAAAAGTTTATAATATAATTTAGTAGGCTATTTTATTTTTATTTATAATCTAAATGGTAGAGCGCATACCTCTGTTGCATGGGATCCCTGGTTTAGATCCCCGGCCAAGTAAGTTTGTGGTAGACAGAATCATGTCCGTGGATTTTCTCGGAGTACACCCGTTTCCTTTCACGTTATCATTCCACCAATTTTTCCATTATCATTCACTTGCCTAAATCATCCGTTTCCCTTAGCCTCACAGTCATAATCGTGGGACTTTAAACTGAAAATTTTCATTTTTTTTTTTCGTGAACAACTCTAGCTAAACCAGTAGGATGATTAATGAAAATGAATGATTATTTTTTTTTGAAAAAAAAAATGGTGGAATAAGAATGTGGGACAACCCAAGAGAGGGTACATGGTTGTCCACCACAAACTCGCATAGCCTGGGTTCGAATCAAGGACATGAGGGAAGCTGTGTCATTGTATATGTCTTTTAAGAAAACAATAAGCAGTAAATGTAATTACCAACATCTCTTCTTATAAATTTTCGGGTTGTAACCGGATATTGCGTAACCAATGTCTAAACGAAGTAATCAAAAATGGAATTGCGCGTGAGTGGTCCTACATCGACAATAAAGAATCCGTTCTTTCTTCTTTCTTACTTTCTTCACTAATTAACATCACAAAAGTGAAGACGTTGCTTAAATTTTTATCACGTCCCAAAATCTCAAACAAACAATAAAACTAAATTATATTCAACTTTAAAAAAAAAAAAAAAAATACCTGCAAGTCCTGATACGATGCTGTCTGTTCCACCAGAAGACGTAACATGCAGAGGTAAAAAGGGGAGGAATTTGTAACGGTTGTCGTGGGAAGACGCACGTGAAATACTCAGCTGGGGCGGTTGGGGGCGTGACAAGGAGTGGGTCACAGGTCACCGGGACTCGAAGCGTCTTGGTAGCAGAAAAAAGATAGGTCCCTGGGTTGCCACTGCCACAATTAAGACGTGATCATACTGTGTCACCATATAGTCTACAGACACTTCCGATTTCTATTATACAAACTATAAAATTTTCCAGGATGTAATAATAATAATAATAATAATAAATGATCTCTGATATCTATTGACTAAATGGGAAATATTAACTGTGAAAGAGGATAATATTCATAACATAGTATTATGTAATGCGCAAAAGTCATCCATTTATTTTCCTTGACAAAATCTAAGAGGAAGACATACTTTTTACATGCCTCATAATAGAATACATACTAATAAAAATTCTCCACTGTATAAATTATGTGATGCGGGTAATAGAATTGGGACTATGGGTTTAGATATATTTCAGTATAAATTTCAGACTTTCAAGCGAAAGTGTTTTGAGATATTAACTGATCAATTGTAGATTTGTTTTTTGTATGTTATAACCTGAACAAGGAAAAAAAAAGGTATACTTATTGTAATTTCATGTTTAAATACCAACTATATGTACCTTTGGTGATGCACATCCTTTGATGATTGTATATAAAATTTTGTGTTAAGTACAATAAAATGTATTATTATTATTATTATTATTATTATTATTATTATTATTATTATTATTATTATTATTATTATTATATTATTATTATTATTATTATTATTATTATTATTATTATTATTATTATTATTATGTAAGTCAGTGAAGTCTCATTTGAATATACAACCCTCTCCCTTTCATATTGTAATTTATTTAAGGATCATTCACTATATTCATTAGAGACGTGTTCTGATATTAACTAGTTATTTATTTTATACAATAAAGATTATTTATTTTAGGACAAATAGTGTAAAGAGTAATCAAAGTATAAAACAGCTCGCCTAAGGGAGAGATTGCCCACCAACCTATAGTTGAGGTGAGAAAGAAGAGCGTAAAAAGTAGAGTAGCCCATGAGAAGAGACAAATATAAGGTTTTCTCGTCTCGTCTCGTAAATTTTGTCTCTCCAAGAAGTCTTCTGTGTCTCGTCTCGTTTCGTAAACTTATGGTCAACATTTACACCCTGACTTATATTATTTTTTTAAAATTTTATCTAAAAGTTATCGTGTCACGAGAAGTCTACGAAGAGTGCCAACATAACATTAAAAACGTATTTATTATTATTAGAATAGTGTAATAACTTGGGTATCTTTAAACGTTGAGAAATGCTCGTCATTCTCTTCGTATAATCACTTTATACATTAATGTTTTTATGTTAATTTTATGTACCACATAACACTAAAACAATGTTTGAGATATAAGACTTGGTGAACTAGTGATGTCTAATATTGTATGAGTACATTTAATAAAATTTTGTAAGTACAAATTTGCTTATTTTCTAAAATTCCCATACCTTTGGTTACTGATTTGTTTACCAAATATATATATATATATATATATATATATATATATATATATATATATATATATATATATATATATATATAGTGGCGATAAAAATCCTTAGAATTTCTGATTCATTTTAATTAGTTCCTAGTCAAGAAAAATGAAACAAGCAAACACATACTGTATTGCCAACTTCAACTGAAGAAAATAATTCATAAAGAGCACATTGATCTTCTAATTTAGGGGGAAGTATGTAGCAGAAGAAGTATAGTGATGGTTCTAATTATAGAAAACATTACAAAAAAGTTATTGATCTATCTAGTTCAAGAAATCTATACAGAAGGAAGACATTAACTATTTAAATTTCAACAGGGGAAAAATAAAGTGAAGAGAAAGAATAATTTTGATATTTCAATTAATCATTTTGTAAATTTAAAAATTCAGCACTTAACCATTTACACGGAACCATTTTAGGAAACAATTTGCAAGTAAGACATTGGCCAAATTGTGATGAAGGAGAATTTTACGCACTGAACATACTGACCGTTCTAATTCTAGAAAACAATACAAAAGGAAGTTATCAATAAATCTAATTCAAGAAATCTATTCATAAGGAAGACAATTCAAATTTTCGACCAAATAAAAATGAAATCTTTCAGTTTAACGTCCTACGATTATGCTCTTTTGGCAAAGGGAGACGGATGATTAAAGCAAATGAATGGTCATTGATTAATCGATCGAATGAGAATGCGGAAGGAAATAGGAGTACAAGAATAGTAAAGAAGACACACATAAATTTTACACTGTGACTGTAAATGCAGTCACAACCGAGAAGTCATAAACTTGCGGTTAGCTTTCTTGTATAGAACAAAAATGTTCTGGGTTCCATCCCTGCTATCGGCCATCCTGATAATTTTTCCCTATTTTCATCAGTTGCACCAGATAAATATCCAATTGGTACATTCAAATACAAATCTGGTGCAGTTAATACATAGTTTGTATTCTGCTGGGAAAGGTTTTCTTAATTCCTTTTGTACTTTTATTAAACTATAACAAACATATATATATACGCTGTGAAATAGTCGATTTTGTATCTATTATCTGATTTTTTCTACCAGAAAGAGACGTAAACACCTGTAAATAACTGACGACAGAGCACGAAGTAGAACGAAGACACGCGAGCTACTTTCAGTCAAAACTCTTATCAATCTTGTTTGTGAAACCTAAAGAAGAGTAATTTAATTTTTTAAAAAAAATCTGAATCTGACAACTTCATATGCAGCAAGTTATTTACTTCATACAAAATTTAAAAGTTCAAGCTATGTTAGCCTATGTCCTACCCCCCCCCCCTCATCTCAATAAGTAAACTCAAAATTATTGTGTGGTTGCAAAAAGAAAAAGAAAAAAGAAGAGAAAAAGAAAGAAAGAAAGAAAAACCGTTGTAATAAACAGACATTTCCGTTTAGACGCTACAGAAACACAAATGCATGTAGGACAAATCCGTGATGAGAAGAGGATATACTTTATTATAATATAGACAAATATATCTATTTTTTCTCACCCACTGGCAACACTGAAGACTGTCGGGGTAAGAAACATGAGATCCATCCCTTCGGGACAAGAAACACACTTTTTTATCTTTAAAGATTCCTCATTGTAAGAAAGAACACATACAATAGTGAATATGTTATATATTGTTCTGAATATGAGCTTTCATACATTTCCCCTACAGGAAAGGAAACAGACTTTTTTTTTTAAAAAAAAAAATCTACATATGCTATTTATGCTGCATACGAAAGTGTGATGATAAAAGACATGTCTTGTTGTGCACGAATTTTGAAGTAGACTCCATGCAACTGCACTGGTTTATAATGCAAGACGTAACACGAGAAACATCTATAACCTAGGAATACTGTATGTAACTAAAGGAATCCAAATATCATATACGTTGTATTGCATTAAGGAAGGTAGGTGTTCTTTGCGTTTTCTTTAAGGCGTCATCAATCACTATACTTTATAAATAATATTTTAACATATACTGAACCTTTGGTCTGTTTCAAGTGAGAAAGGACAAAAGTTAATATTAATTTTAGCGATACGATAGTCAGTATCACATGAGCTCCCACCGGCAAAGAATTAGTGTCTCGCGCACTAGTGACACACATACTACTTATCTAGCTACAAAGAAGTCCTATAAAGTGGAGAAAATAAATTTGACTTCTGCGTTTGGTTTCAATTTTCCGTGTTTTTGCGTAATAATACAATACCAAGATTATAAAGGACGATCGCTACTATTAAAGCGGGCTCCAAACCATGACCGGGATACTTGAATCCGATGCGAATGCACACACCGTGATGCAAGATGAACCTCAAAGTATAGCCATTCCCCATCGCAGTGCCTCGACTTCAAGAGAATGAATTACAGGGTTACACTTCGATATATTGCATTATATAAGACTACAAAAATACTAAACAACCCTTTGTGAAAAAAATGAAATGAAATCTTTCGGTTTAACGTCGCACGATTAAACCCGTTAGACTAAGGGAGACGGATGATTAAGGCAAGTGAACGATGGAAAAATGGTGGAATGAGAATACGGGAGGAAATGGGAGTACCCTGAGAAAACCCACCAACACGATGTTGTCCACCACAAACTTAGTTGGCCGGAGATCGAGTAAGAGACCCCACGCACCAAAGGTAAGCGCTCCACCGCTGAGAGCAACCCTTTGTAGTTAAATGATTAACCTAAATGCTTTCTTTGGGTGTGGTCCCCGGTTCGATTTCCGGTGGGGCTCTTTGACTTGAACAAGTAATTTACTTCAAACTCGGCTGCATAGTCTTTGCCATATTTTATATCTAATAGCAACTAGAAGAACTTAAGTATTAACAACCACAAAACGTTACTGCAACCATAATTTCCAATTCAACTTATGACGTCACTAAACACTCAACGGATAACATTATGTAACGTTCTATACCATTATTTTATTCCTCCAATTATTCTTCTGATCATCTCCCGACAGCGTAGATATACATTACATCATTTTTATTTCTTCCGTGTCCCCAACACATAAACACCAACAAAATTAGACAGAATTCAACCCATTTATCAATTGTTTATTTTTTTTCCTAATACCTGATAATATTATGAAACTTTTTAACACTTCTTATATCAATTTGGCTAACAACCCCCCTACACGATACAAACCAAAATAGTGGTCCGGACCCCACTTTCAACAGCAAGTTCTGTCTCATATAACCTTATTGCTGAAGAAAGAACGTTGATCTCCAATTAATCAATCATGAAGAACGGAAATGAGAAATGTGTCTCACTGATAAAACGTTATAACCCATAGCACGAAAGTTACCTGGTTTAATAGTTGTGATTGATATTAATGTGGGTTTTCTCAAGTTTCTTCTCTGTGTTCCCTCGCAATTCTTTCTTCGTTGACTTGCAAGCATTATCTGTCCTTTCTGCTTTAGCATAGAGGGTCAAACTAAGCAACGATAAACTAACCTATTTACCGATGTGGAAAGAAAATATTACTGCTGTTATAGAAGAATAAAATTTCTTAGAAAGAAGAAAAGTAGCGAAGTCATATTTACATCACGTAAAAAGAATTTTGTTAGAATAGTATGCAACCAACCTAACGTAAATGTGCAGCTGGGTTGCATATTACAAAGCAGACAGGGGGAACTGACTTTTGATTTTCAATGTCTTGGGGTCGAGTGGCTCGATTCCTAACTTTTGACCTTATATATCCTGGTCAAAAACGATGGAGATCCATCAGGTAGTTCTTGAGATGTTTTGTCTCCCGAGCGGACAGACAGGGCAAATATATAAAGGAGTTCGTACATCAAATTCCTTTAAAATAAAGAACTCCTTCGTGGCTAAGCGATTAGAGTACACGCCTTTGGCGTGGGAGGTCCGGGTTCGATTCTCGGCGGGAGCTCGTATGGTTCGGATTCCAAGTTAATCAGTAGATCCACGTCTTATATAGCCTGGCTGCTGAAATCTCATACAGCCTAGCTGCTGAACGGGATGTTAAAATCATCATCATCCTTTAAAATAAACGAATTACTATTATTAAGACGACACTGCACAGTACAAAGTGTTAACTCCATTGCACTAAAAAACTGTAATTAATTCATCGTAGGGGAAACTATGACATACAGGTATCATACCAGTTAACGGTTACATTTCATTTCATTACTACACGGGAAAGTATTTAATGGGATTACTAACATTTTTTCTTACGATCGTGTACAGTAGACAATCTTGGGAGTCACTGACACGACTTCACACTTTTTTTGTCTTTTGTTCATTAACTTATTTGTCTGTCTACAAGATTAGTAACAGCTACATGTCTATGAGACTATAAGGCAACTTACTCCTAATTCTGCTATTATTATTATTATTATTATTATTATTATTATTATTATTATTATTATTATTATTATTATTATTATTATTATTATTATTATTATTATTATTATTGAATTGGGTTTAATTTGAGTTTAACGTTCTTTATTAACACTAAGGCTAAAGTGGGATCCACACCACTACTCAGGTTTGTATTGTAATGGAGGCCCTAACATGCATGCCCCACTAAATACCTAAAGAATATCCTAAGGTAGTACCCCTACAGAGAATCGAAGCCGAGATCCCATTCTGAGAAAGCAGTCGCGTTAACCTCCCGGCCACGAAGTTATTATTATTATTATTATTATTATTATTATTATTATTATTATTATTATTATTATTATTATTATTATTATTATTATTATTATTAATTTACCTCTACTGCACATTCTCATTATTGATCGTTCCTGAGCAGCGAAAACAGAAACACAGTAGGAAAAATCGTATATTATTATTTAAGAGTGCTGATCCTGACTAACCATCCACCTTGTTGCTACATAAACAATAGTGACTTATTGCAAATAGTTATAAGATACTCATTTAATATAGCTTCTGATCTCAGTTCTAAACTTCGGTAATACGTAACCAAGGATCCAACTTTAAAAGAAAGAACTTTTAAACAAAAAAGTTCTTTCCTCTGGTGGTACTGTGGAAGTACAAGTAAGACAAACAGAGCAGCTGAATTGAATAAGGTTTTTCCCACGTTTTTTGCTTCCCATCTCAACCTTGAGGGCTGGAGAGAAACAGGGGCGTGCCTCCTTATCACTGAGATGCGTAGGAAGCTCTTTCAACACATAGAACTAACTTCAAAAAACACTTTCTGTTCGGGATGGCAATCAACGCGGAATACATACGTGCAACACAAAGCAAAGCAACAGGCAAGGCCAGGCCGAGCCTCTCTATCCACCGAATACAGGCCTTGAATAGCAGGGCGGAATTGCACACACTGTAATTTCGTCTACTTTCGTCGTTAATCGATTCGGATTGGGAAAACAAAAGGCAACATCTTTAAACGAGCGTCTCCAGTGACAATCGGATAAGCATTTCGTTTGGTGGATACTTAACGAAACACTCCTGTATTTGTTTGCGGTTCAATTACTGGTTATTTCTCAAGAAGAATAGGGTGTGCTTAAGGAAAAAAGAAGAAGAGCGCGTATTGTTTCGTGCTAATCATGGTAACCAAAACAGCTGTTATAAAATTGGGTGGATTCTCTTTACAATATACACTTTACCAGAGCATAGATAATCTTCCTTCTTTAACAGTCAGTGGTCTCAAGCGAAGCTATTCATAATAGCTCACAGCCACATCTGCAATGATTCTCATATATTAGTACTTATTCTTTCTTTATTATTTGCTTATATTTATTTCTTCCCTTCTCAAACCAACAGTGGCGTAAAGTGCTGTTACGGATCGGAGAACAGGTCATGAATAGTAATACATCTTTTGACATTGTCAAACAAATGGTGATATTAGCATGCATATAACGTGGGAAACATCATGTTCATACGTTTTCTCGAGGTTCTCGCGTTTCCTCCCACATTATCATTCCACGAATTCTTTCAGAATCATCCGTCGTTTATAGCCTAAATTACATAATTGTGGAATGTTAAAGTCTTCAATTCATTTTTACATATGCTCGGCCAATACTGTGGGTAATCGAGTATCAGTAACACCTGTAATAGTGTTCAAAGTTGATATATCCGTTATTTTGTGAAGTAATATTGCAACAAAGGGAAAATTGAAAATTTTATGTCTTATTTCGTAAAGCATTTCCTCTGCTACAGAGCATTTTGAATTCTATTCGGAGTTCTAGGAAACGTAGCTGCGTTTAGCAAATGGTTTGCAACTTTCTCATCATATCTTACAATCAAAGTCAACAGTTCCATGTAGTTGCTCTCGATCGTTAACTTACTACCAGCGGCGCAAATCTGTCTTCAACATTGGGTGTGGCAACCGGACACAATTCTCCCCCCAAAACACATTTCAAATCAGATTATTGAGGGGTCAGTCCCCCTCAGTTCCAAGATTGGAGGGGATATGTCCCTCTCATCTTCTCGGAATTTGCGCCAGTGCTTACTACTCTCTTTATGTATTCTATGTTTCAATCCCTGTTTTGCTAAAGAAAACCTCTGGCACTAATCAGACGTTCTCTTTTTCTCTTCGTTTTTACATTTTCACTACCCCATAGCAATCTAATTGATAATCTAATTGACTGTCAATCCTTATGCAACTGAATGCCTTCATGCAGTACTTGGATGGAGATGATTTTGGGACTATTCACGACACCCACTATTTATACAACAAAACGATAATTGAATTCTGAGATATTCCAAACATCTTTTTAGTAACAAAATAAATATGACTAATATGGCAACTTATCATTGATGAACACCCAGTTAACCGTTTCGTAGAATTATGATGACTACTTGGAAAATGTCTAGTGTAACATCTTATTTTCATTTTAAATTATATAAGGCCTGCCATTTAAAATAACTTAACATTATCATAAAATCCAGTGAACCAAAAGGATTCAATTTCATTCGATCTATCGTAATTAGTAAAGTAACTGATTAGTTAATTTCTGGGCAAAACGAAATTTCAGAATTCGTGAGCCTGAACAGGTACCTCACCTGTTCCATTGTCATCTTATTTGCACAAATTTAACTAACAGTATAGAAACCTAAGCCTTCCCGATTTTTAAATAAAAGAGTTATATAATAACACATACAACATTATACAGGGTGGCCTGAAAGTAGGTTTACAGCCTAGTTTACCAAAATAATGAGTTAATTTGCTTCGATCTGTTCCGAGCTTAAGATATAAGTGAAAAAATTAAAAGCAAATAATAAAGAAATTAAGCCCAATATTTGCATGGATAACAACAAGTAAATGATATAAAATACCAGAGCCGATCAATACGGGACTGTATACCTACTTTTGGGCCACGCTATATAAGAGGAAGAACAAATTCCTTTATTCTTTGGTAAATTAAAATTACATAAACAAACTGAATTGTGTGATGCGATATGCCCAATACACTGATAGGAACAGGTCAAACGCACAGCTTCGTCTGCTTCTTCGCTATGTTCGTGTTTGCACGGTTTTATTCGGAAGGAAACTCTCATAAACGACATGGACTTTGATGAGCATACGATATGGAACTTGCTTGCAGTAAAGCAGCGAGTGGTCATTTTCCCCCCCTAGAAAAGGCAGGTTTTATAATAATTTAAATGTTAACTTAAAAAGAGGTACAAAAGGGAGTGAGCAGGCTGTTCGGTATGGAAGCCGAAATGGGATTCCGGAATTCTGACTTTTCTGTAACTTTAGTTTAATTTAAGGGTAATTTTACAAATTTTAATATAATTTATCCTCATATTGAGTTTGGAGACCTCAAAATCTTTGTACTCCCTTCCGAAACAAAATTCTTGCGTACGAGCATGGTAGTTAGTGAATGACATCAGAGAGCTGTGCACCGAGATTTTTTTTTTTTTTTTTAATCGCATGATCCACTAATCTAGCTTAATATTTGGTCCCTGTGATCGTCCTATCTCTGAACAGTGTCATATGGTAAGCAGAGAAAAACAAGATACCAACTTTATCACGAAACATCGGTGATAGATGTGTATATACAATAATGTTAGTATAGACGGGTTGGTATAGTTCCACATGTTTCTTTAAAATCAATTTCTGTACCTGCAGAAAAAAAAAACATATCTAAAGAAAAATGAAATGAATTCTTTCAGTTTTAAGTCCCATGATTATGCCTATTAGGCTAAAAGAGACGAAGTGAATAATAAAAGAATTGGTGGAATGGGAATGTGGAAAGATCTGAGCAAACCTAGAGACATGATGTAGTCCACTACAAATTTACTTGGTTGGAAATTGAACCAGGAACCCCAGGCATCAGAGGTAAGCGCTCTACCACTGAGCTACCATGCCCCCCCGTACATCCGAAGACATCAATATAATAAGACGATAAATAACAATTAACAAGTAATAAGTTATGTATACAAGATTAGTCAATGTTTGTGCCTCCAATATAATTTCATATCCGTGGCAACATAACGTGATAACACGATTATGATTTCACTGAGTTTGTATTGAGTGTATTACAAAATGTCATACACACACATTTTATTTTCATCTATATAAAATCAAGGAAAATTTTAAGAATGAAACGGGGAACGTATCTTCGTTTAATAGACGTTTTGTCACATCTTTAATATTTTTGAACCTTTGTATTTATGTCTTGTGAAATTACGTCACCGACCGGTAAGTACACATCACACAGTTTCCACGAATGAAACAGAAAGAGGGATCGGTTGCCAATAAAGCAAAGAAAAGACTTCCGCCAATAAATTAATTTCCGGTGATTTCTATCGCTTCACGTCACAGCTGACGGTGACGCCCTTCTCATCACTTCTCTCTCTTTCTGCAGCTCAGCACAAATCAATTTATAGCCAATATTGCCTCATAGTGTAAAAGTAGGACAGTAGGAAGGCTGTAGGGGTCCTAGGGACTTGCTCCCTCTGTCCTTTGAATCTCAGTATCGGGCATGTTGCTGTTAAAGGATAGAAAATGCACTAAAAATAAACAGTTTTAACCATAAATACAACCACGACTTACTTTCCTGAAGTACGACAATTTAGCAGCTTTAGCATTCAGATTTTGGGGGTACAGTGCCTTAGTGGTTAAGCCCTGACCTCTGATATTATGGGTTCCTAGTTCGATCCCAGACTAAGTGAGTTTGTAGTGGACAACATTAATTGGTTTTCTGGGGATTTCCCCGTTTCCTCCCACATTTTCATTGCACCAATGATTTCATAATTATTCACTTTCTTTAATTAATTAAGCGCTTACCTCTGGCGCGTGGCATTCCTGATTTGATCTTCGGCCAGGTAAGTTTATGATGAACAACATCGTGTCCATGGGTTTTCTCGAGGTACTCCCGTTTCTTCTCACTTTCTCATCCCACTAATTCTTTCTTTATCATTCAGTTGCCTTAATCATCCCCTCCATTAGCCGAAAGGGGGTAATAGTAGGACGTTAAACTGAACATTTTCATTTCATTTTCTTTCGTTAATTATTCCTCTCCTTCAGCTTAAAGGGCATAACCATAGGACGTTAAATTAAAAATTTCTAAGGGACACGATGACTGTTAGATAGATTATGGTGGTGGAATGATGAAAGTGAAACGGGGGAAATTCCGAGAAAACCCACGTACACGATATTTGTCCACAAAAGCCCACTTGGCCTGAGCTGTGACTGAACCAGAGACCACACGTTCAAGAGTTGAACGCTCCATCACTGAGCCACCGAGGTTCATTAAAAATTTCATGTTTCTTTTTACACATATTCCATTAAACAAATCCAATAAAATTTATGCACACTAGTTAACAGATTCTTGCGTTCTCTCTCTCTCTCTCTGTGTGTGTGTGTGTGTGTGTGTGGTGTGTGTGTGTGTGTGTGTGTGTGTGTGTGTGTGTGTGTGTGTGTGTGTGTGTGTGTGTGTGTGTGTGTGTGTGTGTGTGTGTGTGTGTGTGTGTGTGTGTGTGTGTGTGTGTGTGTGTGTGTGTGTGTGTGTGTGTGTGTGTGTGTGTGTGTGTGTGTGTGTGTGAAAATGTGCTTAAAAATTTCAGTGATATTTACAAGTGCATCGGGACCGGAATACAGCAAATTATGGATGCGTTAAAATATTAAATAATACTTTTGATAAAGTGGATAGTTTCAAATATCTAGGATCAATACTAACAGAGGAAAATCATATTCACGGAGAAATTAAACGTCGACTAAAAGCAGGGAATTCGTGTTACTATTCGGTTCAAAATCCCTTGTCGTCGCGAATTCTGTCGAGGAATTTAAAGCTTAAAATATATAAAACGATAATCATGCCTGTTGTTCTGTATGGCTGCGAAACATGGTCATTTACTCTGAGGGAAGAACATAGACTGAAAGTATTTGAGAGCAAGATCCTGAGACGAATATTCGGACCTAAGAGGACGGGAATGGGGAATGGCGGAAACTTCATAACGAGGAACTACATAATTTATATGGTTTACCCAACATTGTTAGGGTCGTCCAGTCTAGGAGGCTTAGGTGGGCGGGTCATGTAGCTAGAATGGATGAAAGTAGAAACGTTTTCAAAATCTTGACTGGAAGACCAATCGGAAAACGACCATTAGGAAGACCTATGCGCAGATGGGAGGACAATTTTAAGATGGATCTCGCAAAGATAGGAATACAAAGTAGATGGATGCAGTTAGCTAAGGATAGAAGTCAGTGGAGAGCTTTTGTGAACGCGGCATTGAACCTCCGGGTTCCATAGGCCATAGAGTTAGTTAGTTAGTTAGTTAGATATTTACAAAAGGTTAGTAATTTCAGTGATATTCACAAGATTAGGAATTCCAGTGATATTCACAAAAATTAAGAATTTCAGTGATATTCACAAAAGGTTAACAATTTCAGTGACATTTACGAAAGGTTTTTTTTTTTCATTCTCCAATTTCTTTTTCCCTGAAAAATCATAGACACACTATATCATACGAATACAACCGAACTCATCCGATAGGGTTCAAACTTGGCATGGTGACAGATCTCCTGCAATACAAACGTCTGAAATGTTATGTTATGTAGGTTTTTGACTCCCGAGTTAAGCACTGTCAAATTGGAGTTATATTTTTGAAAACAAAAAGCCATACACTAAACTCATCATCAGAGCGAGCAGGGCTGGATTTACGCAGATTGCTCCTAATTGGGCTCCACGGCTAAGGGGTCCCCGTGCTAAAGTGTAATCTGCTCTCGGCTTGTCAAGTAAACCCCCAAACAACTATACAAATTGCAATATACGTATGTATATAATACGAAATTTGATGTTTTACAAAGAACAATAGTGATTATTGTAATAAAACAACACAATGAAATCGTGTTAAGATACTTGTTCCTTAACGTAGTAAAAATTATTAATGCTAGTACTACCGATAATTTTAGAAAACGATAATTTTAAGGTTGGATCGATTTCGTCCATCATATATTTTTCATATCATTTCATATCAACCTCATAAGTAATACCGACCAATAAACGAGAAAGAACACTAGTGTAACCTAGAATGTATTGGACAATAGCGAAGTGCACCTGTCGTCAGATTTACGTTCGTTTTCTCTCATAGAGTAAGTTGCCCTTCTGTACTCTGCAGGTATGTGCCTAGAAATTTTTGTTGGAAAGCCTGATGTGCAAGAATTAAAAAAAAAAAAAAAAACTCTCATGCTCTAGAACTTCCACCAAATTTGAACTATCTACCACTGAACTACCGTGGCCCCTATAAGCACATGAGTTTCAGATCTTATAATTATATGTGTCTGAACCAGATTTATACTAAATTTTCAGTTTATATAGTAGGCTGCACGTGTTTCAGAATTGTTTGTTTTAAAGGGAATCGCGCCTGGAATGTGCTGTAAAGTGTGTCCTCACTCCGCCCTAAAGAATCAACAGAGCAAAACATGGACATTTGTGTACCGCTTAAATTGTCTGGCCTAAAAACCGTGTTAAGTCAGATGTGTGAATTTACTACTAGCAAATGCTCCCACGTGTCCCTGCGGGTAGTATTCTGCGTCTTTCCTATCGTCTGAACTCGAAAGTGTTGCACAAAATTCACATTTATTGGGGGTAGTATTCTTCGTCTTTTATATAGCCTGAACTCAAAGCCTTGTACAAAATTCAAACACCTCGTGTGGGCATCCTCCTGAACTGCTCTCAATTTTTCTTCCTATCTAGGTATCATGTATATACGGGATGGGGAGGGGGTAGTCGCTGAAAAACATGTTCGGCTATTTAAAATGAAATATCTAAGTACCCAATTTGTCTTTAAACCAAACGAAATTCGATTTACAAGTATCTTATTGAACCATTTCAATTTCCAATGTGTTTTTCTTCCTTTCTAAGTCAAGTATCAAAACACGCTGAAACACGTTCTTAATTATTTAAATGACAAGTCCAAAAATCAAATTCCATGTCTCTAATCAATGGATTTTTCTTAATGGATTCCGAGGTATGGATATCTTATTGCAATAATTGGAATCCTCACCTAATTCTCTTTATATATCTTTTCTGCCTTTCTGGGTCAAATACCTTGACTAATTACCTAAAATCGAAAGCCCAAATACCAAATTTCATGTCTGTAGTTTTACGGAATTCCGATGGTAATTTTATAATAATAATAATAATTGGAATCCCCATCCCACCCCGTTTACGTTGAATTTCCAAAAATTCTTCCTTAGTGGAACTTTATATCCCAAATCCTGTATACCGACCAAATTTCAAATTTTCTAGCTTAAAGAGTTTAGCCTAGGGTTTATCAATCAATCAGATAGAACTTCTTTTATATAGGAGAGATTAACTTATTTAAGAGTAATAGAACACGTTAGTTAGTCTGTTCCTTGACACTACTTACGGAATCCAAGTGTTTTTACATTTGAGAAATATTAATTAGATGTATGTACCGTATATGTAATCCTAATTCCTTATCTACCAATATTTTCAATATCCTAATTTCCTGTTTTTAATATATCTTTTGGAACTAGTGGAAGGCAGCAAGCTACCCTAATTGCGGTTTAGTGGCTCAGTGCAGGAATCACCTAAGCACACTAAATGGGTTAGAAATGCCTTTGGGCAAATACGCAGATAAGATTACCTGCAAAAGTCAGGCACTTTCCAGTAGTTTGTTAGAATTTTACAGTAGACTATTAGAATTTTATAGTGAATTTGTTCAAATTTTACAGTTCTTTATTTTGAATAGTTTCTTTTTTAAAATAATATATAAAATTACGGATATTCCAATTATTTGAACCAAAATCCCTAGTTTATGTTGCAGTGCTAAAAATACAACTGTTTGACTGTAAAAAAAATCCTTGTTTTCATTTGAGTGAGAATCGCTATCCATAATTTTGTATTTGTAGTTTGCTTTGCTATTTTGATTAAACGGAAATTTTTATATCATCAAATATTAGGAAGTTCAGTTTAAAAATGGTAAGTTGTTGCGCTTTGTCAACGAAGCAAAATAATAATTATTATTATTATTATTATTTTACAAAAGAACATTTGAAATATTTAAACGGTTCCTCATGGCATGAAAGCTTCTTCAGAGCTCACTAGGAATTAACTTGTTAGCAACGACTGCTGAACACAACCAAGCGACTCGTAACTCCAACACACGAGTCATCTGACGGGAAAACGAGGAACTATGCTCTTTAGTTTCAAGAAACCGCCAACAGATGGCAGTAGCTCCTGCAAAAGAAATAACTCTAAAAGGCGAAAACGATTCTTACATCACGTAACAAGCACGTCTTCTTTTCGTCTTGACGTTTCCCGCTAATATCACCGCGCTATGAAGTGGCCACCTTTATCGCCCGTGAATAAAATGTGGTTTATTTCCGTCGTAAAATAAACGAAATCCCATTAAACAACGATCACAAAACCCTCACAACATTTTTACAACGAAACAGCAATATAGGCTTTTTATAATTCTGGCGTGGCTTTTTCTATCTTAAAAAAGTCTTTTATTACACCTATCCATGAATTACACTATCAAGCACGCAATGAAAAGGGGTTTTTGAAAATTACATTAAGGATAAGTTAAAGTATCTGGCAATATTTTAGAAAACGCTTTACTTAGACTTTAAGTTATAAATACATATATTGGAAAATACAAGTGACTTCATATTGAGAAAGCATGTGTTCGATATTAGACGAAGATTTTCTAAGGGTTTCTTTGCTTTGATGGTCACTTTCGTTTCGGTAAGATGGTAACTGAGTGTAATGTGCTGAACTGAACTTACGGCAGGCACAGGTAACCCATAAGCTGTCAATTCATAGAATTCACGATCACTTTAACAGGGTTCTACTAAATCTTTAAGGATCGAACCAATAATCTCTCGCACTTGACGTGAGAATTCTGCCACTGAGACACCGATTGAGATGTATAAGACATTTAAGGCAAAACTGTCGAAATAGTCTTTGTTATCAAAGAAATACAATATCCCTATTCTATAAATTATGACCCTAAAAGACAGATAAAGCTTGTGTGGTTAAAAAAAAAGAAGGTAGAAGGGTGGTTTTTCGTTCTTTAGTTATTTGCATAGACGGTAAAGTGTTTACCTGCCAACTGGGCAGCTCTAGTTCGATTCACGATGAAAGTAGAAAAGTTTCCTCATTTTTGCGGCTAGTCTTTTTAAAATGGGAGTAAACCTGAGAAAGTAGAGGAGACCGGAGAGCAAACTTAAGTTTTAAGCCTTTACCTTCACATACAGCCCTTTGGCCACTCATGGTGCATTCCGAAAGGGCCGGAGGGGACAGGACAGATTTAATACTTTTTATACTCATCTGGAAATAGTGCTTAAAAACGGCCAGAAACAAAAGCAAAAATAAATAAATAAATAAATAAAATAAAATAAAATAATAATAATAAAAAAAATTAAAAACATTTCATCCCTAATTGAAGAAAGCATAAGCCAGATTCTACCAATTAACATAATGAGTATTTGTATCGTGTACGCTTATCTTTCTACTCCACGATTACTTTTGTTAAAAAATAATATCCTATTTTGATTAAATTTCACGGGAGTGTTTTCGAAAGCACCAGAACAGACCTCTTATTAGGGTTGAAATCGATCAAAGCTAATGGGATTCATTCACACGCTCAACTCAAGAATACATTTTACGCTCCTTTCTATGTGCACGGTATCATTAATAATAAATCAACTATGGAATAAATAAATAAACAAAACACATAAAATAATCTAAAATACACTAGCAAGAGGTCAGTGTTCATTGGTGAGAATATTAAGTGTGGTTTATTACTATGCAGGTTTCCGGTTGCTGTTCTCAGAAGCCTTGTTCCATTGTTTGTTCTCTTTCTATTTATCTTTCTCTCTCTCTCTTTTATGTTCTTTAACCATCTGTGAAGCATTTCACATATTACGGGAAGAAACCGATGACGAAACAGGTTAAAATTCATTTCTCAAGAATGAATATTCTATGATACTGTAAATAAAACAGATGAGCTGATGTCACATTTCTTAGTTCTGACTGTTTTTTTTTTTTTTTTCGTTTTATTTCTTTCTTTAAAGGAAGTAATTATTGACGTAGTTTAAATATCCATAAGGAAAGTATTATATTTGTATTAACCAGCTAACTTCCTGCGTTCTTACTCATACCCAAGGGTGCATCCACGCGGAGGGGGGGGAGGGGCACGGGGTCCGGGCCTCTCCAAAAACTTCGTAACTTGATATACATTTTTACACTTTCTTAAGAGTCTTCATCCCGGCGAAATTAAAATACCACTAATTTTACAGTAATTATGTGATATCTTCAAATAGATAAAAGATAATTGAAATTTGGAACAAGAGCACCCTAGACAATATTAAGTTGCGTGAGGTACTGTTATCAAAAGTCACCTAGTGGCTTTCCGTTTTCAGCTGTTTAGAAACGCGAAAATAAATGCCGATTTTCAAAATGGCTTGAAACCGAAAGCAGATAAGTGAGTCGTGATAACGGTTTCTCATGTAAAATGATATTGTCTAGGGCGCTCTTGTTCCACATTTCGATTATCTTTTATCTATTTGAAGATATTACATAATTACTGTAAAATTAGCGGTATTTTAATTTCGCCGGGATGAAGATTCTTAACATAACTATATTTGTTTAGTAGAGAAATGATTGATGTAGCCTAAAGATTTGATCTTACACTTTATGTATACTTTTCTCTTTCTTATAAAACTTATTAAAAAAAAAAAAAAAAAAAGAATATAGACGGGAGTACTTAACAATTACTTATCGCCTTTTCGGGTGCAAATTAATTCAAATTTAATACTACATAATATTTTGTAGTATTGGATCCCACAAACTTTTGACCCCTCCTAACAAAAATTTCCAAATGCGCGCCTGCCCATACCAACGCTTCAAGTACCCCTTAGTGTATACTGTATTTGGCCCGATAGTGGGTCGAATTTGTAACTGCGGGCCAACAGTGGACCAACAATAGTCCGACACGTTAAGTGGTTATAGAGGTCACTTTTCTTTGCTCTTTCGTAATGTCTACGTTTCTTCTCCTCGCAGAACCAGTACTATGCACGAAACACGATGGTATTTCTTCTCCTTAACTTCACCAGGATTACATATTTTGTAGGAAATTACACACAATGCCCTTACATGGTCTTTTAACATTATAACAGTACCGATATCGTAGTAAACAGTAAGTTTCAGCTTCGGATCGTCTTTTGGTTTTAGTTTTGGAAATTTTCGGAAAAACGAAGTCGGCAATCACGAATATATTTTGTATTTCACGCTGTAATTTTGCCAAACGTGTCACCTTACAACTCAATGTTATCAACTGCCAGAGAATATTGTGGTTCCATCTATACATGACAAGCTTGTCAGTATGTCGTGCTAATTTCCACTAGTAAACTGTCATGCTATAGGCTAGATGTCGCTACTTTGGCTATCGCTTGCCTGCCTGGCACTTAAGAGTCTTCATCCCGGCGAAATTAAAATACCGCTAATTTTACAGTAATTATGTGATATCTTCAAATAGATAAAAGATAATCGAAATGTGGAACAAGAGCGCCCTAGACAATATTATTTTACATGAGAAACCGTTATCACGACTCACTTATCTGCTTTCGATTCCGAGCCATTTTGAAAATCGGCATTTATTTTCGCGTTTCTAAACAGCTGAAAACGGAAAGCCGCTAGGTGACTTGTGATAACGGTACCTCACGCAAAATAATATTGTTTAGGGCGCTCTTGTTCCATATTTCAATTATCTTTTATCTATTTGAAGATATCACATAATTACTGTAAAATTAACGGTATTTTAATTTCGCCGGGATAAAGACTTAATAGATGTCGCTAGCGCGCAGCCAATTTGCCAATTGTTAAAAATATTATGATGATTTAATTGCAGTTTTCAAATTCATTTATTTCATTTACTTATTTCACTCATTTATTTATTTACTTCAATTATTTATTTCAAAACTAGCTGTAAGCACCCGCTGTTGTCAGGTCTTAATTCAGAACATCGATTAAAAGAGAGGAAAAAAGTTTTTACTCCATTTCCCGCTGCTTATTATCTGCTGTTATGTAAGCCCGCACAACCATGACGTAATGGGGTTTGCATACACTTCAGACGTTCTTAGAAACTGCTAAAACCGTGCATACGTTTTTACATTTTATCCCCTAAATCTGACCCCCAACACCAACCCGAAAATCTAAGAAAGGCCTTCGTAGAAAAATCCATCTGTGTACCAAATTTGGTGGCTCTAAGGTTCACTCCTTTCTGCACGAATATCTCATGACATACATTATTTTATATGTAGGTATACATATATAGGATAAGGGCCATACCCATGATTACATCTGAGTATTTTAGCCCAGTCAACGAAGGAAAAATAGAAAAAAATGTGCAGTTTTGAAATTTGGCACGTTGTTAGGTGGAGGAGTACCCTAAATGGCATACCAAAAGTTACCGAAGGAGGAGGGACTTAAAAGTTTTTTTTTCAAGTTTTTCTTAAATATCTCAGTATCTCTACAAATACAAAATTAAGTTACATTAAATTTGCTACGGAAACAGTATTTGCAATTTTCCGTAGTATCAATAATTTAGAAGATAGGGGGGGTAAATCTACATATTACATTTTTTTTGTAACTAAGTGTTCAGGTAAAAAAAAAAAAAAAAACCTTGGGAGGGGCGTGGGAGAACTAACCGAGATCTGGAAATGGACGCGGAAGCGACTCGTACAAAAGCGGCCCGTGGCTACAGCGGTACCCTACGTGTTAGTAGTACACGAAATTGCGTATTCTCATTGTATATTGCTGTATAGACATAAGGTTCTTTCTTATAGTTACCTGAACGCTTTTACTTACAGTACGAATTGTTTGGAAATATATACTTTTTATCCCATTCTATCTTCTAACCTATTGACCCTACGAAAAGAAAATGTAGCTATAGGACTATTTTCGTAAGAAATTTAACGTAGTTTAATTTAGCACTTTAAATTATTTTTGCTAAATCCATATTTAATGAGATATTAAGAAAAACTTGAAAAAGAAACGCCTTTAAATCAACCCTCCGCTCCACAACTGGGCCAAACTCCAAAACTACACGATTTATTATACACCAGTACGTAGTAATTAAATATGTAGCACATTTTATGGAACGAGTTCGTGAACTTAACTCCACTGGCTAGTCTTGCTTTGTTCCGCAATTATTTCCGTAATACCAACCTTCATCATCTAATGACCTTGGACAAATAATTTGGGTCACTTCTAATCTGATTTTTCAAGTCCTGGCTTAAATTCAGACGAATGTTCTTTTAAACCTATGTGAGTAGGCGAGAAATAAACTTAACGAAAACACATTTCATTTGCAAATCCTAAGTCAAAATTCGCTGGCACGAGCTCCAACTCATTCTTATCTGCTCTAGAATTTCGTCGAGCATGAAACGACGAGCCTCGTTGATTTCTTGACGGATTTTTTCGTCGTTTTGAGATGACGAAGGGCGCCCAGAACGAGCATGCTCTTCAACACTCATCTCACTACGTTTAAAGCGCCCAAACCAGCTGAAAACTTGTGTGCGGCTCATAGCATCTTTCTTGAAAGTCTATTAAAGCATTTGTAAGCTATGTTGCCGATTTTTCAAGCAGGAAGCAAAATTTCAAACACACTCCTCGTTTCTTTAAATCTGCCATAACGATGTCGCAGGTGGCAAACGAGAACAGCTGAGATAAAGAACACTACGATCAAACGTTAATCTTCTACGCAGACGCAGCTTGGGCAACTAATTTAGGATGTCTCTACTAGGTCCACCTAGCGGTAGAACTCTCTACTACGCCTAGAAACGACCGCACGCTTGCAGTCCGATCTACCCCACTCCATCCTTTATTCCAATGAAAAGTAGCAGCAAAAACTGGGAACCCGCGAATAATACTGAAGATAGTTAAAACTCAGGAAAACAAACTAGTTACGACATAAGTTTAGTAGGAACTGACTTACTAAGATTATAGGAGAGCCAGTGGCGGCTATTGAGGGTAGTCACATCAGTAAAAATGAAATTTGTATTGCTTCAAACTAAGGAAAAAACTTTCCTAATGTTCTAATTCGTGTATAAATACTTCAAACTAAGGAAAAAAAACTTTTCTAGTGTTCTAATTCGTGTATAAAAGAGTTACTGGAGTAGGCAAGCTCTCTTCCCCAAACAGTACAAGTGTAATGCTAACCAACGTGACTTCCTTGAACAGCCGCCTTTGAGTAGAATGTCGAAGGTAAAGCACAGGGAGAGGAAGAATAGGTCACAAACTACACGGATGCCAACAAGATGAGACGAGACAGAACTTCAGTGACGAGATACACATCTTTCGATGGAAACAAATACATAGTTTCGAGACAAAACTTCACTTTTACGAATTCACAACACCTTCCAAAGATGACAGCCTCAGGCAACCCTAACAAACTACCGGTACATTATATTTAACAGTGTTTCGTTTCTACGTCATCTGTATTCTTTTAGCGGTTTCGGGTTCGATTCTTGGTGTGGGCACTCGGTCAGGTGTAAGAGTTTTTTTGCAAGTAAGCTATCCCGAAAGATTTTTTTCGTAAGTTTTCCTTATTCACATCAGGCAAATGCAGACCTCAGGCCGCTTCCTTCATTCATTTCTTTCTGCCTTCCTCTCTTTCAAGGATATTGTGCTCGCCCAGGGATGTCATCCCTCATATATGACGAACTTAATGCCATAGATGCCGGTAATACCCAGAAATATGTACAAATAAATAAATAAATAAAAATAAAAGCATTCTTTTAGCTAATTGATTTAAATATAGGAGAAATTATTTTTCGGTTTTCTTCCAAATGAACTGAAATTTAATAACCTAATTCTACTGATTTCTTCTTCCAAGTCCGGTAAATGTCCCATGACTTTTCAAAATGCATGGTTATTAAAATTAAAATTTTTGTGAAGCCTTGAATAAAAGAGTTGAGAAAAAAAGATTCATAAATTGCTTCATGTGGAGTATTGTTCCGTATGGGTTAGATAAAAAAAAAAAAAAAAAAAAACACGACTGCAAGCTCTCAAAATGTGGGTGTGGAGAAGAATGGAGGAATTAGTTGAGTCAAGTGGGAAAAGATTTAGAATGTCTTAGAAATGGTGGTGGAGAAAAGAACAATTTTAGACATTATTAAGAGGAGGAAGAGAAACCCGTTAGGACATTGGCTAAGAAGAAACAGTATCACGAAGGACGTCGTTGCAGGAAAGAGAGGGAGAGGGCGAAGGAGACTACAATTAATAGACGATATCAAGAGAGAAAAATCGTACATGAAAACGAAGAGATTAGCGAAAGACCGTGGAGCACATGGAAGCTTCTCAATTGCGGCAAGTGACAATACTGGCCGAATACCTATGATGATGTTGATAAGCTACGTAGGCCTATATATACACACACAAAAGAAAACATTAAACCTCTACTACTTTGCGGATTAGATAAGAGTAATTACAAACCCTCCACCTACTTGGCGAGTAGTGGTTTAAAAACCGCTTCTGAAATGCTCCTATGCCTTGTTTCACTGTTTCTTCAACAGCAAAACGTTAGATTGTTTTAATCTATGCAAAGCCTTACACAAAACGTCAATACTTTCCACGTCTGAAGTTAAGACTCTTGTTTTACGTTAACAGCAAACCTCAGGAAAGAGATGATGGGATGGAATTTCGTAAAAGAGTTCAGGTAGAGGAGAAGGGTGAGCGGGGGGAGGAATAGACTCTTTGATGTTACACACTTTATACCCTTTTCATTACCGCCTTTCCAAGTTCATTTTCAAACGGAACTCAAAATGACTTGCTAATCCCATGGCGTTGGGTTTTGCAAATGAGGATGGAATTTGGAAATCTCTTCTGTATAGGAGCCCACAGCACGGCTGCTTTCACAAGATAAGATGCTACAGAAGCAACATCTTTGTAGGTTGCTACTGGCGACTAAAAAGTAAGGAGGATCAAAATGTATATATGTATATATATATATACACAGACGCATTTGCAGCGCATCATGATGAGGTTACGCGGTTGTAAACAAACCAACAACGCGTCCCAAAGGACCGATGTCATGTTGAGCAGCTGCACGCCTCACGGCTGCAAAGCTGCTGGAAAAAGAACTTTCTACGCACATACACCTGCTTGTTTATAATAGGTTTTTTTTTTTTTTTTTTTTTTTTTTTTTTTTTTTTTTAACGATGAACATTTGTACGTATACATTGTATGCATTACGAGTTAAATGTTAAAACATTTGAGGTTGTGATTTATTTACAGGGTAAAGAATAACAAAATTTTCAATTTTCCTTTGATAGATTATTCAAATACAAATGCAGAACATTATAGCAATTTTCCTTTAATATACCCGTGTGGTTTAGCTTACTATGTGTTTGGAATGCTATCATCTCTTAATAAAGCCCTTTACTACGCATCCTATCATATCTTCGAATTTTTGGTAAGCAGGCACATACGCATGATTTTATTTCTGGATGGAACCTAAGCTTTTCCTTCCAGTGGTCCAAAATTAACATGACTATGAATTATATTAAAATTTGTAAAAATCACCCTTAAAATTAGACTAAATTTACAGAAAAGTCGGGACTACTGGGATGTTCTGGATTCCATGGACCCACTCTTGTGTACGGCCCTGTTGTTAAGTAATGTTAAAAACAAGGAAAGTTTTTTTTTTAAAAAAACTCCAGAAATAAAAAAAAAAACATTTTGGTATTAATGAAACAGAAGAAATAAAAAGAAATCAGAATAAAACTTCGAAGGGAATCAAAAGAAGTATGTTCGTAATAACAAGTACAGTATTTTATTACTAGACCCTTTTTCTTTCAAGTGTGCCCTAGCTGGCACTGCTGTCGATGTGTATTTGCCCACACCTCCCTTCAAAGAAGAGGGCCAAGTTGCTGCGGCCTAGATCTTTCAGTTGGATGCAGAAGCGTTGCCACAATGAATTATTTCACGGACTTCGCTGTGCTCTATCTTGTTACCCATTTTAAGTAGCCTACGATCTTCACTAGTCGAGATCAAACGACTGAATGACAAATTGACAACACAGCTGAGGTCATTCACTTTTTTCCCAAAAGCAAAGGGAAAGTTTCATCCGGAAGAGGGGGTGGGGCCGAAGTATGTTTCACATATTTTCCGAGGGCACACTTGAAACAGAAAGGCTCTCGTAATAGTAATAGTAATAGTAATAGTGCAGTAGTAGTAGTTGTAGTAATAGTAGTAATAGACAGTAGTAGAAGTAGCAGCAATATCTATTGTTGTATTCCCCATACATACTCGTATTCCGAATTATAAATGTTCTAATGCTCAAAATTTAGATATGATGCAAACTATTCTTGTTTTTTGAGTTGAGTTCTTCTTACCACTTCAGCGTATTTTTCTTCAAATCAATGGTTCTCAACCTATGGGTAGGATACAGAAAGACAGGGTCATTTGAAGGGCTAAAGAAATGGTAATAAATAATAACTATTCAATCCCTCTCAATTGAAACAGAACTGGAAATCTCACGCAGCATCAAAGCAGCATATTAGATTAATAATTTGTATAGTGTAAAAAGGAAGAACTCGAAATAAATTTTAAAAAAAGTTGGAAACGTATCTTATACACGTAGACTACTGGTTCCATCAGACAAAATTTTTGTTGAATAAACATTGCAGTTTGAGTTTAGGTAGGCAATAACACAGCTGAAGTGTGAATAAAATCATTAAATAACACAATGAAATGTGTCTAAATACACATCTTCGTAAATAAATCAAACAATATTCTTGTGATGCAGAAAATAGCATGTACCGTATGTACCACTACAAGTATTAAAATTTAGATTTGTTTTATATATTTCCAACTCTCCAGGTCCAGGACATTTTAATCAGGGGCGTCATTTCAGACTTTGCTTGGGAAGGGGGGGACAAGAGCACCACCGACATAAGACTTTCACGTTTTGTACTAGTATATTAGTAGACAATCGATTAAAGCATATGTATTCCTCAAACTCTTGGGGTGCAATTGTCTCCTCCTGCCCTCCCTAAATAACGCCCCTGATTTTAATACATTTTCGTACATTCAGTTGTTGGTTTTGATCATATTATCAACTAGCAACCACGGGAAAGAAGGTCCAGGATAGTGTATACGATCCCAGTATATGCGATTTAAAAAAAAATGGATCAAAAGATTGTGATCTTGATCAATAATTAGTTATTGGATCAAGGGCCACAAATTTTTTGAACAGTCTGTAAATCGAGTTTTCGTATTTTGTACGGGATATGCACATCATACAGAGTTAAGTGATAGATTGAGTTTGGCTACACTATATATAGTTCTCCAGATATAAGGCCCACAAGAATTTTTTCTACTGAAATGTATTAGATCTTTTGATTAAAAAAAAAAAAAAAAAAAAAAGAGAGAGAGAGAGAGAGAAATCTTCGCCATCGGATTCAAATTCAGAATCTCGCATATGTGAAACAAGGACGCTAACTTCGAGTCTGCGACCGGCTGATGTTCTGCGCAAACACTCATATATAAATGCTAATTTTCTTTTTACAACAACAACAACAACAACAAAAAACTAAATAGAACAAAGCAAATATGGCCTTTTACGGCTTAAATACAACCTTCGAATTTCTTTTCTTTCTCTTTTTTTCCCCATTTTCTAAAGCTTTATAATGAGGCATGCAACCCGAAAATCCGGATTATCTCCTTACTTTGAAGACAATCATTAATTTTAAAAAACTCTTTGGGACTAGAATTAAATGGATGTATACTAACAGCAATTTTTAATTAAAAGTCGAAAGAATTTAATAAATAGGGATAATACTCGTTTATTACCTCTTTCGTTAACAATATTTGGTAAATGGTTAAGTTTGTATGGAAAACATATACATAACTTCTTCTTCTTCTTTTTTTTACCCTTTTTCTTTAGCAAACCTCACAACACATTCCTAGCATAGGAGATTGCGTTTCTTTCTTCTACTCTGTCAATTAATTGAAAATGCCTCTCTTGGGAATCGAAACTGGGTCAAGCGAAATTAAACGGAATAGCTACATAACACGATCTCGTAAAATGATCTAAAGGTAAATAATTTATAATGATCACCAGCACCCACAAAATTATTAACGGCGTTTAGGAAGCAAGCTAAACTATTAGCAATATAATCATCATCATCATCATAGGTATTCTGCCATTATTGGCAGTTCACTTGCTGCCATTGAGAAGCTTCTATGTTCCACGGTCTTCCTCTTCGTCTTCACGTACGATTTCTACCTTTTGATATCGTCCATTAATTGTAGTATCCTTCGCCCCCTCCCTCTTTTTCCTAACACCATACCCTCTAGCACGTCCCTGATGATATAGTTCCTTCTTAGCTAATGACCCAACCAGTTTCTCTTCTATTCTTAACAATATTTGAAATTGTTCTTTATCCCTCACCATTTTAACACCCTCTCATTCGTTTCCCGCTCGACCCAGCTAATTCCATTCTTCTCCACACTCACATTTCGAATGCTTTCAGTTGTTTTTCATCATTTTTGCGTAATTTCCATGTTTCTGTCCCATACAGTATAATACTCCACACGAAGCATTTTATGAGTCTTTTTTCTCAACTTTTTATTTAAGGTCCCACTAAATAGTATTTTCTTCCTCCTAAAGCCTTCTTTCAGCATTCCTATTCTTGCTTGTCTTTCACTTCACATTTTATGTCATTACTAATAATACTACCCAGGTATCGAAAATCAGTTACCTGTTCCATTTTCTCCCTTCCTACTTCTATATTTGACACCGATTCCTTCGTTCCAATCACCATAGCTTATGTCTTCTACTAACAATGTTAAAATCAGTGTTGAATTTAAACATATCTCAAAGGAGAATTTATTCCCCCTTAAAAAAAATGAAAAGTTGATATCATTTGCACAGAGAGTATATGCAATTTTAATGATGGCATCCCTTGACTGGGGAGTTCAACACTTATTAAAATTAGAAACAAGAAAAGTATCCCAAATAAAGTTGTTTCAAAAAATATGATCTGTCCTTTGTACTACAACCTTGATTCGTATTTCGAATTTGTTTAGTCTACCTCGTCAGGCCTCGTCGGATTTCCTTCCAAAAAATTCTATTCCAGGTTTTATTGTTGAATGTTTCCATTACAAAATGGTGTAACACTTACAATTGAAATAACGTCAATAAATACACTGCTCCACAAAACTTAAACAACTCGAAGAAAGTGGCAGAAAATACAACGACACGAACACTGAACCAAGTATAATGAACAACCCGAGGGTCCAGATGCACAATGCAGCACAAGTGAAGACGAACAATACAGTTAGGATTTACAGAGTGACCAAAAAGTTCAGCACAACGATAGCTCAACAGGTGAAGCTGGATTGTGCGAGGACATAGGAAGTCAATATGGCGTGTGACCACCACGAACAGCTATACAGGGACGACATCTGGCCTCCATGCTGCAAATCAGAGTGTTGATCAAGTCTTGCGGCAGATGGCGCCACTCCTCGAGGAGAGCTGTTTGCAGATCAGGGAGAGTGCGTGCTGGTGGACTGCGCTGCGCTATTCCCCGAATAAGAGCATCCCACACATGCTCGATGGGTTTCAAGTCCGGCGAATATGCAGGCCATGCAATACGCGTAATGTTTTTGCACTCCAGATACTCGGACACAAGATGTACACGGTGTGGGCGGGCATTGTTATCCATGAATAGGAAGTCTGGGCCAAATGCTCCGCGGAAATTGCGCACATGTGTATTGAGAATTTCATCCCGGTACCGTTGTGCTGTCAAAGTGCCATGCTACACAATATGGAGGTCCGTTTGCCCATCCAGCATAATTCCACTCCACACCATAATGGAACCACCGCCATAGGACGGCCACTCAGCAATGAAGTTTGGATGATAGCGTGTTCCTGGCTCTCTCCACACTAAAGTTCGACCAGAATAAGACGACAGGCTGAACCTCGACTCATCGGAGAACATGACACGCCCCCACTGGTGTTTCCCCCACGCAACATGTTCCTGACACCATGTGTAACGCGCACGTTTGTGCACCAGTTTCAATGGCACACACAGCACAGGCCTTCTTGCATACAGTCCTGCTCTATTGAGCCGCCAACGAACAGTTTCACGACTCACGCGTTGTCCTGTAGTCTGAAACAACTCATTGGCCAGTTGCGAGCACAAAGCTTGACGGATACGTTTGGCAGCCATTGTGAGAAATCGGTCATCGACGGCCGACGTCGTCTTCGGACGGCCTCTTCCATGACGTCTATTGACTTCACCTCCATTTTGGAAGCGACTACACAGCCTCGACACAATTTTTGTTCACGTTGAATTCCTGCGCCATTTCCACTTGCGATCAGACCAATTCCAACCGACCAATTATTCGCCCGCAATCAAAGACACTCAAATGTCGTCTACCAGCCATTGCAAGGTGTGTACCCCACACAAGAACCACTAACTCAATGCTTGGAGCCTCGGACACTACTGGACTGTGGTGTACGCCTCATGGCATAATTTTTTCACCGCGCTTGCAACGGTGCTGATTATGATATAGAGTGGGTGCTCGCCTTGCTTGTGTGTCTTTGTGTATGTGCATGTCACTAACCGTGTTGAATGGGCCCCACACGTCACATATACCACGTTCTCTCGGGTTGCTTAAGTTTTGTGGAGCAGTGTAAATGAAAAATCTGAGTTTAAGTTTTTATATAATCACGGGTACCCTCTCAATATGGGAAGGTCAACTGTCACACCCTGAGAAGCTTCCATATATAAACTCCCTCCTTCTATAGCTACCCTCTTCGTCTTCACGTAGGAATTTTCTGCCCATCAAGTGTAGGCTCTTTCATCTTCTCCACGTTCCTCACGACAAGAGTTCCTTCTCGTTAATGCACTAACTAGTTTCTCTTTATTGTTACAATTATATCGGAAATAGTCTTTTCCTCCCCTAATATTTCGAATATTTTCTTATTCATTTTGCATGTGAATCACTTAATTCTCTCCATTATTCTACACGCTCACATTTCAAAGATGTTCAGCCATTTTTTTTTTTTTCATTGCTTTTGAGTAATATTCATGTTCCTGCCCAACATAGTACAACATTCCACACTAAACATTTTTTTTCTTTAATTCTTCCTAAATGGCTCTTTCGTTATTCGTATCCTTGCTTTTATTTCATGTCCTCATTAACAATACTGCCCAGGTATCGAAAACGACTCACCTATTCTATTTTACTTCTTCCTAACTCTATATTTTGACACCGACCGCTTCGTTCCAATCTTTTGCCTTTCTATTGTTAATTCTCATCCCATATTCTTTGCAGTTTTTCTTCGTTTTCTAGCATTTTATTAATTTTCTTTTCAGATTCCGTAACAACCCCCATTTCATTCGCAAACCGTAGTTCTTTCTTTCTTTTTTGTTTTGCGTCCCACAATATTATGCTACGAGGTTAAGGGTAACTGATTATGATAATGAACGAAATAGTGGAATGAAGAAATCAGGACGGGTTATCTCCTCCTCACGCACACACACACACACACACAAAGCCTACTTGGCACGAGTTGGAATTGAACCAGAGACCCTACGCACCAAAGTTGGGCATTCTACCGTTGAGTCAGCGTGGTCCCCGTAGTTATTAAACGTGATAATGAGATATATAGCTGTATATTATTTGGTCTAGGAATTAATTCGTGCGGGTGGACAAGAGATGGCGCAACGAACGGAGCGTCCCACAGTTCCGTGTATCCACACATGTGTTGCAAACCCCTGTCATCGCGTATCGTTCGTAGTATAGGGCAGTGGATTAAAGCGTCAACAACACCAGTTTGTAGTTAAGTGAACATGGCGCAATTTGTGCCTGATAAAGTGTTTTTGCGGGGTGTCCTGCTGCATTACTTTAACATGCAGAAAAGTGCGACTGAAAGTCATCGTATTTTGGTGGAAGTGTATGGTGACCATGCTCTAGCTGAGCGAACGTGTCAGAAGTGGTTTGCACGGTTTAGAAGTGGTGATTTCGGCTTGGCAGACCAAGAGCGAGCTGGACAGCCAAAAAAAATTCAAGACGAAGGATTGACAGCATTGCTCGAGCAGGATTCGCAGGAACAACTTGCAGCAGCATTAGGCGTTGATCAAACAACAGTCTCCAAACGCTTGAAAGCCATGGGAATGATTCAAAAGATGTCACATTGGGTTCCACATGAATTGAAAGACAGAGACGTTGAAAGACGAAAAACCATTTGCGAATTGCTGCTTCAACGACAGAGCAGAAAGGGGTTTCTGCATCGAATTATTACGGGTGATGAGAAGTGGATCCATTACGAGAACCCTAAACGAAAAAAGGCCTGGGTGAAACCAGGTGAACCAGGTCCATCACAACCAAAACGAGATATCCAATGTGCAAAGGTTATGCTGTGCATATGGTGGGATATGAAAGGTGTGGTGTACTATGAGCTGCTGCAACCGGGTGAAACTATGAATGGAGAACGTTATCGACGACAATTAATGCGTTTGAAGCAAGCTCTGGCCAGAACACGACCACAATAGGAGAACAGACATGATAAACTTATTGTTCAACATGATAACGCTCGCCCACATGTCGCAAAACCGGTCAAAACCTATTTCGAAAATGTCGGATGGGAAGTTTTACCCCACCCACCGTATTCACCAGACGTTGCTCCTTCGGACTACTACTTGTTCGATTGCATGGACAACGATTTGATTGGACAGCGGTTTACTTCTTCAGAAGATATCGAAACATGGGTCTCTGACTGGATCGCTTCCAAGGATGAGGACTTCTTTCGCCACGGAATCCGTACATTGCCTGACAGATGGGCGAAAGTGGTGGCTAGCGATGGACAATATTTTTCTTAAGGTATTTATGTATTTTGTGTTTGTACTACAACTTCAATCTGTGCGTACCAACCGCACGAATTAATTCCTAGACCAAATATGTAATGCATTCATGTTTTATGTACACCAATCTTTATCCAACCTATTTCATATCACGACCACCTTTTATGACACCCTCTTGACATCGACTCTATAAGTAATTTCCAGTTTACAGTAAGTTTTGTGACTATTGCTGCCTATCGCTTACAGCTGTATTATTCGTGTATTTCAACATGCAGTTTTCACCAGTTCATTCCTATTTTGTTCCAATTGCTTTTTTTTTTTTTTTTAATATTCTCTATTTGTTTAATATTCCTTGCTGAATTTGACAATAAGGATGGAAATAAAAATATCTCTATCAAAATAATCGTTAAAAAATATATTTCCGCTGGTAGTTCCAAATTGCATTCATCTTCTTCACCTCCCTTTGCGACCCCCTAAGGGTCCCGATTCCCAGGTTGAAAAACCTTGATGTACACAATATGTATGAAAGCATGTTATTTCGAGTTGAAAATGAAATTTTAAAAAATTATGTAATCACAGCGGGATATACAAATCGAGTGGAAATACACATACAGTATCTGTAACGTTTGAATAATCTCCATATAAAATCAGCGAAGCCTTACATAAGCAGTTATACATATGTAGTGTGTATAATAATAGGAGTTGGAGCTCCGAAATATCCCAGACATTTTTCTCACTCATCTCTGTTTCTGAAAGGTCAACTCAAGCGCTGAGCCAACACGCAACCCACAACACTCTCGCAGTTCACCACACTCACCAACTAAATGACGCAAACCATATCCTTGGCGAAGATCTGACAAAAACAAGAAACACTCGCTTTTTTACAGATTTTCATTTACTCCTTTCTCTCGCTCACTCTCGTTCCATGTATGTTTACTGCTCATTTTTGAGACCAATAAATGAAGTAACAACGTCGACATTACGACCCTTCAATGTGGGAGACTGTCTCATGTGAGGGCTATTTGGATATCCATCGATGTCAACAAACGAAGGCTCCAGACCGTCTGAAAGTAGTCCATTTCACAAGGATTCATGGTTTATGGCTCGATAACAGACACACAGCGCTCCAACAGGAAGAGATAAAGACAAAAAAAAAAAAAAAAGCAAGAAACAGCAAAAGTGCTTGCTCGCTATTGATCAAGAAGAAAAAGTAATTTTTGTTACCAAAAAAAAAAAAAAAAACCTAGGAAAACTATCGAAGTATGTTGCTTTAAAAGGGACGCAAATTGCTTCATCTCAAGACGTACAATATTCTTTCAAAATACAAGAAAGAAAAAAAAAGTTACTTAAAACCTTAACCCTTTCCGGTCCTTTGTCCAGTGGGACTCGACACTAAATTAGGGATGGGCAAAACCGGTTTTTATAAAAACCGAAAACCGGTTTCTATAAAAACCGAAACCCGAAAAACCGACATTTCGGTTTTCTCCAAAACCGGTTCGGTTTTTCACCGAAACTGGCTTCGTTGAAAACTTTTCGAAAACACATAAGATTATTTCTGTGGAAATGGATTCGGTTTCCGGAGAACAACGAAACACCATTCTGGTCAGAAATAGAACAATTTAAAAAAAAAAACGGAATCGGTTTTGAAGAAAATCGAAACCGGATCTGGTGAAAAACCGAACCGGTTTTGGAGAAAACCGATAACCGGGTTCGGAGAAAACCGAACCGGTTTTCCAAAAACCGAAAAACCTGTTTTTGTGCCCACCACTACACTAAATCTTGTTCATTTCAGTCCGATGTCTAGTCACACACTTGATATCCTTTCTGCAGTTCATTCCGTCCAATGTCGTGTGTTTTTGGCATCTTTTCATTGGTACTACATCTAGTGGATAATAATTAAACCATTATTTTTACCTCTGTTTTGATAGATGGCGTTAATGCAGTAGGTTTTAATTTTGAAAAATAAAATGAAACCTGTCCCAGCGTTTTTTTTTTTAAATTTCTATTCCAAAGGGAAGGGACGAGGGGGCAGGAGGCATTTTCTATAAGTCCCTTATTCACATTGAAAGCAATGTTGGCTATTGGCTGTCATCATACCATAAGGACACAGTTTGAGCATTTTGAAGGGAAATTTGTGGCATAGTCAATACCTAAAGTTTTTTTTTTTTTTTTAATCAAGTTACTTTGACTAAAGGGCGTATCCTAAGGGGGCGGGAATAAAAAAAATCAATATTTTTGCCAAGAGTACCTCACGAGCCTGTAAAGTTAGGAAGATAAAACTCGCTGAAAGATGAAGAACTCCCCATGGCTCTTTGTTTTTGAAAAAAAAAAAATCTGTTTTAAGGTTGGTTTAAAGGGACAAGTTTTGCCGATAGATGGTACTACAGTTTTCGTATCTCTCCCATGTATTTTTTACCAATCACAAAAATCACGATTTCTCTTACAAATTTCAACCTTCAGACTTCAAACTTTTAGAAAAGGAACTTCATAATCTATCGAAGGCAATAAACCGTGCCGATTTTTTATTTAGAATTTTCTTCATTGTTGAAATGGCTTGATTATTGAAATGGATATCTAAAAATTTAACAATGGAACTGTTTCAACTGTTTGTAGTCGCATCACGGTGAAATGGTTGACTATTTGAATGGATTTTGGAACGTATTTAGAATCTACCTCAAGCTGGGATTTTAATGTCACTTTGATTTAAAAGGACGTATCCTAAGGAGATAAAGATTCAAAACTTGTGCGAAAAATAAAGTATATCATGGGTTCCCATCATTACACTTTCATCCAAATGCGTATCCTAACTGCGTATTCCCAGCCGGTATTCAATTAAATCACCGTAATTTCAAATGACTTTTTTTTTTTAAAAAAAAAAATATGTTTCTTTACATTAATAATTTGTATAATTTATGATTGGCAAAGTCTGAAACTTTTTATTTGTGTTCAAGGGTGCCCATCAGGGGCGACAAGGTGGGGCGCTTGCCCCTCCCTAAGAGGAAATTTTACTTGGGAATATTGAAATCCAATAGAATTTTTACATTAGTTACAGCAAAATTTGAAACTATATTTGAAACGTCGCTTATACTTGCCCCCCCCCCCTTGGAAACCACAACATGGGCGCCCTTGTTTGTGTTTTTAAGGTGTTTGTAGTACAGTAGTAAAAGACAGAAGTCTGCAGTAGGAGATTCATTTAATACTCTCCCCCCCCCCAAAAAAAATGGCGTAACGGCCCATTTGTGAGCCTAAGCCTGCTCCAGCGCCATCTGTCAGTGACTGGCTGAACTACGTCCAGAATAGCAGCGAGCACGTGGTAGACGCGCTACGATGCCCTGTCCCTAACAGGCACATCGATTTCTAGCCCCAGTGGCCGTCACGTCTTGTTTTCACGAGACTCCCCAGTTTGCTTCACGACGCTGGGTAGACACCGAAAACTGGGAAGCACCGGCACCACGCGGACATGAGTCCACTAGACTACGGTGCTCCCTAGAAGATTCAGTTGGTGACTTGGTTTATTGACTTACGCTCTCTTGATTCTTTCTAACGATGGTTCTAGCTGGACAAAAAGTGTGCACGGAAAACCACTAAGTCTATTTGGCGATACGTTGATCAACTTAACAAGACTAGGAATGTTACAGGACAGTAATGAAAGATCCAAACCACAGAAGATCCAAACCACAGTGCAAAAAGAAGAGCGTATGCGACGATCTGTTTTGAACAGTCCGACAAATAAAATCATTTACTACGAATAGCCTCGAATTAGCCCAGATTTAAACCCATGTGACTATTTCTTTTGTAGTTTCCTAAAGGATTTTTTCAAACGAGGACCACGATCACTAGATAATTTACTAGATATATATATCACTAGATAGATATTACCCACCTCATCATCACCATTTCCACTAGTCTTGGTGCATATTCGTGGGACGTTAAAAAAAAAAAAAAAAAAACAGTAACAGCAAACTACATTTTCTTCTTTTTACTACAACTAATTATGCATGAGCCTATTGAGGTTACTATTCTTCCCAAGATTTTTAGGTCTACGAAATCAGCTACTTGTAATAAATAAGAAATAACATTTAGAGGCTGAGAATAGATCGTATAGAAATGAGAAGCCAATGTTTACACTCGCAAGCACATGTAGACTATATAAAAGTAGTAGTTAATGGCTACGTTGGCACTTTTCCCTTAATCACCATGTCAAGAAAATTAACGTTTTTCTTTGATCCAGAAGTAATTGATATCGTTGTTTCAAAGATGCCACACATGCACAAACAACAAATGCAATGAATTAACATTTTTTTTTTCACTCTTTTCTAGCAAGGAAATTCAAGTTAAATATGTACTAAGTGTTTTATTTGGGGGGGGGGGCGGGGGACTAAGTAAATTATTTTCTTGGTCAAATAAAGAAGGTTGGTATTCGAAAGGAATGAACAACAAATTAAGAAAGGAAATAAAAAAAATATTTTTCCCTCAGACGCTAAAAGAAGAAAATCAAAAATAAAAATTGTTAATTTATTTCTATAATGGTTTTGTTTTCAACTAAACTATAAACAAACTCGCGTCTTAGAAATTTACTGCATTTTCTTGTAACCTATTACTTTTATTTTACCTCTTTCCGTTTTTATTTACTTTTGTTCTCGCACCCTACAAATATATTGAATTTTCAACACTTATTTATTCATTTATTTAGCTTAATCTTCATCTTGTTCTTACTTAGACAATCCATATGAATTTATTCAATCAAAAAAAAAAATCTTCACAATATCTAAATAAACTCGGTTTTACTGGCCGAATTATATTTAATTGCCTAAATTTATTGGATAATATTTAAGTGGAAAAATATACCAAATTAAATAAATTGTCCATAATATTTTCGACAGTGAAGGAAAATATTGCAAGTAATGTTTCACTGTTAGAAGTATGTGCGTTACTGTTAAAAGCATGTGTCACTGTTAAAAGTATCTGTCACTGTTAAGAGTATGTGTCACTGTTAGAAGTATGTGTGTCACTGTTAGAAGTATATATGTGTCAGTGTTAGGAGTATATGTGTCAGTGTTACGAGTAGTGTTTTACTGTTAGAAGTATGTATCTCATTTATAAGAATATGTGTGTCACTGTTAAGAGAATGTATGTCACTATTAGAAGAATACGTGTTTGTCATTGTTAGAAGTATGTGTCACTGTTAAGAGTAGTGAGTCACTGTTAGAAGTATATGTGTCATTCTTTAGAGTATGTGCGTCACTATTAGAAGTGTTTGTCACCGTTAAGAGTATGTGTCATTCTTAAGAGTATGTGTGTCACTGTCAGAAGTACGTGTGTCACTATTAAGAGTATGTGTGTCATTGTTAAAAGTATGTATGGGTCGTACTAAGTTAACCCGCCACTTTCATTACTGAAAATCGTGAAAAATTAAAATTATTGTACAAGACTGAAATTTTGCCTTATATTAGCTTATGATTCAAAGAAACAAGTGCACTATATGATGCCATGAAATATCTCGTACGTCGCTTTGTATACGCCCGTCTTTGTGTGCTTGTTTTGAAAATTGTAACGGAGGTCACACTTTTATGATCGAATTAATTTCCAATCAAAAAATGGATAATAGTTATGATCCATTTTTGTCAACATTTTTGTGATTTCTTTTGAGCATTTAATTCAAATTTATATAAAAATTTGATGTAGATTGTCAATAAAGTGTAAAAATCCATTATTTTTAGAAAAAAGATAAATTTAATAGTGAATTAGATTACTTACTGCAGTTAATATCGTTGCTAGTGGACCGATTGCATTTTTTTACAGTAAAGCTTTGCAAACAAATAAACTAAAACAGTAGAACATTATTAGAAATGTAAAAGCCCAATTTATGTTAATTATATTTCTTGTGTGACCTCCCGTTACAACGTGACCGCTGTTACAATGCCTGTGACATCCTGTTACTCACCATGGACCGCTGTTACAATGCTTGTGACATCCTGTTACTTACCTGTGACCGCTGTTACTTCGACAGTGGCATTGATACATATCCATGATTATCGTAACTTTATCAGGTGAGTAGGTCTGTTCACAAGAAGTATTTTACTACCTAATAAAATGTTGAACTGTATACAGGGTTTGTATGATAAGTAATGAGACCAGGTCTGGAAACATTGTTTTATTGATCTGATCTGTACAGGGACTTAAAAGCTTTCGAAGTACTCTCCTCTTGCGTCGATGCACTTCTGCAATCGATGTTTCCACGCTGCAAACGCCCCCTGGAAGTCAGCAGCCGGCATGTCCTTTAGAAATGTGGTCACGGCTGCTTGGATGGCTGTGACGTCTGCAAAACGGGTTCCTTTCAAGCGTGGCTTCAGCTTCGGGAAGAGGAAGAAGTCGGCCGGGCTCACATCTGGGCTGTAGGGTGGTTGTGGAAGGACTTCCACCCCAATCCGGGTCAAAAAGGAGGTCACTAAGAAGGCGGTGTGGGCAGGGGCATTGTCGTGATGCAACTTCCACCGGCTAGCGATCGCCGGTCTTTTCCGCTTGACGCTCCTGTGCAGTCTCTCAAGGACTTGTTTGTAGAAGGCGGCGTTGACGGCTTGTCCTTGGGGTACAAACTCCTTGTGGACCACCCCCACATTGTCAAAAAAAACAATCAACATTGTTTTCACCTTTGACTTCGACATTCTGGCCTTCTTGGGGCGCGGGGACGCAGGAGTGTGCCACTCCGCGCTTTGACGTTTCGTTTCAGGGTCGTACTGGAACACCCACGACTCGTCACCTGTTATGACGTCATCTTCAAAGTTAGGGTCACTGTTCATGAGGTTCAACAGTTCCTGACAACAATCAACACGTCGTTGCTTTTGTTCGTCAGTCAACACTCGCGGCACCAGTTTCGCACAGATTTTTCTCATTCCCAATTGTTCCGTCACAATCTTGTGCACTGTTGTGTGGTTAATATCGAGTTCATCAGCAATCAATCTCAACGATAATCGACGGTCTGAGTTCAGGAGATCCCTCACTTTTGCCACAGTTTCGTCCGTAGTCACTGTTGTCGGGCGTCCAGCCCTCTCCAGATCCTCAACGCTTTCCCGGCCGTTCCGGAACGCACTGTGCCAACGAAACACCTGGGCTTTGGATAGGGCTTCCTCTTTGTAGGCCTCCGTGATGAGAGAAAGCGTCTGAGTAGCCGTTTTCCCCAGGCGAACGCAAAATTTGATCGCATAACGCTGTTCGATGGAACCCTCCATGTTTGTTGATTTTCCGCCGTGACAAGAATGTTCACAAGGGCTTTGTCCAAGGCTTGTCCGCGCTCCACTAAGGCTCGGAGCCAACTGACGCGCGGTGCGTTGCTTTGCTCGGACCCCCCCCCTACATCCTCCATCACCGACAAACCCGCTCCAGCGACACGCGCGCCGCGGCGCGGCGAGTCTCATTACTTATCATACAGACCTTGTATGTTAAATATTTTCTGCATATATTTTTCTCATTAGTTACAATAGTGAAGTACTACAAATTAGTTTGTCTTCAAAATATTGCTTTCCAAAGTTAGTGATGCATTAAGAGATTAAGATGAAAGGCTACTTGTTTCTTAAATAAAATAAAATAAGTTTAAACAGAATACAAAAAACTTTGTTCTGAACACTTTCGCAGCTAACTTCATCTTTCTACCGTCCTTTAGTCTAACTTAGAAGAATTACAAAGCAGAACACATTTAGGAAATGCATAATGAAATATTCGCTTTTTTGGTGTCATGACTTTCACTGGGGGATCTATTATAGACTTCACATCACTTAAGCGATAAGGAGGTGTATCCTTTTTCTTAGGCCAACTGAACTGTCCGGGTCCTGAATACTGCAGTACATTTACATGTATCGCATTACAGCTGTCTAATTTAGTAATAGTCCCAGGGTACAATATTCCATCGAGCTTCACAATTACCCATTGTCCAATGACTAGCTCTTCTTCTGTCGTACTCTCTTTTCTTTTCAAGTTCATCTTCTGTCATTTTTGCACGTCTTCTACGTTGCCTCTCTCGATCTTTCCTTGTTTTTTCTTCAAGTGCCGAACCACTAAGCTTCCTTCTTTGCCTGACTTTCTTCTGTGAAAGAAGATTTTCATTTCGATCGTGTAAATACCTCCTTAGGTTGGATTCTGATTTTGAAGATGTTGAAGTCTGAACATCCATCGCTATATAGGAAGTAAAAAGAAACAAATACCTGTAAAGCAGTGGTTTCAAATTTTAAGTTATAAAACGTATTCGTTTAAAAATACTGATCATCGTCTGAAAAGATCTACAAAATCTCGTAGCGTAATCAGTGTTTTGCAGAATAATTCCAGCAAACTAGAAGCAGGCCCTTTTTCCTACCATACACTGTAGGACAAAATAAAATAAAATATCAAACTGAACGCAGCGTCTTGATTCTTTGTTTAGGAAAATTATGGAAAATCTTCATACCATTCTGTAATAGTACAATACTAAGAGCTCTGGTGCGTTATTAAATTATACTTTCAATTAATATTACATTCACTCACAATAAAATATTAAAAGTGCTATTCTTAGAAGGACTTAAATCAGTTTTCAGTGACCTCCGCTTATGTCTGTATTTCACTCCACGAAAGGCCGAATGGTTTCCTAAACTTATTTGTATTTAAAAGAAAGTAAAGCAATCAATAGGATTCTAAAACATGCTGAGAGATAAACACAAGCCTCTAATCCATCTCGTATCTCAAATATTTCTAAGAGACTTTTCATTACTCTTTACAATCCTTTATTCTGTAGTTTTATATAGCTTGATCATTAGAAAAAATCTTCTAATTGAAACCTGAAGTATCGGCGGTCACGCATGTAACAGCGGTCATTTTTTGTATCGTCGGTCACGCAAAAAAATAGCCAATTCGTGACCGCTGTTACAGTGACCGCCGTTTCATTTTCGGGCTATAGCTTCAGCTATCGTTCGCACGTGAGCTTAATCGTGCTGGCCTCTTCAGTAATGTTAGCAGTGTGAATCTGATTTAAAAAATAGTAGTTTATTTTATATACAGCAATCAACTTATTCTTTGAATCAAGCGACCGTTGTTACGTTTTCAAAAGTCATATCTGAAATATTTAATATATTATGCACGTACTTGCGTAATTGATTGCTTATCTGCTCGATTCAGCTGCAGTCACTAATCACACGCGCCATCTTCCTTCACTAGAAAGTATTGCCAGTTCTGAACAGGTTTCGTGCGGTGAGTAATGACATCGCTTGATGGTATGACCTCCGTTACACAGAAATATCGAGACATGACTTTGGAGGTCTGTGCTATCCACATAAATTACTTGCGGAGATTAAATGGTACATAAGTTTATATTTCTATATGTTTAGTAAACTGTAACATCAAAAGAATATACTTTCAATTTAATGTTTAATTTTAATAAGGTGCAGAATATCCTATTTTGTGTATCGGGACAAGTGACCTCAGTTACATTTCTTAGGTCTATAGCTTCATAATATAGAGTTCGGAAATATTGTTCGTCATTCACTTGTTTGTAAAGATAAGGACAACAATGGGGATTGTCAAACAACGCAAATCTACTTTACTTTACAATTCAGTAATCCTATGGAAGCCTAGGACTGAAAGTGGCGGGTTAACTTAGTACGACCCGTATGTCACTGTTAGAAGTACGTGTGTCACTATTAAGAGTACGTGTGTCATTGTTAAGAGTATGTGTGTCACTGTTAGGAGTATGTGTTTCACTGTCAGAATACAAACAACAATAAATACAATCTGCTACTTAACAAAGTATTATTTTTACACTATACAGTACAATAAATAAATAAATAAATAGTATATTCAAGAAGAATAAAAATTATCAATTATTATTGGCAATATACTTTATAGTATCCGAAAACTACGCATGAAAATTTATTCTCAACCATCTCATTTTGTTTAGTTCGAAGTGTTCTATCGATTGATATATATATCTCATCTTTGGAAAATCCTATAGTTAAACAGAAATTAAAGTTTAACAATTTCGATTATTCCAATAACAATAATAATAACAATTGAGCATCATTTCAGTGTGAAACTAAAACTTCCAAATTATGAAATTCAATCCTCAAACCTGAAGTAATGCATCTATAACTACTGGCTGCAACCAAGGGGTAAAAGTGCGTAGGAACGCGGGAGTACGCCGTTCCCCTACCTCCAAAAAATATGTACGGCGTCCCCCAGGCTCCTAAAAAAAATTACAATGGGCAAAGATAGGCAAGGGGACGACGGGACGTCATGCCGCTACCCACCGTCCCCCTACCTCATCAGATCCACTTTTATCCCTGGTTGTAACAGAATAATAATATCAAAGAATCTGATCTTCGGACATTGAATCCATATCAAAAAGCCACTACTCGCTATCGCTTACTGCTTTTGTTCTATAGCGATAAAGGTGAAACCAAAAATATAAAACAAAAATAGTTTATATCAATCACTTCTGGTTTGACTATAGGTCTAATGGAGTAGATGAAAGCTATTCTTGAGACGCTGAATCGACTGCAAAAAGCCGCATTTTGATAGCATTTACCATTTTTGCTCTACAGAAATCAGTATTGATACCGTTACGTAATAGTAGACTTGAACTATTGAGAAACTAAATCGTTTACCCCCCCCCCCAAAAAAAAACCCTCACTATCTGTTACCGTTTCCGTTCTGTGATGATAAACGTTGAAACTGGTATTGAAAACGAAATCGTAAATTTGAACCACTTCCGGATTATTATTGATAGTCATGTTATGTTGTATTGAGACGCTGAATCGTTCGCGAGAAACCGCTTCTTGTTTATCTGTTACAGATTTCGTTCTATAGTGATAAATGTTAAAACCGGAAATGGGCTAATTTTAACCACATCTGGTCTGAATAAAGGGCTAATAGAGCAGATGGAACCTATCATTGTTCCACTCAATCGATTTTAAAAAATCGCACCTCCATATCTCTTATTCTTTTTGTTCTAATACCTGTCGACAGACGGACAAAGTCATTCTATAAGACCTTCAATACTTACGCACAGCATAATTTGGAAATCTAATAATAACGAAGAACATATAATATCCTACATTATATTTGTAGTTTAATTGTATGATAATCTATTAATATAGGGCATGCATATATATAGATTTATGGCCCAGTTGACTGATCTGCCCCAGAACTCCAAAGAGTAACATCTCTCTCAGTAACAAAAAATTTAACCATTAGACGCACCATACACTAACACCCAACAGCACTAGAAATAAGTATGTGAACGAGGTTTGATTAATATGCACAAAAATTAAACGCATTTGTGTATGAATGACTTCACAATACATTATAAATTTCTCCCTTAAGGAAGAATTCTAAAGTTTAGAAGGGAAAATAATTTAATATGTAAATAGAACAGCAACATATGCTTTGAAAAAAAGACCTTTGGAAGTGTTAACTAATTGTCATTGCGAAGACCTCTAAATGTGCGTGCTTCATCCAAATGACCGATCCTTGCAGTAATAGCATCCACATGCGTTTTACTTTGAAAGTTCCCAAGGACGTGCCATAAGAAATGCTTCTTCTCTCCGCTAAAGACAACCAGAGGCCATTCTTCCAAAATGGACTTTTCCTCTCATTTCTCAGCAACTGTCCATTCAAGAGAGAAAAAAAAACGATTGATTTTGGCAAGTTGAAGCCAGAGGCATTTTCCCATGCGTGTTAGAAGTTCACAATGTGCCTGCAAGACTTCAATGCGTGATAGCAGTCTTGAGGAAAAAATCAAAACTCCATAAACATCAAGGAAAATACCAAAAATTTAACTTACAAACACATTTTCCTTAAGTGTAACGTAAATGCAAATAAATTAAGTGCAGCCTTTATATAGCTTATTTAACATTTTAAATTAAACGTTTCTTCTTTCATATATTTACTTTTTAAAAAAGGAGAAGAAGAAAGGTACGAAATGTTTGAAGTTAAACATCGTTTTGCCTACCATTTCACATTTACAGTTTTTAAATTTTGACAGAATGGACGAACGTAAATGGCAACTTCTTGTAACTTCTGTTTCTTAATTATAATAATTATAAATAAATACTTCCAAATAGGGATGCGCACGAGACGAGTCAAGACAGGATTTTCCTGAAAAAATTCGAGTCGAGACACAGCTCTTCCAATAGAAAAATATACAATTTTCGAGTTGAGACATCACTTTTACAGCATATTTTCGAGACGAGACAGCCACAAATCTTGTCTCGTGCGCATCCCTACTTCCAAATTTTTATTTTAATAAATAAAACCTTAATGGTGGCGGATACCTGCGCCATATTTGTTTTCCTAACTAATTTCCAAGCAAGGGACATTTTCATAGATTTGTAGAAGAAACAAGTAAAATCAAACCATTAAAATTCCAATGGTCCCGTGTAGTATAGTCGCTAACACTCTTGCCTTTTGTGTGAGTGTTACGAGTTCGATTCCCGGTAGGCTCAGTCGGTGTAAAATAGCCTTTTCAGGCCAGCAATCCTGAGTTTTTCCTGAGTTTTCCTCATTCATACCAGACAAGCGCCAGAATGGTACCTAACGTATAGATCCCAGGTCCTGTCCCTCCTTCCCGAGTACTGTGATCGCCGACGGACGTCATTCCTCATTATGTGACGGCCCAGAATGGCCAAATGTGGCGAAAGCTCAGAAGTATAATTCCTAATTCTGTAATTTTCATTAAAATTCCAGCTCATTTCAACGAAAAGAGAAGTAATTCCTTACATAAATGAGTAGGCTAAAATACAGAAATGGCATACATCTTAAATAAGCACTTGCTGGACAAAAACTTGTACGATATTGTGAAAATGTCAAGTTCTTCAACATTTATCAACATATTTTTCTTCAACTAAACAGGATACTTAAGTAAAAAAAAAAAAAAAAAAATATTTCAAAATGCAAACAACAGGTACCGTTATCAAGCAAATACAGCAATTTAACGTGATGTTTCTAAGTGGATATTAAACTATTTGGATCGTTATCAGTGTAAATAATAATTATCTACACTTATTTTACATTTACTATATTGACTCTTCAAAAAGGTAAAGATGTGTTATCACAGAACGACTTGCATTTATTGATGTGGATATACTTTTCCTTCAATAAATTTTCTGAAAAGAAATGCACTCATTTGGATTAAATTTGACGAGTGGTTTATAAGGATTCCCAATTAATACTATTGCTTGGAACTGAAACCGGTGGTGGTGGTACTATTATTATTATTATTATTATTATTATTATTATTATTATTATTATTATTATTATTATTATTAATAATAATAATAATAATAATAATAATAATAATAACAATAATAATAATAATAAAAGTACTGTAGTAATAATAAGATAATTGTGATGCAATTGAAACAGATAAACGCAAAACATCTTCTAACAAACATAACAACTTGTCATATGGTCAGGAAGTTCTTTGGAGAACAAGAATCCTTCCAGTAATCTGTATTAACTCTTACAATAGTTTCTTAATCATATTACTTACAAATTATCACTAGATGTATTTCAATATTCATACAGCGTGTTGAAAGCGGGTTACTGGTTGCTCATGTACGCTCTGATCCATATTTCCTTACCTGCGATAAAGAAGAAATAAAGAAACTATTAGAAGACATTTTAAATTATAATATTCATTCATATATTTCTAGATGGGCATTAATTAACGTCAGTGTTTGTCTGGTTCCCATAGTGTGCAGATAAATTTCACAATCTATATTATTTATCAAACACATTAAATAAATTATTAATTCATAAAGCCAAAATAATGGATATATCTTTAATTTACGAACTCAGAACAATCGTAATATCTTCATTAAAAAAAAACAAAAAAAAAAAAAATAAAATAAAACGAAACAATCGTTAAGTATTTAATTTACAAAAGCCAAAACATCCTTTAAATCTTCAATTTAGAAATTTAGAAGACAGTTACATTCCTAATCAGTACTTCATCTAAACTTCGAATTTAAGGATATTTACTATGCTATTCAATTGTTCTTTTTTATGCGGTGTTGAACCTCTGGGTTCCATAGACCATTTAATAATTAACTTAGAAATAATGAATGTTACAAATTTAGAGGTCAATCACATAGCATGTAGCTACAAAATGCTATTATATATATATATATATATGTATATATATATATATGGCCGGAGGGTTAATAAATTCAGAATTGGCCGAAGTGACCCACGCTTTTTTTTTTTTTTTTTTTTTTTGTCTAGCAGTCTTAAAGCATGAAACCTTACACTTTGCTTCGCACAGGAAGCGACGAAATTATCTAACTCATCTATAACCATCTCTTGAATTTGCCTGAATGATTAAGTTAGTGTATTGTCTCTTTGTAAAACACATACTTACAACATAGAATAAAGTGGTGTCATCTATTGATAACTAGCATGTTTTTGTACTAACCTTAAGATGAGTGTAAATGATCGGTAATCCTCAACAGATGGCAGCACGTAATATATATCTTTCCAATGTATTTTGTAGAAAGCGGCAATGTTCACAATAAATGGATCAAATTCAATCTATGAATATTCAAAGCTTGTCCAAAGGCAGTTGAGCCAATTTATCCAAGTTCATGATATTTTGTTTCTTCCACTGTTGAGAGCGAGTTTTATTATTGGAAGCATGTTTCTGTACAGCGAGTAAAAAAAATATGCACTTATTACTCTAATTATTGATTCAATATGTATTTCAACAAAGGTTGAATATTATCAATATGTATTTCGATAAAGGTTGAATGTTTATCAATATGTCTTTCAACAAAGGTTGAATATTTATCAATGTATTTCAACAAAGTTTGAATATTTATCAATATGTCTTTCGACAAAGTTTGAATATTTATCAATATGTCTTTCGACAAAGGTTGACTATTTATCGATATGCCTTTCGACAAAATTTGAATATTTATCAATTCATCTTTCGACGAAGGTTGAATATTTATCAATATTTCTTTCGCCAAAGTTTAAATATTTATCAATATGTCTTTCGACAAAAGTTGAATATTTATAATATGTCTTTCGACAAAGGTAGAGTATTTATAAATATTTCTTTCGATTTAGGATTTTAGGATTTAGATTTCTGGGCTTTCGGCCTCTATGGCCATGTTAGCTCGTCACGTTTGAGGGATGACATCCCTCGGTGAGCACACTATTCGGGGAAAGGAAAGGAAGAAAGGATTGGGGAAGGAGGGAAGCGGCCTGGGACATATATGTTAGGTACCACCCCGGCATTTGCCTGGTGTGAATGAAGGAAACCCAGGAGAACCTCATACAGGATAGCTGGCCTGAAAAAGCTTTTCATGTTTTCGACCGAGTGCCTTCACCGGGAATCGAAACCCGGGACCGCTCCCAATAAAGACAAGGATTATTTCTTTCGACAAAGTTTGAATTTTTATATCTTGTAGTTGATTCAATTATTGTGAATATTGTTGTTCCCTACAAAATACATTGGAAAGTTCAGTAATACGTAATCCCTCTGTTGCCAATAGAGCATAATTTACACTTACTTTAAGTTATTAATAAAAGCAAAGACGAAAAAAAAACTTGTTACTGCGTAGTATAGAACAGAGTTCCAAGCCAACTCAGCTGTTTGTCTTGTTCCCTGTTTCCATGAAAACGCTATGGTATATAGTATCCACTTCAACATTTCATGAAAATTTCATCTCATGAATGAAAAATACACGTTCCTCGCTATATATCGTCAGCCAACATAAACAACCAAGCGTCCAAGTAGATTCACGAGCCAAGAGTATCCTATACACCCGATGGTGGATAAAAAGGGTGGAGAAAAGCAAATGCGGGTGCCAACCCTATCTCCGGTCCATATTTCATCATTAATTCGCTACACCTGGGTAAGCACAAGAGCCGAGCGACGTTGCCACATCGCAAGAGAAAAATTCTTCAGTCGATAGCTAGGTTTGTTTACAGGTCCTACATGACTAAAATATTGGTGTATAGGACCTGAGTAGTAACTAATGAAAGAATTTCAATAACTGTGTTAATTTATTATTAATGAAACGTACTTTCCTTGCATTTTGAACTCTACAAAGGGTATGGAAATCTTCAAACACTTTTCCTCGTCCATTTATTTTCAAAATTTCTGCACGTATACTGATAATCTCTGGTCGTGACATTAATATGTAAAATGCATTACCTTTTTTTCTCTATACACTCTTATTATTTTAAAAGCCAGTAGAGAGTCGCTCTTTTCCATATAGAGGCGGAGCGCCGCGGCGCTAAAAGCCTAGAAACTCCCTCACTCGTAAACATAAAAAGCTTGCCAATATATTATTTCTCTGTTCCCTAACGGTAAATGAAAAAGGAACACATGATTTTGTTTATATATCTATACCCTAGTGTGTTAGCCCTCAAGTTTTCTTAGCTGTGTTTCTATACAACATACAGCTTGGGAAAGCCTTAACCAAATTTGCGTTTAAAAATGATTTCTATAAAATCTAAACTATGAGAAATTCTACCTCATTTTTATTTCATTAATCGTTCAATTCGTATGGTGATATTTGTTACTTTGAGGCAAATGAACGAATAAACTAGTAACAGCAGAACATGCCATAGGTGGTTTCAGAATTATGGAGCATAGGACCAAACACTATACGATTCAAGTCTCAAGAATAGTTCAAATTTCACGTAAAATTATTATAGAATCAACATCATGCAAAGCCATGCAGCGGAAATATTAAAACATTTCTAAATTTGTTACGCATTATAACTAGGGACCTAAGTATCACAAATCAATATGTTGGCGTCTCTTGATTGTGACTATCATACTCAGGCCCGTATTTGTATATTGTGCGCCCTTGTGCTCTAGATAGTTTGCCGCCCCTCCGAAAACGACCAATATTAGAGTTGAGTTCATAGTTTTTGGGTCGCTGAGATGAATAGTGAGAGTTTTTATCCAATTCAACTTCAAGGTTATATTTCATTCCCTAGGGACGGGATGAGATCTTAAAAGTAATCGAAAACGATAGAAATTAGTGTTGAATTCATAGTTTTCGAGGTCGCTGAGTTTAACGGTATCAGTTTTCATGATGTTCAAGTTCACCCTCATCTCTTGGGGTGGGGGTGGGAGACGATGACATTTTAAAAATAATTAGATAAGCTAGCTAATTAGTAGCTACTATAATTAGAGTGAATTAAACACATTAACATATTTTCCCGCGCTTGCGTGGGACTCTGCCGGTTGCTAGTTTTAAATATTACTTTATTGTAAATCTTAAAAAAAAAATCCTGAGGGCCGCGGTGGCTCAGTGGTAGAGCGTTCACCTCTGGTGCATGGAGTCCTTGGTTCGATCCCAGCTCGCGCCAAGTGAGCTTTGTGGTGAACAAACACCGTGTACATTGGTTTTCTCGGGGTTCTTCCGTTTCCTCCCACTTCTTTCATTCCTCCATTTCAGTCATTCTCATCATCACCGTCTCCTTTAGCCTTGTCAGCATAAAGATTTCATTTCACTTCATTTTAAAAGATCAAAAATTTTGACGCCCCCTAAATTCTGCCGCCCTGTGCTCGAGCACAGAATAGCATTTACCTAAATACGGGCCTGATCATATTGCTGCACTTAACAAGCTATCAACATAGCAGTAGCGGTGTCATGTGCACACAACGCGAAGGAGTTCAGTTACAATGTTTAAAGTAGCTGAATTATAAGCTACCAACATGATCGCCTACGTACGGTTGGGTTGCATACTAACCAAGGGGAAATTCATCTATATCCCTATAGAGGTCTATATTTTCGGATCAAATGGGTGTATCACCATTAATGAACTCGAATTCTAATTTTTAATCCTTTACACCCTGACCAAAGTTTATGGTAACCCATCAAAAGCTCTGAGGGATAAACACATTAACAGATATGGTAAATATATAAAGGAGTTCTGGACAGATATGACAGGACTCCTTCTGTCTTTGACCCCTCAAACCCTTCAAAAATAGACTTAAACAAAGATCACCAACTATTCACTTCAGCTATACTTAAGGATACTGTTTTAAGGCTTTTGATGAAGGCGGTATTCCACGTTTCTCTTAAACGCTGCTCATAAATTAGAGCATCCCAGAGTGTTGCCACATATCAGGAAAGGATGTATCTTGTATCGGCGAGGCGCATGCGTTGTCTATCGTTCAGCTACCCATACCTTTTGTCACATGAAAACAAAATCTTCCAGAATTAATACTATTAGTTCAACCCATTTTCGTATAGGAAATGAATCAATTACACCATAACAGCAGAACTATCACTAACAGAATAGTGCACATAAGGAAGTAATTACTTCAATGTTTAGAGTGAGGTGTGTTCGAGAAGAAACCGAACTTGAAATAGTGCGTCAACCGGCAAAAGGACGCGCTGCGGCTATTGAGCAGTCTTAGCGACAGATTTTTAAACAACAAATTGCCATTTGCTGCGTTTCGCTACGACCGTTAGCTGGTGATCTACAGCCACGGAAGTGAGCACGTGCAAGCAGCTGTTACTCGGATTAATGATACAATGACAATGAAAGAGCTTGAAATACAAAGTACGTATGTGTGTTTGTGTGTGTGTGAAATTTTGCTACAAACTTGGCAAAACATTTACAGAGATATTTTAATTGCTTTTCAATTCATTCAGAGCCTCCTTGTCCAAACAAAGCACACATGAGTCGATCAAGATCAAGGTGATGTTGGTTGTGTTTATTTTATTATTATTATTATTATTATTATTATTATTATTATTATTATTATTATTATTATTATTATTATTATTATTATTATTATTATTGGAAAAGCATTGCCCAACATGAATTCACAAACAAACAGTTGTAATAGGACATTTTAGCGCGGTTGAGAGATGTTGTGCGCAGGAAGAGACCTGCAATATGGGAAAACCAGACTTGGATGGTGCACCGTGGCAGTACTCCTACTCACGCTTCGCTCCTCGTCCCTAGATATCTGGCAAAACATCAGTATCCCGCTGTGCTCCATCTACCCTATTCTCTCGACCCAACCCCTGCAAACTTATTCATGTTTCCTAAGCTTAAAATCACTTTGAAAGGACGTCGTTTCCAAACCATAGTGGAGAATCAGGACAATTCAACAAGAGATTTGCGCACCATTCCAGAAAGTGTTCCAGGAGGTTTTTCAAAAATGGGAGAAACGCAATGACTACTTTGAGAGGGACAGTGCTTAAAAGATTGTACAATGAGCAATAAAGATGTTATAACCAAAGTTCGTTTTTTAAACACACCTCGTATGTATATAAAAACGTATATACACATAGTGATTCAGAACTGTTTGTTCATTATGGCAAGACGTAGACCTATAGTTGAACGTAGAATCCAAACAACAACTGTGCTCCTACTACAAACCTGCGTCCATGAATTTACATATTCCAAAGAAATAACCGTCAAATTCATTAATAGTGAAAATGTTCTAGTCTTAATTTCAACGTGAAATATATATAGACCGACAAACTTTGGGAAGCGATTCCTTATACGAAATGAAAGAAAAAAGTTCTAATAAACATGGGCCGAAAAAAGCCTCCTTTCAGAGTTATGATCCATTGAAAATTCGAAAAATCATTTTTTAAAACTCCCTAACTTAGAAACTATAGGGCCTATCCCAAGCGGTTTAAGGAATTATAAAGGAACTAGTATGTTCTCTATCTGAATGTCCATGTTTCACCATCTTCCGTTATCGGTGAAAGGAACTGTGAAAAGGAAATTGAAGTATAGGGATATTCCTTTAAGTACTAATGGTGCGTTCGTTTCGCTGGTACCAGTGAATTCTGAAACATGGATATTTAGATAGAGCGTGTACCAGTTCCTATGTAATTCCTTAAACCGACTGGCATAGGTGCTATAATTTCTAAGCCAGGATGTTTTGAAAGGTGATATTTCGAATTTTCGGTAGTTCATAACTCTGAAAAGAGACGTTTTTCGACCCATGTTTATTAGAACTTTTTTCTTTCATTCCGTATAAGGAACCGCCTCCAAAAGTTTTTCGGTGAAGTTTCCTACCACCCTGTATATATATATATATATATATATATATATATATATATATATATATATATATATATATATATATATATACAAGGGCGGATCTAAGGGGGGCTAAGGGGCTATAGCCCCTCCTTGACGCTCAGGTTTACACTGGATAAAATGGGCTTCAATTCAGCTTTACACTGAATAAAACGGTAAATTATGGTTTAGCCCCTCCCTTGATCATATCCTGGATCCGCCACTGTATTTTATAATTTTATATGCATATTTCCTAGTTTAAACGAACTATTTGCAGAACTATTAGAGTGCAAGTAATGTTCTAGAACAAAAACAATTTTAAAGAAAATTTTATAGTCTTAGCAATAACTCTTCTGAAAACATTGTGGTTAAAGTCAGTGGAACAAAATTATCATTTAAATTTAAGCTTAAACTTTTTTTTTTTAAATGCTAAAAACATCGTTTATGTAGGAGGTTACGCAGAATAAATGCATATATACAAAACATTTGTTGGGGTCATTAAAATTCGAGCGCGAGAAAGTTAAAAACGCTATACCCAAGTTTCGTATTTCAAATATATTGACACCCTAGTAAAGAAAGAAAGAATAAATTATGTAAATAATGAATGTGTATTACTGTTAAACCAACATCATACCCAAAATGGCTATTTATATCTTTAATTTTGTAAACTGAACTAGTGTGATATTAGGTTCTAACAATATCTGTAGCTCACAATACAGTGTTTCCCAAGCGGATAATAACTTGTAGGCGAAATGGAATATTTCAGTTTAACGTCTCACAATTATATCCATTAGGATAAGAGAGATGGATAAATAAGGCTACTGAATGATGATGGAAGAATTGGTGAAATGAGAATGTGCAAGTAAACGGGAGTACCCCGAGAAAACCTACGGACACAATGTTGTCCAATGGCCGGGGATCGAACCAGGGACCCCACGTACCAGAGGTAGGCGCACTACCACTGAACGCACGACTCATGTAAGTGAAATTCTATACCAAAACAAAAATGGATTTTTATCTGTTAGTTGGTTTATGATATTTTGTCCTGGTACGCTAGTTTGAATCTAGATAGCCCGTACAATACACATGACAAGTTGTAAATCTTTCAGAGTTGGTAAGATGGATAGGCAACCAACATGACCCTAGTTGTATGTTGGGTTGCATAACGTACACCTGCTGACCCCCAAATGAAGTACCAGTTCGAAAGCCTATAAAGGTAGCCAACTCCAGACTGAACATAGGACACATAAATAGTGTATGTTGGAAATGCATTTTTTATATTGTAGAATCCACTACAGAAAATCAAAGGTGGTGCCTGAATAAGAAAGTAAAAAAAATCAAAAAACGAAAATGTCCAGTTTTTTTATAAAAAAATCCGTTTTTTATATAAAAAAATCATTCCAATCTTTTTTCATCTCTAAATGCACCAATATTGATTCGAATGACTGGAGTTTCGAATTGAAGTTACACTGTAATAATAATAATAATAATAATAATAATAATAATAATAATAATAATAATAATAATAATAATGAGAAGAAGAAAAATAAAATGAAAGTTGGTAGATAAACGCTAGCAGTAGGTCATGGTCATAACTCTTCCTTGTAAGTAAATATTTGCTAATCTAAGGGTCATCAACCCATGGCAAATTATTCCTTGAATGAGTCCTTCTTCAAATGACGTAACACGTTTCTCACATTTGTGTTGCCTGTTGTATAATTGAGGTTTGTCCCACCTGAAACGAAATAAAATAAAATTTCTGGTTTACGTTCCAGGGCTATGCCCTGCAGGCTACAGGAAATTTATAATTAATGAAAGTGAATGATAATAAAATAATTGGGATGTGGGAGGAAACGGGAGAATCATGAAATAGTGGTGATATATAATTGGGTAATGCATATTATATTCTTAATCTACTAGTCATGCGGAACACTTTGATATATATGACATATACGTCCAGCTATTCTACATATTTCCATCCCTGAAGGTGCGGGATCACTTCCAGGCAAGGAATTGAAACCTGTTTTGGAACTTTGGAATCATCCCGGTGAGTGTTTACCTAGTGAATAGCTTTATGGAATCTCTCGTTAATGTTTTTAGGTTTCCTTAGTGGGAGTTTTTCAGTCGTGTCCATATACGTAAAGAACACAAAATTCTACTTGGATATCCATAAATGTGGTGTCTTGCATTTCCATTTCTGTTGTTTCGTTGAATTGTGAGTCTCTGTCTTCTGTTCTCGTGTTCTCAGATGTCGTTAATCTTACGTTATGTGGACCATTTTCGCCATTGATTTATTTTCAAATTTGGTTTATTTCTACTTCTGTGAGCAGGTTGTTGGTTGTGATTGCTTTCTTTCTGTCTACCAGGTTTTGCTCACTAACTTCTGTGGATAATTCTTCGTAGAGTTTAAGGAATAGCTGGTCCATGCGTTGCTGGTTCATGTAGCCAATCATGTTGGTTTCTAGCTCTGTACTTCTTAGAAAGCAACGTATGACATCTTTATTCATATAAATGTGGACCATTCGATACGTTGTTTCCCTATTGCTCATTTTGGTGATTATTGATTTTTTAACTGTTAAAACACTCGCAGCAGCTGAAGCTAGTTGCTGATTGGTGCTTCCGGGATCTTTAGCTCTAACATGTTCGGGATCTTGCCTGGGCGAGACCCGCCTGTTCAGTGCCTAACCACCTCCGGCTCGCTTGCTGTTACTTCCAGCGGTGGCTCTAGAAGCGTCTTGACGCTCATCAGGTAGCGACATTTTAATCCTTAACTCCATCATTGATGAGTGAGTACATCTTATATCTGACTGCCAGGTCTTTTACGGCCGCCCTAACATGGGGATCCAAATGTCAACCAGGGTCCGGCCCACTGTGGGTACTGTCGAGCCTAGGTTTTCGACTCTCTTATGTTAAGAAGGCTATGCTTATTTGAAGGTGGCACATACTCGCCACGTCACAGCGAAGTTAAAGGTTTTGTGTATTTTTAGGTGGTTTCGGCGCCACCCTAGCCTTCACACCACTGGTTTCACTGTTGCTCTGGTCGGGGGCTGTTTATTGGTTATTCACATATGACCTCCATATCTAGAGGTTTTCCCACAGCAGCATGCAGGGATTATTATTATTATTATTATTATTATTATTATTATTATTATTATTATTATTATTATTATTATTATTATTATTATTATTATTATTATTATTATTACTGAGTGTTCTATGTACGAGAATTACATTTTTCAGTAGACTGTTTTATGTTTAAAACACTCAGTATGTTTTATCGGCCCACAAATGTTAAAAGTTTGAAAACCGCTCATCTAGATGACAACTAATATTTTCTCTTCCGTTACAATAAACATGCAATGTGTATTCGTACAACATGTGAAAACAAACAAAACTTTGTATAATAAGGACAACAAGTTTAACACGAATTTTCTGCTCTGTATTCATCGTCGCCCCCCCTGGTGTAGTCTGTAGACGACACAACTGCTGCTGTTGCTTCACTAGTGGGTCAGGTCGTTACTACGTAATTTACTGCATGCATTTTGCCACCCATGGGTAGACAGTGTGAAGATGCAGTGTCGTCAACCACGACAAACAAAACAGAAGGAGGAGAGAAAAAAATGTCACGAAACAAAGCACTACTTCCTTTGTGCTTTAGTTAACTCATTTATAAAGAATGACTTAATAAATACCCACAAAATCATCCAACAGTGTGTTTTCGTTTTTTTTTTATTGTATTCCTTGGTACGTCAAAAAAAAAGTTTCTGTGGAACAATTTATAGAGTGACAGGAAACTACGTAATTACAGATTTCAAATTCACGTATCAAATGTTACTTAATTACATTGTTGTAATCAAAATTGCTTTCAATTACAGAGGATGATTCTGCAAGTATGGTATTACTTCCGTTTCGATACGATTGAAATAGAAGAAACGTGAACAATATAATGGTAAGTGTAGGTAGGTCAGTATTCCAAAGAATTTCATTCTTCTCTATCTTCCCACCAGTGTTATTTATTTATTTATTTATTTATTTGCTTGTTCCTTTCTGGGTAACAATTTGCGAAATAAATTAAAATTTGCAAAATTTTTGTATAGCATTTTCGGCAGCAATGGAAATGGAAATTATTTATTACTTAGCAGAATGCCCGTTCTTCGCACGGGGAGAATAAGTTTTATTTTGGACATAAAGGGCACCAAAACTGTCACCAATCAACTTACGGACCCCAAAAACTATGAATTTAGCACTAATATCGGTCATTTTCGATCACACACACACACAAATTATATATATATATATATATATATATATATATATATATATATATATATATATATATATAATATTCCCCTCCCCAAGTTGCGGGGCTGAATTTGGATTTAAACGGAATCGGAAATGTCACTCTTCATCTCAGTGACCCCATATTTATAGATTCCATACTAATATCGGAAACTTTCCATCATTTTATATATATATATATATATATATATATATATATATATATATATATATATATATATATATATATATATATATATATATATATATATATTTCTCTCTTCCCCTTCCCCTAAGTAGCACTGTCAAACTGAAATGATTAAAACCATCTCAGGCCCGAACCTTATTTATGTTGAAAATTTGATCGAAAGTAGTTGAGTGGTTCAAAAGTTGTTAAGTCACAAACATAGTCATTTTCATTTTATATGGATTTCACTGTTTTGCGTGCACACAAATTAATAAAAGGAAACAATTTCGTATATAACAAACACGTGTGATAATGAAAAGAAAAATAGAGGAACACCAATGATTTTTTTAAAAGTATTGACTTCATCATTTTAAAGATTGCCTAGGGCGATATCTGGTTTTGAATGTTTATACATCATCATCATCATTATAGACATTCTGCCATTATTGGCAGGTCATTTGCCGCAACTGAGAAGCTTCCATATGCTCCACGAATACATGCAGCTTTTTGTTACGTACTGAATCCATAATGTATCAAGAAACGGAGAATTGGCATTACGGAGTTATTCTCCGCAAATTAAGTCCGGATAAAGTTTGTTGTCCCATTTTCTTAAAGTTGTAAACTACTTTTCTTTCGCTATTTCAGAGGAAAACTAGAAGTAGCAAACGAATATTTATGTGGCAGTGATATGAAATAACTATGCTTATGTGTCATTTATTAACTTTTTATCCCAGAGCTTGAAACAACAAAAGGACGAAAAACGGAGTAGTGCTAACTAAAACTTTGTGTTTTTGCTACTTATCTAATTTCCGCAAAGTAAACAGAGATGTTTCATTTCGAAAACCCATTTAAGCACTTTATTTCCATAACCTATGAAATGTCCAAGTGCACGTGATCTTTTTGTTATAAATTGTACGATGTTTTCAGTAATATGGTGTCTAGTCCACAGTAGATTTATGTGTACTTTTGAAAAGCACCTAATGGGAAATGGGTTTTCGAGAGACTTATCACAACTACATGAGATAAAAATAGAACTCTTCTACAGTCAAGATGAAAATATTATATTATTCTTTCTTCTTGTAAAAATAGCGCACTTAGGTAATAACTTATGATCATAGATGAATTGCATTACGCGATACAATTTTTCATTTGCATCACAATTCTATGATTTTTAATTGTTTTTATTTTTATTTTATTTTATTTTATTTTTTTATTTATTATTATTATTATTTTTTGTAGCTAACTGTGATGCGATACCACTTTAAAAGAATATTGTTTGCCATTTACAGTTTGTTCAATCTTTATTGTTTTTAAATCTTTCCTATAAAATCGTTATAAAAGATTTGAAGTCGTACTTTTCTCCTTTTCCAGCCTTGGAAATTAAATATCAAAATGAGTTGTCAATTATTTCATTACATTTAAATTATTTAAATACTTTTTAATGATCACTTTTGGTTTATCGTTACTTGAATTTAATGCCCTTATACGAGACCTGTAATTACAGTTTAATCTGAACCATATTAGGGTTAGCAAAAATTGAAACCGGATCTCTTGCGCCAATGATCACTTTCTTATTACTTAATACTTAAAAATAGAGTTATAGACTACAGAAGCAATAAAAAAAAGCAAATTCATATCAACTATTTTATCGTATCTCGAAGGGTCGTATCTCAAAATCTCAGTTTTTCAGACATAAAGAAAGAAATATAATTCCACAGAGGAGAGAAAAGTTAAATATGCAATAATTGATCATATATACTACATAATTATTATCTGGAATAGTTGATGAGTTATTACATATTCAACTGCTTTCATGTCTACGTAATTATAATTTCTTTCTTCACGTCTGAATAAGTGAGATTTGGAGATACGATCCTTCGTCAAATAGTTGACGATATATACATACCCGCATATTCACGATAGTATAGCAGCGATCTCTTTTGCTGTGAGTGGTTATTTTTGCTGTGTCAACAACTACTTTTGATAATAAATTCTAATGTTCATTAATTTACCTTTTGTTCTTGCTCAGGGTGTCTACTAAAATTCCAAAATGAAATTTCGTGTGACCTTTTCTTCACCAAATCAGAATTTCCTAACATTTTCAAGAACAAATTTGGGTGCGAATTAGGCCGAATTTTCGTCCATGCGATAGAAACGTACTTTGCTTGCGATTTGGTAGCGTATAAAGATGACCACAGACATTTTTGGTGGTGAATTTTGACGTTTTATAGAACGAAATTTTCCAGTCTGTACTTACAGTTTTAAAAAAATCGTGACCCAAAAGCTAAATTTCGTGACTTTTTCGTGACTTTCATGACCGTTTTCTGATTTCGTGACTTTTTCGTGACATTCGTGACTTTCGTGACCGATAGACACCCTGTTGCTTCAATTTTAATTCTTTAAGGAATGTAAGAGGCGCCTTTTTCTGAATGCCCAAATGCCAACCTCACTTCCTCGTAGTGCATTATGGATACTGCATTCATTGTAATGCAAGCTAATGAGGTTCTGGCGACTGGTGACAAGGATAAACATGTTATAATGAAAGGGGGTGGGTATTATATTACTGATGATGTTCCTTGGGCGTTTTTTTTTTTTTTTACTGCAGTCTGTATTTGTGCAGTTGTGTTCACCGTGACGGGAACTAGTAGCCTCGGTGCTGACATCCCCATTAAACCTCCATCAATCAATTTAATTTTTAACTTTCAAATTATTGTTTTCAAATAGTTTTAATTTAGTAATATTTACATACAAAAATGATAAAGTATTCAATGAAACCGATTTAATATTATCAATAATAGCAGGCTAAATGATAAAGACCTCAGAATATTCAAATGATCTGAAATTATCCGCTTAGAAAAGAAAAATAATAACTCTATGTCTCCATAATACCTAGGGGTATAGTTTCATAGCACTGAAAGGCCCGTAGCCAGCCCAAAAATTTAGGGGGGGCCCGGCCGAAGTTTGGGGGCCCGATACAACCACATTATAGTTCATCACCAAATTATAGTTCACTTGTAAGCCTACTGTGAAAATTTTAGGAGGGGCCAGTAAAAATTTAGGGGGAGCGGCCTGCCTTAGACCCCCCTTGATACGGGCCTGCACTAAACAATCGTTCGATAATACCAGAAGGTCAGATTTGTTGAATGGAAGTTAATAAATAACCTATATTAGTGCTACTGCTTAATGGAAATACCTATGACTTTGATAGGATATGAGGGAAAATCCAAAGCTGATAGAGACGCTTATATTACGTCCAAAGTTGAGGTGTTGAGAAGATACTTTCTCAAAATGAAAATGTTATTTTATAACAAAAACAAACTCAAACCTGTATCTCTGAATGACACTGCAAAAGGAAAAATCTGAATATAGGCACTTACTGATTGTCCACGATATTAAGAAAGAAAGAAAGAAAGAAAAAAAAAAAAGACGACGACGACTTTATTTCTCAGCTGTGAACACTAATCAAGAATATCTTGCCACTTTATTGAATAGTACCCTCCCTAAGTTGTAGTCACCTATTTTCTCCAATGTTTTATATAGTCTTTCATTACACAGTACGTATTTTGAATAGAATAATGAAGTGATGTCTATTATAAGTACCCAGAACAACTCTTTGAAAGATAAAGCTGGCAATAGTCCTTCCTTAATGCAATTTGGATTGAATTCAGATGTTACACTAGCACGTTATATACTGTAACTGGGATGTTCTGCACTAAATGAATGAACCGGTATATTTCTGTGAAAGATTAATTCTGTATTCCAAAAATACATTTTGTGTTAATATTTTTCAGCAGTATTTCATTTCTCCGATCCTAAGGCTAGGGATGCGCACGAGTCGAAACATGATTCGAATTACGACTCGACCCGACTCGAATTCGAGTCGAGACACACTTTGTAAAATTCGAGACGTCGAGACTGCTTGTAAAAATCTCGACTCGACTCAAATGTATCTCGAAATCTTTCTATAATTTATAATATTATTTTGAAGAAAGTATTTACTCAGAAACAGCCTTGAAACCAATCAGCATTTATTACTTTAGGAAGGCACACAACGCATAAACTTAATAGTTAATCTTTCGAGATCAAGGTTTAATTTTCAGCTCAATTCAGTTAATTAAAACTAATAATTAATGTCGTGATATTTCATTCTATTTCAAATATAATAATAATAATAATAATAATAATAATAATAATAATAATAATAATAATAATAATAATAATAATAATAATAATAATAATAATTCATTATCTAGTTTGTATAAAACTATTATCCGCAGCCTATATCTAGTTTATATAGAACTATTGCGATAAAGTGAACTTTATAAATTCTCTGAATGAACAATTGGCAGTCTACAATAATTTAGCATAGCTATATTTATTGTGTTTTCGTTCCCATGAACGCAATAGGGCGACATAACTTCTGAAGTATTCGCTTCCCCAACATTTTTGAGGCTTTAATGCAGCGTTTCCCAACCGGTGTTCCGCGGCACACTGGTGTGCCGTGAATGGGCCGCCGGTGTGCCGCAAAAAATCGTAACAAAATTATTAATTTTATAGCAATCAAATTGCAAAACGTAGGGCAAAATGTATAATTGTATTTTACATTACTATGAACCTCTACTATGAATCTACAATTTTAAGTTTCATACCGGGTTACTGTTCTGTACATTTCTAATGTTGAAAAAAGTATTTGTTATCATTGTTATGACCATTATTGCTTCTTTATTGTTGCAGACTATTTTGTAACTTGAAAATTTAAAATATCATTCAATCCTTTTGACAAATTACCTACATTTATGTTTTAAGAGTAAAAGAGATTTATTTGTTCGTTCGTTATTTAGTGATCTTCCTTCTTAGTAAAATGTTGGATACAGTTTCTAAAAAGAAAGCGTATTTTTAAAAACCTGAGTCCAATATTTCATTGCAATGGTTTTCTATTTTTAAATTAGAATGAAAAATAAGCATAATGATTTACCACGAGGAAAAACCAGTGATAGAGTTTTCTTCTCTGTGAGAAGGAGATCAATAATCACAGAAAAATACCGCTGTGTTTTATATTTACAAATAATAATATCTGTAAGTGTGCCGCGAGAATCCAAGTAACACCTGTAGTGTGCCGCAAGTTGAAAAAGGTTGGGAAACGCTGCTTTAATGTGTTGCGGCATAGCACAATTTACGGACAATATGTAATGTAACATTTGTTGTACATCAGATATTATGATACGAGACTATTTTACATAGTATATTATAATAAATGGACTGTTTGGATGCCAAGAACTAGTACAGATAGGTACGTTTCACTTCTGTAGATAGGGTCCAAGGGAACAGCTCCTTGACACCTGTACTGCGGGACGGAGACTAGATGGCGGCTTAATTATGCTCTGCGGAATATTCACGTGAGCATTCATGTGTCTAGTGGAGCTCGAGCAAGGCACCATGACGTCCGAAGCGTATCGCACACTGTTTGCCGACTATGTCACCCCTTCATGATAACCATGTTTTCCAACGGTAGTGGCATTTTTCGACAAGATAATGCACCATGTCACTATGCCAGGAGTGTAATAGAGTGGTTCGAGGAACACAGGGGCTAGTTCCCAGTAATGTGCTGGTCCCCAACTCGCCGGATCTGAACCCAATCGAACACATCTGGGATATGATTGAACTTGACGTCAGATTGCATTGCCCCCTCCCCGGAATTTACGGGAATTAGGTGACCTGTGTGTGCACATGTGGTGCCAACTCTCCCCAGCGACCTACCAAGAATCATTGCGTCCATGCCAAGACGCGCCGCCATTGTTATCCGTGCCAAAGGTGGGCATACTGACAATTAAGTAGATAGTCAAAATGTTCTGGCTGATATGTGCGTATATTTTAACTCGTATTTTTGTCTCGACTCGAATTTTGAGACGTCTCGTCTCGAATTCGAGTCGAGTCGAGTTGAGATGGAAACTGTCGAGTCGAGACAACGAGTCGTCGAAATGAAAGTTTTCGAAGTCTATACAGGCTTAAATCTCGACTCGACTCAACTCGTGCGCATTCCTACGTAAGGCTTCGAGGGGAGCACAGTCACTCAGTGGTAGAGCGTTCACCTCTGATATGTGACGTCCCTGGTTGGATCTCCGACCAAGTAAGTTTGCTGTGGAAAACATCGTGTCTGGGGTTTTTTCTGAGTACAACCGTTTCCTCCCACATTCTCATTCCACCAATTATTCAATCACCGCTCTCATGCTTTAATCACCCGTCTTCCTTAGCCTAAACGGCATAACCATGGGACGTTAAACAAAAAGATTTAATTTTCATTTCCTAAGACTTCGAACGAAACCATTTTAGCCTCATTTTTCAATGGGATTTGACTATTATTTAACATTATGAGTTGGTGCCTACAGGGTGGTGTTTCGATAGAAAATTTCGATTGAGTTTGATTCTAAGTCTATTAGATTGGACTGAAGTTCAGTTCCGTTTCAGCATTTGGCCTAGATGAGACGTGGACCTACAGCGTAAATATGGGATCGGAACATGAGCTACATACGGGAATCGAACACGGGTATCCTGCGTTGAAGACCGTATGCTAACCACTATGCCACGAGCGAGCTCAGCTCAACAGCACTGGGGAGTTGATATACATTTTTTGTAGTAAAGTAAATCGAAACTTATTTAACGTGTTACATCATGTTTGAGAATAAGCTTTTGTATTTTACGTCCTTATGTAACAGAGGTTATAAGCAACAGGTCTTACTATTAACGTGGGTTTCAAACCACGACCGGGGCCGTAATTTGGTGCAGTTGACGGATGTACTATGCAATAATCGACCCTCACAGTATACGCTGTTTTTCACCACCCTATCTTGCTTCAATGCAATTGAATTCCAGGCTCATGCCACCAATCCCAACGGTATTATCTCGACATTCGTCTTCTAGAGCTAAGGAAAATTTTTTAAAACATCAGTTAGGACTTAAGCCTAGATAGCCTTAAGATGCAAACCCGAACTGAATATACAGGATGTGCTCAAAAAGGACGCTAATCTTCAATAAATAAATCAGTTAGGATAGCCTGACACTAGATGTAAACCTAAACTGAATGGACATGTCCTATATTTCAATCCTTGACAAAACTCCCCTCCCTGCCTCACTGGTTTTGTGGCTAACACACAAGCCTTTGGTACGCGTGGGCCCGAGTTCCATTCCCGGTAGGAAAGCAATGAAGGTTCGGATTCCACCTTAAACTGTGGGTCCATGTCTCATATAGCCTCGATGCTGAAAAAAGGACGCTAAACTTCATCAAACAAACAAACAAACGATTTGAAAAGAGAGAAAGAGTAACCAGTTCCTACAGATGCAAGAGTTACTAGATGGGTCTATAATAAATCAGAATAGTAGAACAACTGATGAAACAATTTATACATAGTAGTGTAGTTTACAAGAGCCAGAAAAAAGGGAAATCTGATAATATCCTCAAAAACACAACCTTCCATCTTATTCTCTTGAAGACAAATTGTTTGGTTTACTTTCAAGGATCTTGTCGTTCGTTTTTCAGCTTTTATCTTTCAAAAAGTTGTGCAACACTGTTACCATTTTTTGGTTCTTTTTCTTCTTCTTTCTATTTTCCAAATAACGTTGTTCGTGGTATTATAAGTTGGCAACGGTGCCAAGTTTTTTTTAAGGTTCCGCTTTGGTGGACTTTTCTTCATGGATCACCGCCAAACTCATCAATCAATGCAGAGAGCGCTTTTCCGTAAACAAAAGACGCTCAACTGAGGAAGCAGAAGGAAAAGAACTCCTCCCGTGTTTCTTCTTTCAACTTTTATCTTGAAAGCAAAATGTTAAGAGAAAGAAAAAACCCTTTCCTCTTCTTTGATAAGAACAGAAAAAAAATGAAAGTTTTCGAACTCTATAATATCAGATTCAATCTCAGTCAGTGCAATATGGCGTCATAATAACAGTGGCAAACCCATCGTATGGCAATAATGGGTTCTGCCCTATACATACACTTTAATGAAGACAATCCCTATGAGAAGTCAACACAAAAACAAACATGGGACGTTCAAATTGGACTTAGAAAGAAAAAAAGAGAAATTTAAAAACTTGTAGTGTACGCTTACGGATGGATACTACAATATGACAGAATTCAAAAATTTCAAAATCAAAAGAAAATTCCAACTAGCCAAATAGCTCAGTTGTTAGTATGACACTTGATTCTGTAAACGACAAGAAAATTAACGTAGAATTGTTTTAGTTAATATAGGAACTCACATATTGCAGTGAATTGAAATCGAAAAGGAGAGATAAACGGCACGTGTATTATGTATCAAAGAGACACTATAGAGAAATCTGAGATTATAAAATGAAATACACCATCTTGCATGGATTTCCGTTTTGTTTTGTTAAAAAAAAAAAAAAAATCTGTAAATCCGCTAAGAGTTATTTCCCACCACTCCCATAAAAATGTTTCCACTTTCGATTTTTTGCTAGTGCCAAAAGGAAATCCGACTATCTCTTAAATTATACACTAAAGAATTTTTGCTACAAGTTTGCAGAATGTCAGTGGAATGTACTCCATCCATACTACGTAACGATATCCAAACATAAGCAATTCCTCAATATTATTAGGATTTAACGGGGAAAGTGTCCAAAGATGAAAAATTCAATGAAATCTTTGAGTTTTTACTCCCACTGTTATGCCGGTTAGGCTAAAGGAGACGGTGATGATGAGTAATGAATGAAATGGTGGAATGAAGAAAGTGGGAGGAAACGGGAGAACCCCGAGAAAACCCACGCACACGGTGTTTGTCCACCACAAAATTCACTTGGCGGGGGCTGGGATCGAACCCGGGACTCCAATGTTCAAAGATGAGGCATAAGAGACTTCATTCAGCTGAACAAAATGATATGGGTGAAGTGAGTGTAAATCCTCATGCGCTCTTTTTGAGAAAATCGAAAAAAACTTATTTCTTTCTAAGCCTAAAAATTGGTGTTGTATGGGAACCACGAGCTATTAATGAACCATTAACTCATGAACTCCTTCATTATGATTCAAGCAGAACTCCTTCGTGACTAAGAGGTTTGCGTATCCGCCTTTGGCGTGGGAGACACTGATTAGATTCCCAGCGGGAGCTCATGTAGTTTAGATCCCACGTTAACCCTACAATGCATAGTGGGACAGATATGGGTCATAGTGGTAAATAATCTGTGCTTCCCTACATAACGGTATGTAGTGTGCTAATGCATGTTGAATCAGATTGGAAATGTTCGGAGCTAGTTGTAATTCCACAGTTTCCGCATAGATGGCACTATTAAGCTTACTTCCGTAATTTTTGTTTTCTTTTGCAGATTTTTTCACAGAAAATAATAAAAATCATGCAATGTAGGATTAAGCTACAGACCAACGTCTCCTAGAGTCTCGCTGCTGAAAGGGATGCTCAACTAAAAATCAAACCAAACCAAATGACACAAGTAGAATGACCATACATAGTATGGCTAATGAGATATAGCTCTAACATTACAATCAATTCTTAAGTATTAATTTCTGTTTAACTCATGTAATCTCCAACGTTGATACATATATCAGCCGACAGATGTCACTAAGTTGCAGAAAACAACATACTTGAGAATAAATTCTCATGAGTAGTTTTCGATAAATCGAAATAATTATTTTGTGGTGCCAAAAAGTAAGTCGTTCAATCCCAATAATAATTGGCTGTTTTTTTTATTTTGTTCGCAAAGATTTATTTTATTAAGTACTATATTCGTTTAAAAAAAAAGAAGAAGAAAGAAAGAAAGAATACATTGTAACCTGCGTTCTCCCAGCGGTGACACAGATATTCCTTACGCTTATGTGCATATTACTTGCAACTCTGTAATAAAACTTCACACACAAATATTGCATTTTGAAGCATTTTGTATAGCCCTATTATATGAGGAATCCAGTGTGAGGTATTCAGTTGAGCCCTATTATATGAGGCATTCAGTTTACTCTGTGAAAACTAATAAAACATATGTTACTGTGGAGACATGTGCTTTGAAAGGTTAACTCAAAATTTAATTTCCACGCAGTGTTTTCACTTTGTACCAAAATCAATTGCTGATATTGACAGCAAACATACTACGAAAGGTTTGGCACGAGATAGAGTATCGGATTAATGTGTGCCGTGTTCCCAAAGTGCTAACAGATAACACTTTACTTACTTTGACAGTTCACTTTTCTTAGCACGTGTCTGACAATAACAATGACATATGTTCAGGGCCGTGCCATGGAAAATCAGCGCCCGGGGCGAAAGTATACGACGGCGCCCCCATACATATATTCCAAGCAATTTTTCCTTTTTTTCTACCGAATTTTTCGCCCTCCTTACTTCGGCGCCCGGGGCCGTTGCCCCGCTCGCCCCCCCACACGGCACGGCCCTACATATGTTTATTAGATTTCATAGAAAAAAAATTCTGAAATTGAGTCCTTTATTTTGACTTGCTGTGTATATTCTGGTACAGTATTAGGTATACTGAAATAATGATTACACGTTGTAGCTGTAAACTAGTTTAATTTATTTCTGTTCTGCATACTATGGGTAACCTTAGTGTTTAGGCTCTCCATATAGTCCAATCATAATGACTTAATCAGTGGTTGGGTTTGGAACAGCCACTGCACTGGGGTAGGAAATATTTTAAAACAACGATTAATTCTGTATTAACTATTGTAACTAGATGTCGACAAAATTGTTCTGTTTGTTTATATTAATTTATAATTTCATGCAATATCAACGTATCCATGGACGTGGACGGTATATTGTTTAGCGAAGTCCCATCATTAGTATCACGTAAGTAGGGCTAGTAAGTTTGTAATGTTAGTATGTACGCAAGTGGTATGTAGGGTATTCCTTGCAGGAAAATTCTGATAAGAGCATATCTGAAAATTATATACTGTAGACAGTGGCGTATTTAGGGGGGCTTCCGGGCTTAAGCCCCCCCCCCGAAATCTTACTTACTATAGTAAAATACATGAAATATCTTGCAGAATTTTCACATTTTCAGGCAAAGCCCCCACGAAAGTTAGCAAAGCCCCCCGAAACAAAATCGTATATACGCCACTGCCTGTAGAAATCCCCTGCCCACTGCACATTAATGAAATATACATCTTTGGATTGCGTATGTATGACTTGCTTTACACTGATATGGACTGTCCCTCTACGGTTTCTCGAATCGAAAATAGCGTCTGTTGAAAGTTAGCTTTTCCTCGATTTTGGACAGCCCTAGCTCTGAAACTATGAACTTTTCCCCACAGGTCCATATGAACTTTTTCTCTTATTTTGATGTGAAGAATCCCTTCTTAGAATTTGTCTGTATAGTTGATTAACCACACACACACACACACACACACACACACAAACACACACACACACACACGCACACACACACACCCCTGTTTGTCTACCCTACAAAAGGCGTATGCTAGCTGGGCCATAGGAAAACCGAGAATGCATTCATATCTACTTTAGTATTGAAGCTACTTTCCTGATACGTTTCCAAAAGTTGCGTCGGCAATAGAGCTACGTTCCCACAGGCATCAGAATGCAATATCTCGTCCATGACTGGATGCGTACAAATGAGAACCCAAACCAACTGGGTATTTGCAAAACGAGTAACTGTAACAAACGAAGACACTAACAAACAAACAAAGATAATGTGTGTAAAATGTGTAAAATGCGAGTTCAGTGAGTAAACGTGAGCAGTGCGATTAGAGCAATTGCTTTAAACACTAGTTAACTTTGTAGCAAATGAAACACATGGATTAATGTTGTTGACTTTCTTGGGTCTTCCAGTTTCTTTCCACATTTCCTTTCCACCAATTATTTCATTATCATTCAGTCTCATTAATCACCCGTCTGTTATAAGCTATAAAGTATAATTAAGGGATATAAAACTAGAAATTTCATTTGATTTCAAATGGAATAGCACATTGATTCAATCCCCGGAGAAGTTAGTTTATGGTGAACAACATCGTTTCCATGGGTTTTCTCGGAGTACTCCCATTTCCTTCCAGATTCTCATTCCACTAGTTCTTCCATTGTCATTCACTTATCTTAATCACCGCCTCCCTTAACCTAACGGCATAACGTGGGACGTTAAACTGTAAGATTTCATTTCATTTTGAAATGGAATGGCGAGACTAAAATAGGGTTATATCTGTTTGTTTGTCCGATGAAGGTTAGTGTTTCTTTTCAGCACCGAGGCTGTAATAGACGAAGACTTATAGGTGAAGGTGGAATCAGAACCACTATAATAGTTCATATTTTATTAATGCTACCATGAGACTATGTGACCAAAGAAGGTCATGCTAGCTACAAGACCAGCGGGAGAACAATATTATATGCCTACAAGAAACACGAAACAAGATACATTCTTCATACCAGGTGGGAGACCCGGATTCAATTCCCGGCGGGAGCTCATGTGGTTTGGATTCAATGTTAATGAGTAGGTCAAGTCTCATATAGCCTCGCTGCTGAAAGGGACGTTAAATTCAAAATCAACTTAACTCAATTATTCGTACCATCGAATTTAATATTTTTGTTATAACGTGGAAAATGAAGTACTTAACGACAAGAATACTGCAAAACAAGATAGAATACAAAACAATAAAAGGCAGTAAGTTTAAAATTGTCAAGGAAAGGATTTTAAAAGGTTAAGACATTATCATGTTACTTGCGTTAACACTTAGCAACAACACACAAATATACTATTATACTATTGAACTAATATACTATTAGTTCATATATTATGACTAATATACTATTGAACGTCGTAATCTTGTATCACTTAAAATTTCTGTTTCTCTGAAATATTATAATATATTTGACTAATACAATCAATTTATCTATTTTACTGTTTTAGCCGTAGTAACTATGAAACAAACCATAGCTTATGCTAGTATGCAATGTTGTCAATTTTAATGCGAATGGTTAGCAATAATCTGTGCGTTCACTTTTTTGATAACTTTTTCATCCGTTTGTCTTGACATATTTACAGTACTCTTACAGAATTTTTTCTACTTCGATCTCTCCATGAAATCCATACATTTGCTCCCAAAGGATTCAACTGTTAATTTAATGAAAGAATAGAAGAACGATTTGAATCCAAAATTAGTGACAAACAAAACTTGATCCGTGCCTTCTACGTGTGCACCATTCTTCTCTCGGTTTTTTGTCTTACCGGCATGCTTCAAAGAATCACTGACCTTACCAGGTATTGCGAAACTCAAATGCTACACAATGCTTCATATAAGCATTATATAACTACCTATGAAATTTCGTAGTTGACTTTCCCAACTTCAGGGAACAAAACCTAACTGTAATATTCTATTCAATAATAATAATAATAATAATAATAATAATAATAATAATAATAATAATAATAATAATAATAATAATAATAATAATAATAATAATAATAATAATGTGTAGCTCTGTTACTGCTCGACCACTGACATTTGCGCTAGGCACTTGATAGACATATACTTTCATTTGAGTTGATTTAGAGTTCAGCAGCGAGGATATATGAGACGGGACCTACTGATTAACGTGGAATCCGAACCACATGTGCTCCTGCCGGGAATCGGACCCGGGTCTCCAACTCCAAAGGCGCGCGCAATAACCGCTTAGCCACGAAAAAGCTCATAGACATATTTGCTTTCGTTGCAGTTTTCATTTCTCTTTTGCAAAAACTTCAATTCGGTATATTATTGTCGCACTGTACTTGTATATACATAAATATACTACCTCAGTCTCTTGAATAATTACAGGATAAAGTTAATGTCAACTTAGCAGTACCTAGACAAAATCCTATTTTTCAATATAATCCTTCCGCTCCGCTATTACATACTTCGATATCACTACCACAAATAAAGAAAGAAGATCACAAGTCTAACTTCAACGTCGTAGAATCTCCAAACCAGCAGAAAACTCCTGACAATTCTTTGAAGTATAGATAAAAAATTAAATTGGTGTTTTTGATATCCTAATTTAGACCAGTCGCAGAAACAGGCCATTCACGAGTTATTATACAAATATAAAAATATTTTATACACTCCGAACGGCATTGGACATTATAGGGGCTACAATCACAATAAGAATCCCTAAATCGGCAGTGTTCCAGAACAAATCTCCATGTTCCAATGCATGTTCGAGATCAGGCAGACAAATTCAAGAACTCATTAATACTAGAATTATACGACCCACAGTCGATAATAACTTCACCTCGCCATAGAATATTTTCAAGAAACTAAATACGAACGCCTTTAGAATTATTTTGAATTTACAGCAGTGTAAAACATACATATCTATGGGTGCCATGCCAGTAAACTGAATATGTGTTAAACACTTTGAAAGGCTAAAATACATAACGACCTTAGATCTCTCTTCGAGCTACCACCAAATCTTGCTCCATCCGAAAAGCCCCTGATACATGACCTTCGAGGTCAATCACACAAGAAAATCTTACAAAATTCTCATATGTGTGATGGGTCATAAAACTAACGCAAGTTCTGTTAATTGCAACTAGGATGATTTTACGTTGATTAACGAATAAGATCTTGTCGATAACATTGTGCTAAAAGGCTACAGTTTTCAACAATAGCTATCGGAATTTTATTTTAAAAATTAAGAAATATTTGTGCTTCACTTAAGACAAATTTATTTTACTTAGAGCTGAATGCTCTCGAATATTTAGTATCAGGCAATTCTATTAAAATCTCTCCAGGAAACCAAAAACACAGAATTCAAGATTCCATCAAAAGAGAATTTTGCAAAGTTGTACGGGCTTATGCTCCTACTTACTGGCACATAACAAGGATTTTGCCATGAAAATAGAATCTTTTTAACAAATGTTTCCATAGCAATATTTGTATTTTTCAAATGATCTTATGGATTCTGTTCCTGGTGTGGGAGCTGTAAGGTTCTGTGCCTCAGGTGTAGGCAACTACCATAAAGCATGCTTCATTAATAGCACGTGTTTCCTGTTGAAAACATAATCACCAACAGACGGTGGAAAGAGGATACAAGAAAGACGCGAAGTTGGTTCCGAAGGAAATCGAAGATGGTCAACCCTCTCCTCACGAACTTCCCCTTCAGAGGACAGCCATAAAAGAAGATCTCAAATGGACAGAAGAATAAGTTCCAGTGCTTGTCGCTAATCTTCGTAAACTATTCCTGACATCGTTTTGTGTTACGGAGATTTCCTCAAATCCAACTTCTGAAGCCGTAATAGGCAAAGGAGTATTTCTTTAACTACCTACCCCAGAGGCTGCAATAAACAAAGAGATACAACTATACTATCTCCTGAAATTACGATGAGTAAGAAAGATATCCTTTAAATCACCACCCTAGGCCGTTGTGGGATAGAAGATTTTACCTTTTAATCTTAAGCTACTTATCACCATCGATTTCGGTAGAGGCAAAAACATTACAGCTAAGCCGCATGATGTTGCCACTTTCGTTGCAACCATAGCACTGATCTGAGAATAAGCTAGCAATTATTTATTTCAAACTAATTTACGGCTTTAAACTTGTTTCAGAGCCATATTGAAACGTGGGTCGCATGGATATTGCTCTCAATAGATTTGCGTGCACCGGAATATATTCACTTAACCCTATGATATTTACAGACACAACTATCTGTCCAGAAACTTGATTCTTGTCGTAAGGTGATACACTAGACCTACCTGTGAACACCCACAATGTTCAACTTCGGCAGGGGTTGAGGAAAAGGGGGGTACTTCTTGTTTATCGTCTGCAGGGAATCTATGTTCTCCACATATGCCCGAGAAATCAGAATCTTATCGTTCATCAACTAGTAAAGTGCTCTCCATTAGTGAACAGCTATAATCATTGACGGAAAATCGCAAGAGGCATTTAGCGTCACGCACCAGAACTGGGTAGAGTTCGATACCATATGAGGCAAATTGAAAGAAAAAGTGACTTCAGGAAACGAAGTAGCGTAACGTAACAAGAAGCTAATGAACCACCACACGGACTACGAGAAAATATTAACAGGAAAGCATCACTAAATTCATAATTTGTGGTGAAACGTTCAATGAAGGCTGGGTGTAGTGTGAATTCTGCGATGGCTGGGTTCATGAAACGGCACCTCAATTAAATCAACATATATCATTCTTACACGTTACCATTGTTAGCTTCGTGGGTAGGTTTTCTTATTGTTCCTTCTATGTGTAGAATATGATGTTTTTCAATCATCTTACGTGTTCGTTAGTGCTCGCCAATATTCCAAATATGTTACATTTAACGATCTGTGTTGTCATTTGTTTATTTCATTATTTTGGAATTTATGTCGATATCTTCAATTTGTTAATAAAGTTCACATTCCATATTTCAGGGTTATTTCGTGGCAATTTTATATCTTTTTACCAAGAGGCACTTCAATATGTTAATATGTCTGGGGCTACCTCATTTCCCATAAAAATGTAAACTAATACATGTTTATCTTGCCAGGTTTACTTTCAGAAAATGCTTAGCACTCTTGAGTTAGGTACTAATTTGTGCAAAACAAAACGTTGGACACCAGTCAACTCCCCTCCTGAAATTGGAGGAGGCAGTGCTCCCTTACATCACTCTTCCGTCTTGTTACGCCACTACGAATTTTATGATTCCTGATGCAGGGACGACCATGTTTTCAAAGATTTTGTATCCATTTAACACAGGCTGCTAGTATAGAACAGATAATTAGGCCCAAATGAAGATCAATAATACAGTGAGAGCAGCTAGATTCATTTTTTTCTACTCTTGAATAAAATTCACAAAACAAGGTTACTTCCCTTTCCAGAAATGCTACATGATTTGCTATATCTATGCGATGTGCATTGTTAAATCAGTGTACAAAAGCTTTTTTTTTCACTACAACTGAATGCCGCAACAGATCAACGAAAGGTACAAAAATCTACCAAGACAAACTACAATCAATAGGTTTCGTTCTGAGACAATCAGAGGAAAATCTGGATGTTATCAACATGGTTGACTAGTATGTGGGGAATATTTTGAATATCAATGTTCAGCTAGGAGCGCACAATGTAGAAATTGCAACGAATATAATCATTTTGCACAATATTGTCCAAAAGGTATACAAATAGGTACATAGAAGAATAAATAAGTTACCTGATGAAGACATTCAGAAGGAAGACAAGACCTTCATCCTTACTGAATGACAAAAGCATTAGATGACATAGAAGCAAATATGAATGTAGAAGATGAACGAAACTTTAGTTCAATGGAGATTTTATGTTAAGCTCCATTCAGGTAGCCAATACATAGAAGAAAATATGTTCACTGGTAACTAATCGAAGTTAGTTGGTAAATCGAAATTCAGAGGTAAAACATGAGAATCTTGAACCAGAAAATCGATAACAGAGGAATCAGGTCTGTAGACGACACACCGAAAAGCAGGTAGTAGAAACGGAATACCTTAATATGAGTCAGGGAATACCCACTAGGTGAACAATAATAGAAGGAAAGAATACAAATAATAGAAGTCCAAAACAACTATGATAAACAGGTGAGAATAGAAGATAAAGTAATGAAAGAAATAAACAGAAGAAAACAATACAGAAATAGATTTATAGTGGAATAATAGTAGTAGATAGGAAGTAGATAGTGGAATAATAAGAACGTGTAAAGATCAAAGAGAAAGTGAAGATATAGAGTAATTAGTCAAGAAAAAAGAAGAAGAGGTTGAGTTGAAAGAAAATTTATAAAAAGATGATGGAAGGAAGTCTGAAGAATTAAAACAAACCGCTGATTCACAGGAGAAGAGTCAGAAGGAAAAAGAATACGTACAAGTTTACTTCTGGCGCACCATTAGAAACAATTGTTAAAACATAATTCTTTCACTAATTTCCATCTTATTGCCCCCTAAAAGGATTCCCATGGCGACAGGAAAATGCCTCACTTGGCATAGATAAAATACAAGGGTGAATAATTAAATATTACACTGCAAAAACACAAACCAACCTGTGCTATGTGATCATTAAAAACACGAATGCTATCTACTTGGGCCATGGCGGAATAAAGCTGGTGGGCACGTATGCTAGAGCGGGGGTGCGCACGAAAGAGCAAGCCCGTCAGGGGCAATCGGGGCTATGTGCGCAAGCCAGGATAGTGGAAAGAAATGGGTTTTGTCAATGGTACGAATTTCACTAGCACTTGCAATGGTTTCATACTAGTAACGTTGCACTTGTACACACAAAATACAGGTTTTGTACATTGTGCAAAAATATGCTGCTAGTAGAAAATAACACCAAATAGTACCATCTCTCAAATACACTCACTTATTATATCCGGCGTAAATCACTTGTAATCATTTTAGACTAGTAACACTAGTAAACCTATAACACAGCGTATTACTTTGTACTTCATTATGTCGCCTGCAGATATTTGTTCCTTATAAACATGCCTTTTCATGCAAAGAATTGAATTTTACCTGTAAATAGTTCAAAATGTCGTGCGCCAAAGCTACACCTGACATAATAATGAGATACCGGGGAAGAGGAGGTCAAGAGGGAAAGAAGCTGCAATAATGAGAGAAAAGGGAGACGTTTTTATATGATGGTTATTAGTAGCGAAAAATACATTAATAAGTGTCATCTGACGAAGTAGAAGGAAAGAAAACAGAAAAAAGTTCTGATATAAAACAGTTGAAAATTTGTTGTTTATAGTTGAAAGATAAACTGTTGAACGTTTGTTGATTTCGACTCCTATTGCCTATTATTTCGTGTGCTTGAGGGGACCCAAAAGATTTTTTTCGAATATCGTAGCTTTTGATATGTTAATAGTATTGAGTGAAGTCGGCAGAATTATCGCGAGGCTGTTTGGCTATATGGTCTACGGTTTCCCAATCGTGCTGGGCAGTCGAGGAAAGCATTTCATCTCTTGCACTTGGTGTGCAGAGGACTGGGCACTTCCTTCTTCAACACAAAAGACTTCAGGAGATCAGGCGCCGTGTACAGCATAAATGGTCTCCCGGCATCCCTTTAATACAAGTAAGACAGATGACAACAGAAATAAGACATTTTTTTCAATAATACTTGCAAAGAGATCGAAAAAGAAAACTTGACATTTGAAATTTTGGAGATTACAGGCCGTGTAGGTATTCCGCTACGCCACTGAATATGAAAGCATCACCATTTTATTCTTCACACACAATTTAGTCATTCAATTTCGTGTTTAAAGTGCCTACGTGCACAAAGAGCAGAGGAAAATGCCTCGGAATTATGCTCAGATAGTGACAATTCCACAAAAAAATAACTGTAGACTGTCAAACTGTAGAATTTAACGAAAAGCGTTTTCTGTAAAAGTTGTTTCTTTTTCAATAGTATTTTCAAAGAAAACGAAATTGATATAACTTTACATTTGAAATTTTCTATTTGATCCCCCGTAGAGGTATTCCCTCTACGCCACTGGATATAGAAGCAACACCATTTGATTCTTCACATACGATTTGGTCATTCAGTTTTCTTAAAGTGTCTACGTACACTACGAACGTAGAAAAACTTCTGTGCCGGGAGGACTGGTAGTAGCAATTAAACAACAAATAACAGACGTAGATCCAAACCGCAGAATTTAACGAAAAGTGTTTCCCGTTAAAGTTGTTTTTATTTCAATAATACTTCCAAAGAAATCGAAATTTATACCAATTTCCATTTAAAATTTTGGACTTGACCCCCGTGGATGTATCCCGGCTACGCCTCTGGATATGGAAGTATCAGCATTTTATTCTTCACATACGATTTACTCATTCATTTTTTGTTTGAAGTGTCTACGTGGTATACGAACAGAAAAATGCCTGTACCGGGTGGTCCGATAGTAGCATTTCAACAAATAATAGACGTAGATCCGAAACCGTAGAATTTAACGAAAAGGGTTTCCCGTAAAAGTTATTTCTTTTTCAATATTTCTACTAAAGAAATCGAAATTGATAGCAGTTTCTATTTAAAATTTTGGGGTTGACACCCGTGGAGGTATTCCCGCTATATCACATGGATATGGAAATATCACGATTTGATTCTTCATGTACCATTTGATCAGACATTTTTTTGTTTCCAGTGTCTACATGCACTACGAGCTGAGAAAAATGCCTAAGACTGGTGGTCTGATACATCCTATATATATCCCCCTTCCCTACATTGCACCGTCAAACTAAAATGATAAGAGTCATCCCACGTCCGAACTTTATCCATGTTGAAGATTTGAACGAGGTCGGTTTGGTGGTTCCAAAGTTATGAAGTTTTACTAGCATATATTTACCCGCTTCGCTGGGTGAAATGAAAATTTAAATGCACAATTCCGTACATCATGTGTTTAGTACCCGTGAAATATGCTGTTTTGTTTTGAATGGCATCGAATTAAAAGGCATCGGAATGATCATTGATCATCTCGGCGACCCGGAAAACCAAGAATTCAACACTAATATTAATAATTTTTGATCATTTTATTATCTCCCCCTCTTCCAAGTTACAGGGCTGAATTTTTTTTAAACGGGATCAAATGTGTCATTCTTCATATCAGAGACCATAAAAAATACGGGTCAACATTAATATCGGTAAATTTTGACCATTATATATATATATATATATATATATATATATATATATATATATATATATATATATATATATATATATATATATATATATATATATATCCCCTCCTCCTCTTCCGTGTTGCGCGGCACGACATCGGATGACACTGGTCATCTCAGAGACCCCGGAAACTATGCATTCGACACTAATATGGGTTATTTTGTATCCGTTTTATGTATTTCCCTTTCCCCTTCTTCTGGATTGGCTGAATTTGGATTTCAACAGCACCATTATAGAAGCAGCAACACGGATATAGAAGCAACACCATTTGATTCTTCACATACGATTTAGCCATTCAGTTTCGGTGAAGTATCTACGTGCACTACGAAAAGAGAAAAATGTCTGTGCTGGGTGGACTCATAGTAGCAATTCAACAACAAATAACAGACGTAGATTTCAAACCGCAGAACTTAACAAAAAGTGTTTGCCGTTAAAGTTGTTTCTATTTCAATAATAGTTCCAAAGAAATCGAAATTGATACCAATTCCCACTTAAAATTTTGGAGTTGACCCCCGTGGATGTATTCCCGCTACGCCACTTGATGTAGAAGCATCGCCATTTGATTCTTCACATACGATTTGGTCATTGTTTTTTCTTTTCTTTTCTTTTTCTTTTCTTTTTTTCTTCTTTTTTTGAAGTGTCTGGGTGCACTACGAACAGAGAAAAATGCCTGAAATGGGTGGTCTGATAGTGGCAATTCAACAACAAATAATATAAGTAGATCTCAAACTGTAGAATGTGACGAAAAGAGTTTCCCGTAAAAGCTGTTTCTTTATCAGTAATACTTCTAAAGAAGACGAAATTTGTACCAGTTTCCATTAAAAAATTAAAATTAATCCCATTGATGTATTCCCGCTACGCTACTGGATATGCAGGTATCACCATTATATTCTTCACATACGATTTAGTCATTCATTTTTTGTTTGAAGTGTGTACGTGAACTAAGAACAGAAAAATGCCTGTACCGGGTGGTCTGATAGTAGCAATTCAACAAATAACAGATGTAAATCCCAGACCGTAGAATATAACGAAAAGTGTTTCCCGTTAAAGTTATTTCTTTTTCAATATTACTTCTAAAGAAATCAAAATTGATACCAGTTTCATTAAAAATTTTGGATTTGACCCCCGTTGGTGTATTCCCGCTACGCCACTGGATATGGAAGTATCACCATTTGATGCTTCATTTTTCATTTGTCATGAATTTTTTGTTTCCAGTGCCTACGTGCACCACGAGCTGAGAAAAATGCCTAAGACTGGTGGTCTGATACGCTCAATATTATATATATATATATATATATATATATATATATATATATATATATATCCTTTCCTTACATTGCACCGTCAAACGTAAATGATAAAAGTCATCCCAGGTCCGAACTTCATCCAAGTTGAAAATTTGAATGAGATCGGTTCAGTGGTTTCAAAATTATGAAGTTTTACTAGCATATATTTACCCGCTTTGCTGGGTGAAATGAATACTTAAATGCACAATTCGGTACCTCATGTGTTTAGTACAGGTGAATATGTTTTTTTTTTTTGTTTTGTTTTAATGGCATCAAATTAAACGGCATCGGAAAGATCATTGATCATCTCGGCGACCCCGAAAACCATGAATTCGACACTAATATTAATCGTTTTCTTTCATTTTATTATCTCCCCCTCTCCCAAGTTACGGGGCAGAATTTGGTTTCAAACGGGATTGGAAGTGTCATTCTTCATCTCAGCGACCCTCAAAATTACGGATCAGACACTAATATCGGAAAATTTTGGCCATTTTTATATATCTCCCCCTCCTCCTCTTCAATGTTGAGCGGCACAGCATCGGATGTGTCACAGCTCATCTCAGCGACCCAAAAGACTATAAATTCGACACTGATGCTGGCGATTTTCGATCATTTTTATATCTCTTTCTCCACCTCCTTCAACTGGTGGGGTTGATTTTGGATTTAAACCGGATCGGAAATGTCACTGTTCATCTGAATGATCCCGAAAACTATGGATTAGACACTAATATTGGTCATTTTCGACCATTATTATATATAACTCCCCCTCCCCGTCAACCGTGCTGCGGCACATAGCATTAGAATTGTCACTGTTCATCTAAGCTAATCCTAAAGCTACGGTTTCGACACTAATTTTAGTGATTTCCGATCATTTTTTAACGTTTATTCCTCTCCCCTACGTTGTATCCTCCCACTCCCCCTCCCTAACTATGAGGGCTGAACTTGGATTGAAACAGCGTCAGAAGTGTCACTGTTTCTCTCATCGACCCCGAAAACTATGGATTCAACACTAATATAAATCATTTTGATCATTTTTAAATTCTACTCCCCTCCCCCTCCCCTACGTTGCATCGTCAAAGTGAATAGCCTAAAGCAATCCCTGCCCCAAAACTCATGTCTGTAGAAATTTTATTGAGATCGGTCAGGTGGTTCAAGAGTGATGAAGTAACAAAGAAGTCATTTTTATTTTTATTTTTACATATATCCCCCCTCCCCTATGCTGGCTCGTCAAAGTGACACGATAAACAACCCTTAAGGCCCGACCCTCATACATGTTGAAAATTCGATCGAGATTGATGCGTGGTTCAAAAGTTATTAGTTTTGTTAATTTTTATCTATAAGTTCTCCTCCCCTCCCCCTTTCGTATGATCTACCGTTAAAGTGAAATTACAAAAACGTTTCCAAATCCGAACCTCATGAATCTCGAAAATTTTATTGAGATCGGTCGGATAGTTCAAGATTTATTAAATTACAAAAATAGTCACTTTCAGTCTTATATCAATTGATTTTTACATATCTCCCCCTCCTTCTCCGCCCTTACGTTGTTCCGCCAAATTTAAATCATAGAAACGACCCCAGACCTGAACTTCATCTATGTTGAAAATTTGATCAAGATCGGTCGAGTGGTTCGGGAGTTATTAATTTTTATTTTTTTTATACCCCTTTCCTTCCCCCGTCCCTCAGTTCTACTATCAAAGTGAATAATCTAAAACCAGCCCAACTCGAACCTCATCCATGTTACAAATTGATCGAGATCGGTCAGGCGGTTCAGCAGATTTATAGTCACAAACATAGTGATTTTCGATTTTACCTATATAGATTTATCTTTATATATACACACCTCTCCCTTCCCTCAGTTCTAATAAAAATATTTTAGGCATAGGGTTATTTTTGCGTTATATTTATTATATCCGAGTTCTTACCGTGAATAATTCGTCTGCTAAATCTGCTAATTTTCTTTAACATTTCAACAAATACTTGATTGGCAACAATGGTGAACGCAGCAGCTGCGAGTTTGAATAGCTCTAGTTCCTGCTTGCAATACACACGTAGATGGCACTGCGTCGGAATACACACCGATCGAGAAACGAAATTTTTCAGTCTGAATACACACTTTTCACACACAACCGGCTGTATCCGTATAAACGAGCGGAGTCAAAAGAACTCGCGGGGGGGACCCCTATAATGGTCCTGCACGCGTTAAAAGTAAAAAACTTTTCGAGCAACCACTAAAAAATGCTCGCTTTGCAAAACTTGCTCAGAGTGCTGCTCTGTAGCCGATCGACCTACAAAGATTGGCGGGTTCACCAACGCACACACACACACACACACACACACACAAACACACATACACACATACACACACATACACACACACAAATATATATATATATATATATATATATATATATATATATATATATATATATATATATATATATATATATATTATTCTTGGTTCTTTTATTACACATGCCATTGAAATAAAATATATGTCTTGTTGTGTAGATAGTTTTATTGTTAAAAAGAGCTAAATGATAGTGAAAGTTTTTATCTTATTAATGGCAAAGTGCATAAAGAAGAATAGAGTTGTCAAAACAAATAAAAGATTGTAAAACCATCAAGCGGTAAACAATTGGCTGCAAATTGTATCTAACAGTATATTTTGATATAAACTGCCTTGTAATATTAAGTAAAAGTCCAAGCCTTAGAGTAGATTGTTTATTCACGAAAAATAATAAATCTACGTAAACCACTAGAACTTGGAATGAGAGAAAAATAAATTTTAAAAATAAGAAAATATACTTGTGTACACTTCCACAAATTAATCCAATAGCTGATAAAACGATAAGAAAATTCAACTGTTTCAAATTATTATTTTGAGAAAAAAAATAATGTTAACGAAGAATGGTATAATATGTTTACAGAGATTAATTACATTTCAATTATACTCTGTACGCTAATAGTAATGATGATAAATACAACTTGTAACAGAAGAAATGGGAGAACTCCAAGAAAACTCTCTACCAATGATAAGCTAGTCGGTAGAACAGAAGTAAGGTTTACATTCCCCTGTCAATCAAGAGGAACCATGAAAAAAAGACACAACTAAACCATGGGACACAATCCATGGCGTATGGGGCTAGACAAATGAAATGAAGGCTGTGACGCAACGTTGCCATGTGGTAAAAGGGTGCGGCTAAGCAAACGCACTACACTGTTAACAGGTGAAAGATATGTCTCGTTCTCTACAGAAAGATGGCAACAACGCAGATTTCTCATTTGCTAACAGCGTTTAAAGGGAACTCAAGCGCCGCCCTCAAACGTCATAAACCCTGTCTCTTAGCATAGAAAGCCGAAATAAACAGATAGACTGATTTTATATATATATATATATATATATATATATATATATATATATATATATATATATATATATATATATATATATATATATATATATATATATATATATATATATATATATACTCCATATGCAAAACCTGCGTATTTATGGCTTCATTATTCACCTATTAAATTACACATGTCAATTCATATTCTTCCGTTACAGTCATTCTCACTTCTTATACCTGCCAAGCATTAAATCCTTAGGACTGTGCTGGATGAAATAAGTAAACAATTTGATCCAGCACAATAAAAACTATCAATTATTATTAACATAACAATATACTTTTTAGCATCTTAGCGCCATAGACATCAATTTTCTCGAAAACTATACATGTGAATTTACTTTCAGACGTCATTTTGTCCAGTTTCATGTAATTATAGATTAATATACTGTAGGTCCCATCTATACATATTATTATTATTATTATTATTATTATTATTATTATTTTATTATTATTATTATTATTATTATTATTATTATTATTATTATTATTATTATTATTATTATTATTATTATTATTATTATTATTATTATTATTAAGTATTCTGGGTATTGGCAGGTACTGGAACTTCTTTCTTTAAAAACGGGAAATTGGAGGAACTTTTTTAAAGGGCTAGTAATGTTTCTTTCACGTTTCTCGATCTTCTTCAGCTTCATCTTTTAACTCCCAATATTTTCTTTCTTCCATCCTTCCTTCTACAGCATTATGAAGAAGAAGACAATTTCGACAAGAGATCTATCCAATCAAATTGCCTTCCTACGAAAGATGCTGGCAAAAAGCGTCCTCATCTCTCCTATCCGTGTTAAAACATCTTCGTCTGTTACTCTCTCTGCCCATTTTATCTTCTCTGTCTTCCTCCAACACCATATTATATTGAATATTATATTGAAAGAAAATTAAGGTTTAAGAGCAAATCATAATGTTGGGCTTGTTTCGCTAGCGTCATAATGATCAGGATATACTTCAGCCAGAGAAGGAGTGGGTCAAGATTTGTGAGTAGGTCAATAAGTTGTGGGTCAGCAAGACGTGACCCACTGCGACCCATCACCCACCATGACTCACTCTAACCCACCGACCCACTACGACCCACCGACCAGCTCTGCTCAATGCATTGTAGTCAGCATCTTCTGAACATTGGTGAATTTGTCTATGTTTTACATTCAAGTCCTCTATTTTCCTTCCTTTTCCATTTGTTTCTATTTACTTACCTAAGATGAATATATGTAAGGGAAAAAAAAAAAGAATTCCATGCACTTTTGGATATTGATATTTGCAATTGTAATAATAACAATAGGCCTTACTATTTGGATTCCGATACAGTCGAATTTTACACTTTTTTTTTTTTTTTTTTTTTTTTTTTTTTTTTTTACGTTGGTCTACTTTACCTTGATTTGAGACTTTCAAATTTCATTATATTTTCCACTGAAAAGTATCTGTACTTCTAGAAGGAAATAATTATATATGATAATTAAATTGGAATTCATCGTAATATGGCCCTTGATAAACACTTTACTTTACCATTTTATATCGTACAGGTCAGATCTACCTATATTGTAACGGAGGGATGCTTGAGCGACTAACTATAGAAATTCAAACTCGTGATAATTTCACAGCCTTGTCTCATTACAAGTGTAAACTTTTTAGTCAGTGAAGAGGATGGCTTGGACGATGGGTCAGGGTTGATCAGAGTGAGTCATGATGGGTGGTGGGTCAGAGCGGATCATGATGGGTGGTGGGTCAGATTGGGTCATAGTGTGCGGTGGGTCAGTGGATCATGGGTCCTTTTTATTGATTCACGCTATCTCTGATTTCAGCATCAGATTCATCCTGGTTGGGGGCGTGGGATATTGGGACCGCATATTAATTTTTAGGTTTACGAAAATGTTTTTTTTACTGATACACTCGTAAAGTACACATGAGGATTTACATTCATCTATATCATTTTGTTCAGTACAATGTAATATATTGATTCGTACGTGTCTCAACTTCCGACATTTTTTTTACACCATAATATTGTAGAATGTTAAATTGTTAGTTTTACAACTTTAAAATTCGTAAGCAATCATATAAACAGTTATATATATAAACAGTTATAGTGTAAAAATATATTATTGCAATTCCCAAGGTAGGAATCTCGTTCTTAATTTTGTACACTCATAAATATATAAAATTTAAATAACAGGCTGTTTATATAGTATTCCCATGAAAACTGCCATTAACATTGTTTATGTGTGTGTGTGTGTGTGTTTTCCTGTATAACCTAATGGGAATACAGCGTCATAACTTTCCGCTTGATCGACTCACGAAATTCAATGCAACAGGAATGAGATACATGCTCAATGTTAAACATCTTCGCATTACTGTCATGCAGTAAGCGCTTTCCAGGCGATGAACACTGCGCTATTTCGGTCTTCTTATCTATACACACAGTTGTAATGACGTCTTGAAGCCATTTGGGAAACCATATCTATTTTTCTTCTTTCGCTATTACATTCTGATCTTGCTTATTTCATATATCTCTGTGAATCGCAGCTTCCAGAAAGAGATGTCACTGTACGTCTAGTACAAAGATTGCATTGAATTGATGTGAACAATACTTCTATAGCTTCATGCGTACAATACTTATATAATTTCATGCTTATCTTCATTTGTTGATTTAATTTGTTATCTTGACTTCGGTTCAGAATGGAAAAACATCTTAAGAACTACACACAATAGATTTTGTAAATTTGATTATTACGATATAAATAAAATAGAGATTGTTTTAGTTTTTATGTCTGTGATTGACTTGATTTTAAAGATATGATATTATGCTCATGTTTTAGAAAACTATAATAGTATTGGTCACCTTAAGAATTCCGGCTACGATACATATAATTATCTACTTTCTAATACCTGAGTAGGCCTACAATAAATTTAAAATTAAATGAAAACGGATAAAACACTGAAAACAATATCTTTATAGAATATAAGAATTATAATATTACTTTATGTTTACTATTGTTATAAGAATACTTTTGGTTGGTTGATATGAATTTAGCCCCCTTATCGGTAGCAAGGCTATATGAAACGTGAACCTACATTTTAACGTGAAATGTGGACGATATGAGCTTTCCGCGGGAATCGAACTAGAGTCTCTGGCGTCAAAGACGCGTGCGTTAACCATGTATCCACGAGGGACCTCATAGATATGAATATTTTGCCAATGTACACTGAAATATGGTTATTCTTTGATTACCTTATATTTAATTTGTCTTTGTCGAAGTTTGAATACACATCTCTTCACAAATGAAAATTAAATGAAACTTACGTCCCACGCTTATGCCAGGTAGATTGATGAGAAATGAATGAAATGGTGAAATGAAGAAAGTGGGAGGAAAACGGGAAAGCCCCGACGAAATCCATGCACATGGTGTTTGTCCCTCACAAAGTTCACTTGATTCCCCCATCTCTTCAAAGAAGAGAAGAGAAACATGCTGCTATGCGTGGTCTACCCTTATATCACTTGAATTTAGGTGATAATGTATATTTATTTATTTACACTGCAAAAAATAAACCAGTGTTTGTACATTTCTTTAGAAATGACTTTTAGTCATGGTTAACCATGTCCAAAAATGTCTTGAAGTGTTCTACCAGCAAAAAGTAGATATCTACAACACATCCGAACAGTGATCAATAGGAACTGCCCTAAGACAGTTCAAACTGTATCTAAACTTTTAATGTGTCCAATGAATATATAATAGGTAGAAACGACTCACAAATGTGTCCTAACACAGTTTAAAAGTAATTTCTATTCCGGCACACTTATTGGACATATCTAAAGTTCAGGTATATTTTGAACAGTCTTAGGAAAGTTTCTATTAACACGGTTAGAAGGCATTTTAGACTTTTTTTTCTTTTTGCTCAATGATAGAAAACAATATTTTTGGGCATGTTAAAGGATTTTTTCAGCGTATATAAGTACAGTTTCAGATTCAGCTAAAACCATTTTTACAATAAAAATTTGTAAATTTGTTTTAGAATCTTACAGGATAGCATTCAAAAATAAGTAGAAATTTACGTTAACTTCATCCTCATAAGAGGAAACTATTTCTCATTTTTTAAAACGAAAAAAATATTTTTAAATTACCGCAAAATAAGTTGCGTAATAATCAGTCTTATTCAATCCTTTTCTTTTATTAATTTAAGCATAATTTGCAGTTATTTGATTAAGATTATGGGTGAGGGAAAGACTTTATTAGACGCTACTTAATGGATGTAAACAAATCCAGTCTCGACCTGCTTATCAACTGAAAGAAATCTAGAAAGTGCCACTCGGTTACTCAACAGTGAAGAGGTCAATGTAACAAGAAACCAACAACATACATACATACGTGCATATACTGCACACGTTATTTTTTGCTTTTCTTTGTACCAGCAATACACACTCGAAGCGGAAAACGTTTACACTGGGATTTTTTTCAAAGCCACTCCAATAGTTAAGTCACACCGATGTTAAGGTTGCTCTTGCACTTTTTATTTTTTATGTTTTTAGATATGTTTCAAAATACTGCTGATAATATTAAATTTAAGTATCTGCGTTTTAAGAAATACATATGTGCAGCAACATATTATTGAACAATACGTCTATCAAGACATTTCTTAAAATCGTTGGCTGTTTTCGATTCCAAAATTTTGAAGTTAATATTCCACTTCAACAATACCACTCCAAGTAACTAGCACATTAACAGCTGTGTAGCGTGGTTTTCTACTGCACTTAGAGAAAGCTGTTATTTTACATACATTACTTATAAATCATTATTGTATTATTCAGTTTGTTCAGGAGAAGAAGTGATTTCAGTACTTCCATAGACGCTACGCCCTTTCAATGTTAATGATTGTTTTTACGAGTGATTGTTACTTATTTGCTTATTTATGCCTACAAATTAGTAACTATGATTATTATTACTTAATTGCTTATTTATTTCTGCAAATTAATAACTCCTAATGGTTGCTCTTACGACTGATTGTTATTTACGTGCTCATTTATATCTGCAATTGTTAACTATCAATAATTCTTTTACTATTTATTTTCTTATTTAAGTCTGAAAATTAATAACTATCGATGGTTGTTTTTTTGTGAATGATTGCTATTTATTGGCTTATTTATATCTGCAAACTAATAAATATCAATGATTTTTTTACGAGTGATTTTTACTTATTTGCTTATTTATGTCAGCAAGTTAATAACTTTTAATGATTGTTTTTATGACCGGTTGTTATTTATTTGCTTATTTATATATGCAAATCAATAACTATCAATGATTGCTTTTACGATTGGTTATTATTCACATGCTTATGTATGTGTGAAAATTGATCAATAACTATCGATGGTTGTTTTTGTGAATGGTTGTCATTTTTGGCTCGTTTTTGTCCGCACATATATAAAATCAGTGATTGCTTTACGAGTGATTGTTATTTATTTGCTTAGTTATGTCTGCACATTAATAACAATCAATGTACATCCATCAATGTAACATGCATTACAATTTCGATCAATGATTGTTATTTATTTGTTTATTTACGCCTGCAAATTAATAACTTTTAATGATTGTCTTTACGAGCAGCTGTTATTTATTTGCTTATTTATATCTGCAAATTAATAACTATAAATATCCATCCATTATTATGACCGGTTGTTATTTATTTGCTTATTTATATATGCAAATCAATAACTATCAATGATTGCTTTTACGATTGGTTATTATTCACATGCTTATGTATGTGTGAAAATTGATCAATAACTATCGATGGTTGTGTTTGTGAATGGTTGTCATTTTTGGCTCGTTTTTGTCCGCACATATATAAAATCAGTGATTGCTTTACGAGTGATTGTTATTTATTTGCTTAGTTATGTCTGCACATTAATAACAATCAATGTACATCCATCAATGTAATATGCATTACAATTTCGATCAATGATTGTTATTTATTTGTTTATTTATGCCTGCAAATTAATAACTTTTAATGATTGTTTTTACGAGCAGTTGTTATTTATTTGCTCATTTATGTCTGCAAAATAATAACTATAAATATCCATCCATCAACGTAATATTCATCACAATTTCGATCAATGATTGTTATTTATTTGCTTGCTTACATCTGGGAACGATTGTCATTTGTTGGCTTATTTATGTCTGCAAATTTATAAATATCAATGATTGTTTTACGACTGATTGTTATTTATTTGCTTATTTACGTCTGCAAGTTAATAACTTGTAATGATTGTTTTTACGAGCGGTTATTATTTATTTGCATATTTACGTCATCAAATTAATAACTATTAAAGATTGTTTTTACGAATGATTGTCATTTATTGACTTATTTGTGTCTGTAAATTTATAAATATCAATGATGGTTTTACGAGTGATTATTATTTATTTGCTTATTTAAGGCATTGTATGGTAAAGTGGTGTAACTCTCATTAAAAAAAAAAAAGATGAGATTAAGTCATTTCCATGAACTTGAAACTATAACTCGTTGGATGGCAAAGTTGCGTATCTCAGAGTTAAATGACCAGGCCATAGGCCAAAAGATGGCAGCACAAAGAACCGCTGCCTATATCGCTTTTCCTATATCGATTCTAATAAAAGTCTCAACATCTCACAATGACTCAAAACTCAGTTACGCCACTTTGCCATCCAACGCCTCATTTATGTCTGCAAGTTAATATCTTTTAATGATTGTTTTTACGAGCAGTTGCTATTTATATGCTTATTTATGTCTGCAAATTTAATAACTATCAATGATTGTTTTTGAGAATGATTATCATTTTTTGGCTTATTTGCATCTGCCAATTTATATCAATGATTGTTATTTATTTACTTATTTATGTCTGCAAGTTAATAACTTTTAATGACTATTTTTACGAGCGGTTTTATTTATGCTTATTTATATCTGCAAATTGATAACTATTAATGATTGTTTTTACGATTATTTATTAGCTTATTTATGCACTTAACAATGATCAGACCCAGTCTGAAAGGACAAGTTACACTGGAATTATTAAGAATTGAAAATTTAAAAAAGAAGTAGAAGCCCTACACATATAATTAAGGGAAATACATCATTCGCACACATAATAAAACTGATAAAATCAAAGAAAATTCTGTCAGGATAAACTACCATAGATTGGAACATGAAACCTTCCGATTAAAAAGCAAATAGATTTAATCACTAGCCTTATCTTTATCTTCATTATTTTAAATATCAACCGCACTTCTCGTATTATGCTTTATTATAATTTAAGAATGAGCAATATTAATTCCACTGAAATGATGTTGTCTTTCGCAAATTTCGATTACCTCAAATCAAACAAGACGCCAGGCCTTGATTACAAACGAGTGATCCATCTTGATATTTACGTTTCAGAATCGTGAAGTACAAACGCAACAATAATAATAATAAAAAAAGGCTATATTTTAGAACTAACTTTTGAGAATGAATAATCATCAGCTATGATCCCATCGTTAAAACTATATCTCCATTTGTATGAATTTTAGTGAATTAGTTACATACAATGAACAATATTTAAAAAAAAAATAGAAAGTAAGCTAGATCGTGTGTGTAAAATGCCTGTACACGAAGTAATAATTGTCTTCGAAATCTTTAATATAATATAGACATTTGACTACATAACAATAACGACGGCATCAGATGCACACACAAATTTCTGATCTATAAGAAAAAGTTTGGAAATATTTTTTAGTTTCTTGAATAACATTTTGTAGATAAAATTTTTAGTTTCAATATTTTCATATATTTTTCGTCGTCTTTATATTAAGTATTAACTTTAAAAAACAGCGACGAAGAGCCCTTAATCTACAAGTATATACAAGATACAAAATTAAAAGTCACCATGTTTGTGACTTTATACCACTTGAATCACACAACCGATCTCGATCAAATTTTCAACGTAGATTAAGTTCAAGCTTGGATTTTTTTATCATTTCACTTTGAGGGTACAACTTAGGAAGGGGAGGGGGAGATATTTAAAAATGATCGAAAATGACATATATTAGTGTCAAAAACAGTTTTCGGGGTTGTTGAGATAAACAGTGACACTTCTAATGCTGTTTAAATACAAATTCAGTCCCGCAACTTGGGAGAGGTGGATATATAGGATATAAAAATGATTGAAAATGACCAATATTAGTGTCAAATCCATAGTCGCTGAGACGAACAGTGACACTTCCGATGCCGTTTAAATCCAAATTCACCCGTTTATGTCCAAAATAAAACGTATTCTTCCCGTGTGAAGAACGGGTACTCCGCTAGTGCCACATAAGATTTACTATTTGTTTTTCCTTATATGTGGAGCATACAAGTGTGTTAATTATTTTTTTAAAAGTCTAGTAAGAGAAACCCATATAAATTTCCTCACAGATTAAACGAATATATAGTAAATAATTAGTGTATATGTGTTATGCCGAGAAGAAATTATTATTGTTTCCGGAGGTGAAAGCCCGAAGGGAAAAAAAAGGTATTTGTCCAACAGTTGTAGAAGAAACTATTTTTTTACTTTCATGTTAAAAGAAGGAATTGACGAATGACCGACCGTAACCACATGCTGCCTTTCTATTATACTCGCTACATATACCTTTATATAAGTTCCTTTATTCTTCAGCTTTCAAGAAAGTTTTGAAATGAAGGGAATTGGTCTGTGAACTATACAAGAAACCAGGTAACGAATTCCTTCTATACTGAAAAAAAAAGGAAATAATAGAAATCGCAACATTATTGATTGAAAATTTTTTTATTTGTTTTAACATCATTTTTCTTTTTAATGATCGCAGAAACTGTAGTAACGATTGGACTTTAGAATGAGAGTTTTTCCCCCCTGTTAATTGGAATAGTAACCTTGGAATTTAATCAGTGAGATATTTGAGAAGTTCTTGCTTACCTAAATAATTAATTGTGTATAACTACAGTCTATGAAATTAAAAGGAGTAATCGAAGAAGAAGAAGTAGTAGTAGAAGAAGAAGAATGAAGAATGAAGAAAAGCCCTTGGAGATAATCTGGGGTCATTAACTTCATTTGTGTGTTAAGGAACTTCTTAAGGTCTACTTTCCATTATTCTTAATTGTTATGATATAATGCTCATTATTAAGTTGAAAATTATGTTACCTTCATTTAGAAGTTTTTATTTTTTCCTTTTTTAAAAGAAAAAAAAGATCTTATATTGTTATAATATGCCGTTTAACAATTTTTGATCTTAAAAATAATCTCACTTTTTTAATCAATTATTGTTAGGTGCCTATAAAATTCTTAAATTAAAATACTTCACACTTCAATCAGTACTACTTATTCAGTTCTCATTAAAACTACAGCCGGCCAGAGGTACGCTTCACAAAACTTAGAAGTAAACTTTAGCAGTGATAATTTATTGTTAAACAGAAGAAAAACAGAAACAGAAGTTGTGCTATATGTATTAATGATATTTCTCTAGTTTCCAAGGGTGTGGCCTTGCGTAGCGTAGTAGCTAACGCTCTCGTCTTTGGTGTAGGGATGGCTACATTTTCCGGAAAAACGGAAAATATTTTTTCCGGAAACCGGAAAATTGAAAACGGAAACGGAAAATTTTACGGAAAATCGGAAGACGGAAAATTTTCCGGAAAAACGGAAACGGAAAATTTTCCGGAAAATCTAAAGACGGAAAATTTTCCGGAAAAACGGAAACGAAAAATTTTCCGGAAAAACGGAAGACGGAAATTTTTTCGGAAAATCGGAAAACGAAAAATTTTCTGGAAAATCGGAAGACGGAAAATTTTCCGGAAAAACGGAAAACGGAAAATGTGATTTCCGGAAACCGGAAAACTGTTTCCAGAAATGGCCATCCCTACTTTGGTGTAAGCGTTCCCAGGTTTGATTCCCGGTGGGGATACTCGGTCGAAAAAGTATAAAAGCTTTTTTTTTCAGGGCAGCCATCCTGAGTGAAGTTTTACTGGGTTTTCCTGATTCACACCAGGCAAATGCCGAGATGGTACCCAACATACAGGTTCCAGGTCGCTTCCTTCCTTCCTTTTCCTCGTATAGTGTGATCACCGAGAGACTTCATCCCACATACGTAACGGACTAACATGGCCGTTGGTACAGAAAGCCCAGACATCTAATTCCTAATCCTGAGTTATCTGTGTATACAGATTTTTGTCAATGACTAAAATAGAAACTTAAGAGTCTTCATCCCGGCGAAATTAAAATACCGCTAATTTTACAGTAATTATGTGATATCTTCAAATAGATCAAAGATAATTGAAATATGGAACAAGAGCGCCCTAGACAATATTATTTTGCGTGAGGTACCGTTATCACAATTCACCTAGTGGCTTTCCGTTTTCAGCTGTTTAGAAACGCGAAAATAAATGCCGATTTTCAAAATGGCTCGAAATCGAAAGCAGATAAGTGAGTCGTGATAACGGTTTCTCATGTAAAATAATATTGTCTAGGGCGCTCTTGTTCCACATTTCAATTATCTTTTATCTATTTGAAGATATCACATAATTACTGTAAAATTAGCGGTACTTTAATTTCGCCGGGATGAAGACTCTTAAGGGCATGTTTCTAGAACATGATTTACCTTCGATAAGTCAAATGTATTGACAAACTTTGAATAAGTCGAACAGGAGTGTATGTGTTGTCTCTTGTGGGACCACCAATTATGTTAAGTATGGAAGGAGGGGGAAAAAATGAAGAAGTCAATTGAAGAAGAGTACAATATCAATGAACGGTATTAAAAGGAGGTAAATTATTCTTATGGTGTAGAGTAACTTAACAGAAGAGAACAACATTGGCACAATATTTCTAAATGGGTACCAAAATTAGAGTAGCGAACCTAGAAAACGTTCGCTTGTGTACATGAAGTACCATTTGACACCAGTCCATACTCTTTCAACTGGACTTCTGACCTTATTACAGGTCATTGTTAAACTGAACAGCTATACATAATTTCACGTAACCCCAGCTCCATACCGGAAGTGTGGACATAACATAATGAGTTCTTTTAGTAGAACTAAAAGGTCTGCTGAAGTTTTAATAGAAATACCTGCTGTGCATTCTGCTACTGACATCAATTGACGAGAAGCTTAAAACAAGCTCCGTGTTTGGCAAATGAGATGTAAGTAAGAGAAGGCAAAGGCAGGCAAGTCAATCTCTGCAACCTACAGGCGGTGCGTAGTGGGGAAGGTCAACAAACACTCGCACGAGACTGGTAGCCGACCCTTCTGAATCAGCGTGTGACCGACGTCAGGTGCACACGCAACGCCATCCGTGAGAGATCAAGGAAAAAGAGAATACCCGACCTTGTGGCACTATTTATGCTATTATTAAAGTCATTATTTCCGTCAAAAAAAAAAAAAAAATCTTCATTCGCTGCCTCCAAACCATAAGAGGGGGATTGAATTAATGGCACATCTACATGAAACCTGAGAGATTAATACTTAAAGTTTCTTTCTTTTGTGTGTAAGAGCTGCTTGCGTGTGCTTACACCTGGGGTAACCAATTGCTCTACTAGCTACTAGAACAGAGCGGGGAGAAAGAAGAAAATCAGAGAAGCAAAATAATATTGTAATCAGATATGTACTACAATAATTTCAAGATTTCAAGATCCTACGTAGCAACATATAACCTATTGAAGGATACAGGAGAACACTAGCAATAAAACACAGAAAAACCAGAAAATGAAGTTAAAAAGAGTTATAGAAATATTCTTTATATCCTATCAATTTTCGAATTTCATGTTAATTGATTTATTTAGGAAATCAACATTTTCTGGTTTTTCTTAACAGTGTCGAGTACCTACCTACACTCAGGGTTGGATTTAGGGGGGATGCACCAGTGGACCCTCCCCCCTTCGTTTAAATAGGTTTATACATTATCTAAAATTAGAAGCTAACTGAAAATAGCAACACTTTCCTAAACTTCCTGCCGTCATGTATCCGTTTGGGGCTTAAAAGAAAACAGAACTTTGCAAAAGTAATAGTTTTAAGTCGAGTTTCTGGAGACTGAAGGAAAAGGATTCGCCAAGCAGAACAATGTAACATTTGTCAAATAGGGAAGAAAAAAGAAGCCAGGAGGGGAGAGCAAATTTTCCTGCATATCCCTTGTGACCCTCTTTAAAATACACCCCCTCTTTCGTTCTATGTATCAGCGTTGTCAGGGGTAAAGAATATTGTCACATGTCACTTTGAAAAGTTTCAGTGTGATTGGCTATTTTGGTAGTTATTGGCGTATTCCCCTCAGAAAATCCTGGATCCGGCCCTGCCTATACGGTACCTCTATTTCTTAACTTAGCCCATTGATTTATATGAGGAATCATTTTTTTTCTATTTTCATTCTTCACTTTATACCCCCCCCCCTGAAAAATCATTATCGAAAGGTACTATGCGATCACAGGTGGGCAACGCATCGACTAACAAGTCATGAGTAGCGATGTCAATCTGGAAACATTATAAAATCCCATCTCGAGAGGCAAACATTCCTATTTTGCTCTTGAATTTCCCATATTATATACTAAATACAAAATTAGAATTTTATCACACACTTCCTTCAATATATGAATAAACTACCCATAAACTTCGACCTTCTATGTTTATGAAGTAGTTAATCAATAATTACTTTCCTTAATTGAAAGAGACAGTTGAAAATGTTGTCGAAAACAAGTGCATTTTTGCCGTCAGGATTTACATATTTACATTACTCATTTATGGCGTCATATCATATTGCAATGAACGTAACGATACTAGAAGAACGTTATTCTCCCGATGTTTTGTGTAGAACGTATTCGACGTAGGTTGTTTCTCATTTTACGTTTTACTTTCTTCTGCTAATTATAAAAAAAATACCAGAACACAATTTACATTTCTTGGAGTTCTTTTTTTCCCTGAGAATTACAAATCACTTTTGCACTAGTATGTATATTCCATAAGAAGATTTGACAACTAACACTAATGTCAACAGCCAATTGCGGCGAAAATTCTCTTTATTCCTTTTCGAGAAATGAATGTCGGGAAATCTTACAAAATGGGATTTTTTTCCCCACGAGTTGGCATCACTGGTCACGAAAGGTAACCTTGTGGAGATCTGTGCTATACTGATTGTATCGATATAGCTCTCCCTAGTGGGCTAGTAAACAGATATGTAGACAGCCAGTGATTTCTGAAATGGACAGTAAGTAGCCCTCAAACATAAAAAAAAGGCTCGGCATTCATCGTATGAATTCAAACGAACTCATCCTATCTGGATCAAACTTGGCATGGCGGTGGACCTTGATCTGTTGTACAAGTTTCCTGTGTTCTAAAAATAGCGCCCGCGGATTATAGAAAACTATTCTACACGTCAAAATAATATATATAAAGTAAAGTATATTTTATTTTGACGTCCGTTGGTGAATTGAACTATGTGGCAAAGAACGATATGGAAGATACTGTATACCAATGCACCAAATAGTCACATGGATTTTTTCCGAGACGGCAGTTAAAGTCGATAGATGTTGACACTAGCACCATCTACCAGCATAACAATCGATATAGCTGCTTGATGGATTCATAGAACAATGCTAATGGTTCCAATTTAATCTACGACATTGCCACATAGTAACATTTTTAAGTCCTCATAGCAGCTGAAGAAGATCCCAGACGGTATACCGTTATATAGCATTTTTGTCTTATTTTGACTTGTAGAGTAGCGCTATGTTGTTCTTGGGTGCCATTTTTAGAACACCTAATAAATGAACTAGAATTTTAATGGATGCATTTTACTGATTTATTCTTCATATCTAATTAAACGTCGTTTGTTTCTTTTAAAAAGGATTTGCATTATATACATAAATTTAATATTGCTTAAATTTTATAAATATTAAAATTAAATAATTTATAACAAAATTGACACGAAATAAGGGACACTTAAATGAATTTGTAGAAGAAACCAATAAAATCAAACAATTCAAAGAAAACAGAAAAAATATTATCCGTGTAAATCAGTGCGCTAAGAAACAAAGATGGCGCGGGTATTCAACATCGTTAAAGCCAATAGGAGAGGAGGGGGTGTAATTTGGACATGACTCCCATTTAACATCCACAGAAAGCTTATGTATAATAACCAAATGAAATGGCAAAGATCAAAGTACAATCTACTACTACAGTAGACAAGAGATATTATTCATAACGAGCTGTAATATTTGCATACCAATATATTATTACTTTAAAGTGCTGATAATATAAATTCTTTGCATTGCATTCGTGATACTGTTTCACTTTCTACACCTGTTTATGTATCTGAAACATCTTTCAGTTGTTATATTGCTTATCATCTGTGTACGGTACATGTAAGGTAAACACGTTTTGTAACACTGTGTAATTCTTTCTCTTCCTTCTAGTGGATCTCCTAGACAAATTCCTACAGTTATTAATAAATAGTTACCGTATGGATAGAACTGTCTATTTTTCCAAGTTAAGAGTCTTCATTCCCGCGAAATTAAAATACCGCTAATTTTACAGTAATTATGTGATATCTTCAAATAGATAAAAGATAATTGAAATATGGAACAAGAGCACCCTAGACAATATTATTTTGCGTGAGGTACCATTATCACAAGTCACCTAGTGGCTTTCCGTTTTCAGCTGTTTAGAAACGCGAAAATAAATGCCGATATTCAAAATGGCTCGAAATCGAAAGTAGATAAGTGAGTCGTGATAACGGTTTCTCATGTAAAAGAATATTGTCTAGGGCGCTCTTGTTCCACATTTCGATTATCTTTTATCTATTTGACGATATCACATAAACTGTAAAATTAGCGGTATTTTAATTTTGCCGGGATGAAGACTCTTAATAAAATTCATTGGTTGACGATGGAACTTAACGATCCATTGAAGAATAATGACTAAACGCAGTGGCGGATCTATCCTGGGGCCGGGGATCTCGCCTCTCACCCAGTTTTTGGAACGACAAAGATAATTGACGCTATTATTTATATAATTTTGAAAGTTTGTAGTAAAGCATTGCCGTTTATTCTTTATTGGAAAATCTTTTAAACATTAGACATAGTTTTAGTTGCAGTTTTTCTATTATACAATGTCTAAAACAATACTTGAGGTCCACAATGTCAACGTCCAATCTAGCCATAATATACATCGAGAGAGAGTTAAATTGGAAACATCTACAGACCCATAAAAATTGTAAACTCATGATATACCTATCATAATCTGGGGTCTGGCCGCCCCCTCCCACTTCTAGATCCGCTACTGACTATACGATAAGATGGGCTTATAGTTTAACGTAGGATCGGGGGAGGTAGAAACCTCGGACGAGAATCCAACCCGGGACCACGAGCAGAGAAGGCACTCATGCTAAACATTTACCTCAAATCAATGAACAAAAAAAATTTACATTACAGGAGAACAATTTTTTAAATCCAACCTCACGTGCTCTTAGGGGCTTTAGAATTGGATATATCCAGTCAAGAGAGTCGACACAATTTAACCTTACTCTAATAATGTTTCATATATTGTTCAGAAATCTTTACAGGTTACATGATATTTTGAAAACATTCTGTATGACGAAAATGTGAAAACTAATCAAACATTCCTTGCAAAATAATATACTATTAACAGCGTTTTATTTGAGCGGTATCATATCACAGTTTGCTACACGAAATCAGAGAACTGACGATTTAACGAAAAAATTAGATCATAAAATGCGATATCTATGATCATATCATAATTTATTGCCAAGTGCAGCTATTTTCGCAACAATATACCATCATGACAGAACAGCTGTCTTCCGATATCACACACAGTTAAAACTCAATGATGAATGTCCCTTCGAAAATCTGACGTTTCCTTTCAGTTGTCTGATTCTCATGAGCATAATCTACTACGGACTACAAAGCATACTACTGGAGATTGGCCATTAAACTGATAATATGGAAAGACCAATCAACATCAACATTTTATTCATCTGAAAAGAAAGCGCCTCAACGAGCGTTCGAGATGCGAAATTCGAGCTTACTTTTCACAAATTGGATCACTAACAAAAACACAGGATTTGAGCAGTATTTTTTCTATCCTACTTTATAATGGTTTAATAATAATAATAATAATAATAATAATAATAATAATAATAATAATAATAATAATAATAATAATAATAATAATAATAATAATAATAATAATTATTATTATTATTATTATTATTATTATTATTATTATTATTATTATTATTATTATTATTATTATTATTATTATTATTATTATTATTATTAAAGTATTCTGCGTGTTGGCTGGTTTTGGGATTAATGATTTTTTTTCTCTTTCTTTCTTAGATTCGGGTCTGAAAACGTTTCTTCAATATTTCTCGCTTTTCTGCTTCCTCTTTTAACTACAAATATTTTCTCCTATTTTCTAAATCATCGATCAGTTGTTCTTCTTCTTCCTACTCCTTGCTTTCCTTCCATCTTTCCCTCTACAGCATTCTGAAGAAAACAATTTCTTCGCAAGATGTGTCTAATCTAATTGTCTTTCGTACGAAGGATGCTGGCTAAAGTGTCATCTTCTCTCCTACCCGTTTCAAAACCTCTTCATTTGTTAACTCTCTCCGTCCATTTTATCTTCTCCATTTTCCTGCAACACCCCATTTCGAAGCTCTTTAAATATTTCTTCTCAACTTCCGTTAATGTTCAAATTTCCGAATCATACCAATACACCATATGAGAGTTTCCGAATTCCAAAACGTTGCTTATTTATTTTTTGAATATTTTTTTCATAGTTTTTGCTTTGTTAATACCTATCTTTAGCTAATTTATCCCATTTAATGTGTTCAGTGCTTATTTTCAGGTGTATAAGATGTTAATAATTTAAAAAAAAATGTTCCAAAATGTTTGTAAAATGGAAAAGAGGTGATTTGGAAACAGGATATCATTTGACCAGCTTTTTCCCTAATCCAATATTATGCCTGCTAGTTAAAAGTGATCTTTTCTTGTTGCATATCTCTTTGGCTATGGTAAGTCTTGACTTTATTTATTTGGTGCAGTAAGATTCTCTTTTCAAAATGTCTTCCAAATATTTTTGAAATGATCGATCTCTTTAAATTCTCTTTGTTTTACTCTGACCTGTAAGAGCGTTTTTTCCACGGGATATTTTCATGATTTTTCGATTTTTCAACGTTGATTTCCATTTCATATTGCTTCTCAGTGTCAACTGCTTTGTCCACCATCTTTGGTAGTACTTCTTCGGTTCTAACTAAAATAACCATATCATCCGCGTATTTGAACTTGTTAATGATATACTGTACTCTACAATCTCAAAATTAGTTGCTTCATCCAGAAATACGTATTGATTTCTCTACGTTGTCCTGTTTTTTGCATTGAAATGGCGAAAAAGAAAAGTAATGTTTGGTATATAAAAAAAAATGAAAAACGAACTGGATCCGAGTAACTTTTGGAAACAATATGAGTTAGGAAATTAGCATTTGGGTAACCTTAAGCTATTTAGTTTTTATCGTAAAAATCAAGTTTCACTTCATGGACTGCATAAATTCAATTTTCTCGTTTCATGATAGTAAGAGGGATTCAACACTTAAAACGTTCCATATAGACATATACGAAATCAACTACCAAGTTAGACAGTCTATAAAATGTCAGTTAGTTCTTTGTAAAAATTAAATTGTCTTAGCTTTACTCTATTTTGTTTTTTCATTATTATACTTCTTCGTGTTACACAAAACTCGTTATTATTATTATTATTATTATTATTATTATTATTATTATTATTATTATTATTATTATTATTATTATTATTATTATTATTATTTCATGTCCACGTAAAACAACAAAATACTTACCGTAAATGCGGGCTACTTGGACCCTTAAGGGGCTACTTGGACCCATACCAAAAACTCGTTTAAAGTCCTATATGCAATGAAATAATGAGTGAGTTCAGAGTTAGATCCGTTAGATGGGATCGTAATGCAGGCGTACACACATTGAAACTAGTTCTGTGGTAGGCTACGATTGAGCAGCATTGGTGAAAAAGGTCGTTGACGAAAAGAGTGTATTTATTGAGCGCCAAACTTTTATGTGCGGACACTATTTGCAAGGAAGTGGAACCAATGCTAAGTAAACACGTAAGTAGTTACATATAGGTTAATGAAACTGACATGGTAAACTTTCTTATATACAATAAGATGTGTGCGTAATTGCATTATACAGTATATGAAGTGTGTACATATGACCTGGAAAACATGGATATTTTGTCCCACATCTTTTGTTATCTTTATCCCACCCCATCCTTTGTTATCTTTATCAATGAAAAATAAGGGTCTGTCGTCACGTGTCACACAAGGAAGGACTTTTCATTGTTTCCTTAAGGATACCGGTACAAAATGGTACATCAATATAAAAGATTATTGCAGGTCGAAAATATGCTGATTTTTCATAACAGCTTGAAGAATGTTTACCAGCAATTCAGTCGGGGAAAATGTCGCGAAAAGAAACAGAAACTCACTTCAAGATAAGTCGTTCCACCATAGAAAGAAGATTAAAGAACAGGTCAAGGCAGAATCCGGGCCATCTGAAAGTGTGCACTGAAGAAGAAGAATTAGCCTTCGCTAGTCATCTTGATAAAGTTTGTGATTTCGGATTCCTCGTTAATTAACTTGATTTCAGATTTATTGTGAAGTCCTATTTTGCCATGCATGGGAGAACTGTCATTGCTTTCTAAGACAATCTTCCCAGTCAAGATTGAGTGAAGTTATTTTAGAAAATGCACCTCCAGTCAACGACTAGATTCGCTGCTAATATAGATAGGACTCGTGCAGCTGCAGAAGAAAACGTAATCAGCTATTACAATCATTATATTTGATAGTACCTCTTAACATGTTCTCTTTTTGGTTTGCAGTAAATAAAAAGTGTTGTTCTTGGAACACCTACGTCCTACTTAGTCTCAGAGCAGATTTCAATGGTTTTCTGTAGGAAAATATGGGGGTGGGTTCAAGTAGCCCGAATGCGAGTCTTACTTGGACCTATTTTTTACAATAATCGCCTGTGCTTTGTTTTTAATATATGTAACTAAAACTGTCCTCGATATGTGCAATAAAGCCTGTAGTTCCACTTAATATCGGTTATGACAATAACTTTCGAGTTTTCGTGGATGAAAATAGGCCGAAAGAACGAATTTGTTGCAAAATTGGGTCCAAGTAGCCCGCATCTACGGTACTGCTGTTGATATTCTTCTTCGCTGTCGAAACTGTGATACAAAGCTAATAAATTGTGATTGAAATTTAAATTTGTTTAGAAATTTGATATGTAATCAGTATCTATGAAAAAAAAAACGCTGCTATTAGCAATGTAATGCGCATGGCATGAATATTAAGAATAATAACAGGAAGAAAGCGCCTTTGGCGTGGGAGACCCGGGTTTGATTCCCGGCGGAAGCTCATGTGGTTTGGATTCCACGTTAATCAGTAGGTCCTGTCTCATTTAGCTTCGCTGCTGAAAGGGACGCTAAACTCAAAATCAACATATCCTAAACACACACTAAGAATATTCTGTCAAAGTTATTGGATTTTTTTTTATCATATTGTAGGTGAATATCTGATACCTTACGAATTGCTTGAAATATTGTAAAATTTTCATTTATTTATTTTGTTCCAAAGTCAATACAGCGGCTTTCAAGATTCATTACGATCGTCTGATTGGTAGGTCGTCTGGCCGACTATGCGGTTTACTGTCTCTTAGTGTGATAATGAAAGACTTGAAGCAGGTGTACATGTATTTAGTGTCAGTTTCTTTCAATAAGTGGCAGATTGTTGACCCTGTTTTCGTTAGGCACGAATGACATAATTTTTCAGCGCCGTATATTTATTTCTTTTCCGATTCTCTCAAAAACTAAGCCCAAGTATTTATCTTCACGCATGTCTTTTTTGTTCATCTCAATAAGATTTAACTATTGATTGACACGAGTATGTGCCTAACTTCATAAAAACTTTTTTATTATTATAAGCTAATAAATAACTTATTATTTTCCAGAATTTTAGTTGTTGTTTGACATTCAAGTAAACGTTCTATATAGAGTGCAAAGGAGGGGGCAGAATAACGAAACAAAAAAAAAATGTTTTAGTACGCTTTATAGACGGAAGGAAATCTGAAATTTCTCTTCCGTTTGGAATCAGTTATCAACACAAAACTAAATACTTAACACTTCACAGCCCACTGCAATACTGCATCATCATTTATCACAGTACGGCAAAGACAGCATTCCCGAGTTATACATTATTAAAAGTAATTTACAACGTTTCACTGACGATAAAGATCGAGACACTGCCATGAAAAGACAGTTCACTACATACTCTATTAATATTATGCTTAACTAACTGTATTTGATTTCAAAGCTTGTATGGGTTACTGGAACTAGATGCGTAACAAACTCTTTACCTTTTACCAATTATAACGTTGAACGAGTTGTGAAGTTCACTTTTACGATATGAAAGGTATTGCAATAATGAGTTAATAATAATATGATCAACAGCAAAAAACGGAGACACTTTTTTTTTTCCTTCCTTATTTTACTCCAGTTAGGGATAATTAAACTTCGGACACATACATATATTGTTTATACAGTATTTAAGAAACCAGTTTTATAACGGGTAAGGTATTTGTCTGCAATTACATGCATCGTTCATTATAAAATACGTAATTATCTGTTTTTCCAATGTACTCAGAATTTTCATTAGTTTTTTTTTTTTTTTCACAATAACGTTTAGTGCTCAACTTTCCGCATACAGTACAAATGTAACACCATAGCAAGATTAAACTATATTATAATGGTTTGTTGGTGGATCCTTACATATCCTTATTGTTGTATCTTAAGAAATACCTTAGGGAAGTAAGAGATCAGAAAAGATTTTTTTTTGAAATACCTATCCTATCTGACGCATATATGAGGTGTATTATACTGCATGGGTCAGAAACATGGACATTAAACATAAATGATGAAAAACAACTGGAAGCTTTCGAAATGTGGATATGGAGAAAAATGGAGAGAATTATTTGGGTCGAGCGGAAAACGAATGGGAAAGTGTTAGAGATGATGGGGAAAGGGAGGAACTCTTTTAGATATTATTAAAATGAGAAAGAGAAACTGGTTGGGACGTTGGCTAAGAAGGAACTGTATCATACGGGATGTGCTAGCAGTGCTATTCAACCGGGGGCGGGGGGGGGGGGGGGCAAGATGTTTCTGGAGGTACGTAATGCTGCTTCTGGGGTTCTACTGGAAATTTCTGTTGACAGTTCACTGCAAATGAAATTCGATAACTTGTCAATTTGTGACTTTGGTATTTATGCTCGAAAACAATACAATAAAATTAGTGACAGTGCTATTTCACAACTTCTTCCATTTTCATCAACATATTTGTGTGAACAGGGTTTCTCTTCGTTAACATCAATAAAAACGAAGCACAGAAATTGTTCGAGTCCAGAATTAGCTCTGATTCTCGCACTCTCGAAGATTCGATCAAGAATCGAGGAGTTGGCGTTCCGGAAACAAGTTCAGTCATCTCATTAACACATTAGCTCTAAAGTTACTTTTAGTTTTTGAATTTTTAAGATTATCCTCAGTATACGAACTATCAGGGAGGATGAGGATAAAATCCTCCTCAGTAGAACTGGATGTCTCTCATATCTTTCGAAATTTCCCACGTTAATTTTTTCGGATGTGCATATAATCCCCCTGTAAATAGTCTTTTGATTGGCACACTGATTGTCCATTGTTGGGTCTCCATTTGCCCCCATTTTAATCAACAGAACATGTGTATTAAGTTTAATAAGTTAATTTCGATTTAATTTCTTTTAAACAGCTTTAGGGGTACACAATTGGATGGCGAACTATGTCTAAGGGTATGCGAGGAAAAAAAATTGAATAGCACTGTGTTAGAGAGTATAGTGGCATGAAAGAGAGGGTGAGGGCGAAGGAAACCACAACTAATGGACGATACCAAAATAGAAAAATCGTATGTGAAGAGATGTTAGCGGAAGTCCGTGGAGCACGAAAGCTTCCCAGTTGCGCCACATGACCTGCCAGTAATAGTAGAATACCTATGTTGTTGTTGTTGTTTATGTTGTTGTTGTTGTTGTTGTTGTTGATGATGATGATGATGATAATAATAATAATAATATCCTAATAGGTAAGGGGTAAAGCCGAAGTCAATTTTTTTGTCAAGTATAAAGTATTACACGAACATCTGAACACGACATAAATTCCCAATTAAAAATAACTGAATGCATGTTTCCGTGTGTTCGAAAATTCTCCTCTTAAAAGGAAGAAAGGGACATTTTCTATTATAGTCTAATTTTTGCTTTGATACTAATAAAATTCTGAATGTGAGATTCGATTTAGTTTGAGGTATGAAATTCGGTACGTACATTAAATTAAAAATAAGATAGAACTCCCCTGTAAGTATACAGTATAGTTAGTGTAAACAACTTTAGCGGCGCGCGTGTACTGGGTACGATTCCAGGTGAAAGCTCGTGTGATTCAAATCCTGCATTAAGCTATAGGTCCACATCTCATATAGCCTCGGTACTGAACTGGACACTAAACTCCAAATCAACTAACAACAAAATTAAGAGAACTCCGGTTTCAGTGTTTCTAAGAAATTTCGCTCTCATAGGGGAAAACAGGGCAATTTCTCTAAATTTTCAAATTTCTGATTTCTTATTCAGAAAATACCTAATGTGAGGAGGATTTGCTTAAGTTGGAGTTATACGATTCGGTATATCATTATCATCATCATCATCATCATCATCATAAGTATTCTGCCATTATTGGCAGATGACTTGCCGCATCTGAAAAGCTTCCATGCTCCACGGTCTTCTACTAACCTCTTCGTTTTCCCGTATGACTTTCCTGTTTTGATATCGTCCATTTATTGAAGTCTCCTTCGTCCTCTCTTTCTCTCTCTCTTTCCTCCACCATACCCTCTAGCACGTCCCTCATGATACAGTTCCTTCTTAGCCAATGTTCCAAAGAGAGCTCATTCGTGGCTAAGCGGTTAATGTACGCGTCTCTGGTGTGGGAGACCCGGGTTCAATTCAAGGCGAGAGCTCACGTAGTTCGGATACCACGTTAATCAGTAGGTTCATGTCTCATATAGCCTCGCTGCTGAACGGGACGTTTAACTCAATATCAACTCAACCAATCATTCGTTTTCAGCTTGACCCAACTAATTATCTCCATTCTTCTTCATACCTACATTTCGAAAGCTTGCAGTCGCATTCGGTATATAAAATATGAATTTAAAATAACGGAATACGTGTCTCAGTGAGGACCACGTGCATTAAAATTTGTCTTCAACTAAATTTATGGGCAGGAGATGATGGAACAGATATTTCATACAAATTTAGTACATATTGATCTTACATACACTATTAGAATCTTTTTCCTTTATCTATCGTTCTTTCTTTGGAAGCAGCGCGTTAACGACATGCAATAACCATTCAAACATATATTAGAATGTATCGGTCACGGGAAACTATTCTTTCAACTTTTGTCATGACCAAAAAAAGACAAAAAGCATCTATTTGTTGCATCTACACCAAATTTGTAATGATAACTTTACAATAATAAATAAAAATAATCACACAACGAACAAATCGTGATGAAATATAGAAAACATGCAAAGTGAAGAAACACAAGTCCTATATACTAGAAGGAGTAAAACTTTTCTCTCACAGATTAGATATGATGAAAGGTCGTCACCTTTGTTGACCTAACTCAAAAAGAGAAAAAAAAAAACATCTCTCGCAAAATTCTCACTTTCTCTTTATCTCTTTTAACTTCTAAAAAAAGAAAAAGAAAAGAAAAAATTAAATATCGCATACATGTATTAATTATGATGAATCTTAGTGTGCCACTATATTATAGGATGGTTAAAATACCATCTTTGCTTTTGTGATGAAAAACTCCAGAATTCTTCATTCACGAATGTAAGACTCAAAAGTAGCAACCTCACGGTTTTGACTTCCAGTTTATGAAGGTGACCACGCATGAGTGCATGTAAGGTGTCTATTTTGGAATCGAGACTCAGTCTCATTTTATAACTAATGGGGCTTGCGTGAGACTCATGCTTGCTCACACTTGCACTCGAGTTTGGTATCCTCAATAAGCCTCACACTACTGGCTCAATTTCGCACTCATTAATCTCATTGGTCTCGTGCTCGAGGCACTTATAATTCCAGATCTAGATAGCAAAATTGGCACTTACGACTCAACAAATAGATAGTAAAATCAGTACTTATAATTCAAAAAATAGCAAAATTGATGCATATAATTCGATAAACACAGAAAAATGGGTACTTAAAATTTAAGAAATATACAGCAAATTAGGCACTTGTAGACAGTAAAATAGGCTTCTGTAAATACAGTAAAATAGACATTTATAGTTTTAAAAAACAGTAAATTGTTTTATACTTCTAATAAGTAAGTTATTTACAGACATTTTATGAATTCATACAGCAGTCCAAAGTTTCTTCAGTACTTTACATACAATAATACGAAAAAAATACATTGGTCACTTTCATATAAATATACATTTTATAAAATATATTTTAATTTAATACATTTTGGGAGCCTGACACAAGGAATTATTAATCAGATTGCACAAAGCAATGCACTTTCCCCAGTTATCAATCATGTTCCTAAATTATGTCTTCAATCGTACACCACACAATCAGGGCATATTTAAATCAGAACAAAATATGCAGATCAAATTCCCTTGATCTAGTTTCACTTTTGAGCAACTTAGTTTGTTCTTGTTAGTCGCAAGAACTTGCTCACATTTTTCGTGGTGACACTGTTGTCATGTATCGGTACCGAGTTTGACTTTGCCCTCGACATAATTTATATTCTGTTCTTTTAAAATTACTTGGAACTGACAACTTTTCTCCAAAATACACATATATGTCGTTATGCCAATGAATGTCTAATTATAAAGAAATATAACTAATACAGTAGCCAACATACACTGAAATAGGAAAAATGGGCAAAACAAATTTTGAAGAAACTGATATAAAGACTCACTAAATGAACTTCAGCACTTTCAGTTGTATTATATCTTTAACATTACGATACTAGGCATTTTGTTTCATATTCGATGGTTGCTCTCCCAGATGTCCTAATAAAATGTGTTTGAGATATGAGCTCTAGACTCATTCCATAAACGAACAAGTTTAACTAAGAGAAACCGGAGTCCATATAATCAATTTTATGTATATTTTTTGATTCTTTCTATATATCTAAGTTCGTGGAAGTTCAGATATACAAAGAAAGAATCCATTTAACAAAACAATTTATTTTACTAGACGGGGAAAATACAGAATATATATTTTTTCTTGCATGCAGCTAATTTGTAATTTAATATTAACTGTTACGAAACAAGAAAATGTACCATGAGTAAAAAGTTTTTTTTTTTTTTTTTAAATATTCCATAGCCATGTACGACGCACCCGTTTTTGAATCACTGCAGGCATTGCCAGAACTCAAATATGTTCTTGAATTTTGTAACAAGCTTTTGAACCACAAACTGCCAACAGAATTTGTTTCATCTACTTTAACAGACATGAAATATACAGCAGAACTTTTGCGACACGAAGGCGACAGTATTTACATAATACAATGCAGTGAGACAGCAATATTAGCTTACTGGTAAACGCCCTATTTACAAGGAAACAAAACAAGGTCCATCTTTAATACATGAGCATATGATATAATGCTCTTAGAAGTGTTGGTGCACACAATGGGCGACATAATTCTTTGTCGATTTAATGTCCAAACATGGTTATCAGTTGTAACAATAGCTATAATATGATTTAAAAGACTCGTTGTGAACTTGAAGTTGTGTTGCTCTATAATTTTCTCAGTGAAATTACCAAGTACCACTGACAAATACTTTGTCATTCTATTGCTCTTAAATTACAACGTTGAAATGGAGATATCCTGTCAGTGATTGTTATACTACCGATATATATTTGGGGAAACTATAAGCTTCTGCCTGCAATCGAACTCAGGTCTCACATGCTTTTGGATAGGACTTCAGAAGGCTGATGCCTGAATACTAGATAATCCCGCCTAACTGCAGAGCAGAAATGGTTGCATACGATAAAGGCCATCTTTTCTCACGTGTATCATGTGAAATATTGTAGTATGATATAATGAAGAAGAAATATGAACGCGAAAATGGACCCAAAAAAAGCTGGACCCTTTCGAAATATGAATGCGTAGGAATAATAGAAGAAAAAGAACCAATACTGGAGGAATTTAAAAAGAAAAAAATTAATTTGTTAGGACGTTGTCTGAGAAGAAAGTATACTTTACAGGCTGTGATGAAAGGTATGTAAGAAGAAAATCAATGAGAGGGAGAAACGAACAATAGATGGACGATATTAAAACGAATTATATAATATTGTTGGCGTATTACCAAAAAGAAGTTTGAAAATGAGACATACTAGTATCCAAATCTCATTGAAGTGGATAGAATAATACGGGAAAATATAAATTGTCATGCGTAGTTTTTTTTTTTTTTTTTTTTTTTTTTTTTTTTTTTTTTTTTTTTGCAAACCCAAGAATTAGTGCTGTGCAATAATCACGGCACTTAAGTTAAAACTGACCTTCAAGCATGCAATCATCAAGGTTTTCATTAAAACACGAACAAGATGACAATACTTATACAATATGATTAATGAAATATAGCTTAAAATTACGATTAAGGCTTTTATCTATGTTTAACTGTAACACTGTCCGAAGACGGCTATATGGCAATCAACAGATGAACAAAATAACAATTGACGGTAAATTCTCATACGTAGTTTTTGGCGCTAAAAATTCTGGCGCTAAATGATACGTTATTCGTTCCCATATAATAACTGATAATTTTTATTCTGCTGGAACAATTATTTATTTATACACTGTATATGCAAAACAAGTAGCAGTGTCACATGTACACCACGTGAAAGAGTTTAGTTAGTATCGAGTAATATTTTCTCAATTAATACTGACACCGGAAGTGGTAGTAGATTTATACCACTTCTGATTTTTGTAGGGAAATTGGAGTCGTGATGGAATATTATTCTTGAGACGCTTAACTGATTGCAGACAATAGCTTTCGCTATCTATTGTCGTTTTTTTGCTCTGCACTGATCAAAGTTAAAAGCAGAAATGGTTATTTTTACCACTTCCGGTTTCAATAAAAGCAGAAATGGTTATTTTACCACTTCCGGTTTCAATATCATCTCTATCAACGAACTCGATTCGTAACTTTTGTCCATCTACACTCAGAAAAATCTGTTATGAGGACAGCAGTATATTGTAGAAATACACGGAATCCTTATGTTTACTACGGATATCAGTATGGGGCATACGTTATCCATATGCTACATACGTTTCCCGCTTAGATGTTACATCATGCCATTGCAGGATTATGCCATCTAACAGTCTTCCGTATATTATATAGACATGCGTATATTACATACGTCATATATATGTTACATACGTCCATCAGCATGTGAGATCCTGATCGTCTATATACAGTTCTTTCGTTTGTACGGGAAATGTGTTTATTTGGAATAATTATACGGAAAGTACGTTTATTCGGAACACTTTACGGAAAGTACGTATAAAGTATACTTTTTTCAGTTATAGGACTGCTGTACATTAAGCACAAAAACTACAGGACTTGCACATGTAACCTACGTTTTTATGTACGTCACATAGTTTTTTTTCTCAGTATAGGTCCTAGCCACAATTGATAGGGTTCAATCAAGATATTGTTTAGGGATGCGCACGAGACGAGTCGAGACAGGATTTTCCTGACAAAATTCGAGTCGAGACACAGCTCTTCCAATAGAGAAATATACATTTTTGAGTCGAGACATCACTTTTACGGCACATTTTCGAGTCGAGACAGCCACAAATCTTGTCTCGTGCGCATCCCTAAAATTATTGAGTTTTTTTGTCTCATGGGCTGACCCACAGACAGACAAAATATACAAAGGAGTTTTGGCAAATCCAAGTCCTTAAAAATACACTGTTAAGTACAAGATTTTATCTTCCCCTAACGGTGACAGATGTACTCCTAACAGTGACGCACAACTTCTAACAGTGGCGCTCATAGGGCTACTACTTGAAAGTTCTAAACGCTTTCTTGTAACAGTGTATTCCGAAAGACAAAAATGTTACTAAAAATAGGTGAGGACCACAGTGCAAGATAAGTTATCAATTTTCTCAACCTGATCTGACATTAATGGTGAGGATGTTGATATTCTACCTTCGACACATCGTCCAATATCGGAATAATTCCGCAATGCCCGGAATTCATTACGAAAGGAAAACTGGTATCAAATGTTCCATTGTCAATTTGACTGTAATATGACGACACAACAAGTGTAACTACTCGAGCATGCAGGATGTGAATAGTATCTTTTTTTCATTTTTTGTACATAATTATTTACTGATAGTACCATAGCAGCAAAAGTGGTATAAAACAGAGAAATTGAGGGCTTTGTCAGCCATTCAACTTGTTGTTAAACATGCAAAATACGAGAATTTTCCCACCATATTAGTAAGGGAGAACAGTAATTGAAGATCGTAAATAATCTGCAAGTGTGTCTGTGAAGAACTTGGCGAAAAAAGAAAAGTATTTCAGTTAGACATTAGTTTCCTCGATTGTTTATCAACATCACAAATCACAATACCTTATACGTACTATATTATACACACACTACAGCTCTGGGAACCGTGACAGACGGCTTTATTATGCAAGCACACACACATACACACACACATAAAGAGAGAGAATATTATGTGTTCTGACTTAACTGAGGAAACCAGGCCAAGGGCTCTTTACAGCAGGATATACCGGAAAGTTTTCTACGATAAAGCTATCAATGAACCACATTATGTCAAAGTTTCACATTTGACGCCACAGGAAGTGGAAAATACTGTTCTCAATTCACGCTAAGAGATAAGTAAAGTTTTGCTTCTTCAAAAGTAATTCATATTGCAAGTCTTTGTATGTACTAAACCCTCAGACACTAAAGACTGTTGAATAGAGTTTCTTTTAAGCTCACTTCAAGTTATTTTTTAAAAATAAATTAATAAATAAATAAAGTTATTGACATTTATCTCGCACAAGGCACGCACTCTATTATGTATGTTTCGTTGTAGCATATTAATCCACACACGTAAAAAATGCGTTCCATTATTCGTAAGTTTAATACAATAATGAGACTTCGATCTTAAGTATGAACGCGTTTCGTCATTTTAAAATTCAATACAAGGATGATTTCGGACTTAGCTAAGAATGTATTTCATCATTATTAACTTGCATGACGTCACGTGCCTATCTTTGCGCATTGTAATTTTTTTATGAAGTGAAGGTACGCCATAGATATTTTCTGGAACTAGGGTAACGGCGTACCCTTGCGTTACCCCTCACTTTTAACCTTGCTGTAGGGTAAGTAAGAATGGATTGTGTCATTCTTAAACTTGACACAGCAATGCATATCTTGATTTTCAGGGGGAGTGCAAGACACTAGTATAGCTCCACCAGTAATTTTACTAAATTTATGGCTTATAACAGTTTACTGTCCCTTTATAGCGCCGAGGCTACAATAAATGTATCGTGAATCTATACTAGTGGAATTGGAACCTCATGAGTTTCCATCATGAATCGACTCAAGTCTCCCGCAACAAAGAATTTTACTAATTGTATAATCAATACATTCAATAAAAAATTAAATAAAATAACTGTGCAGGCTTTGCAAGCTTTATAGTCTAATAGAGATTACCAAAGGACGCCCGCAGGAATGTTTCCAAGGGGGACGAAAGACTGATTCCTGGGTGTAACAGTAGAAATGTTAACAGGTTACGACGTGTCGTTACTAAGGTTTTGCACCTCCATCTCCAATTACTAATTCTGTACAAGAATTGATCGTTCAGAAGGTTTGTTTGCATAATCTGCCAATACTTATCGCAAAAACTTCCTTCCATAGCCATACATTAACATATAAATAGTGTTTCTTGTCATATAGTCTAAAACGTATTTAGTTACTCTTATCTTGACATATTCCAAACTATCGTCATTCCAATTCTTATCTCGTTTTCCCAAAATATGAATTCAACTAGAAAACGAGTAATCGTTATTCTTCTTTTTCTAACAATTACATTTTTTGGCACTACACACCAAGTCACTATTAACCAACCATTAATACTTCTAAACAGGATAAGGGGTCAAAAGATCGACCTACAGTTGCAGTCGCAAATACCCCTACAGTTTGGTCACGCGTGCACACTATAACCATTTAAATAACAATTACTTACGCACATATCACCATTAACTAGAGAAAGTAAAGTATTGTACTATACCTAGGTAGATTTAATACTGTATAAATATAGGTACTATAGTATGTGAGTAAGCTAACTAGTATGTATGTCTTGATATGTACTTCCAGGAACTTGAACACCTTTCGAAAATCCGTGGGATAACTGCATCCTTTGCATCACGCTACGGGTGACCATGGAGTTTACCACTCCATTTCAGCACGAGACTATATAAAAGCTAAGAATACAGTTTAACATGGTAATTAAAACACATGAGCTCCGTCGGTAATCCAACTAGAATCTTACGTACAAAACGTGGAGCCATATAGGCCCCTCATTGGGTACGTGCCAAGGGGCGCAACGACCACGAAAGAAAAAAATGGCGGAAACAAGTGAAAAGTCAGAAGTCTTTGATATATACAAAAAAGGAAAAACACGCTTGGCTCTGTGTGCAACAAGTGCGAGCAGCTTGTCCTTGGACGAGTGATGGGAGTACGATTCATTAATCGTAATAGTAGGATGCATGCGCGGCTCGTCTCTTCTACCTCAATTCCACACTATCACCTCTTGCTTTCATGGGAGGGGAGGTCTGTAGTAGCGGCACAACTTAAAGCTATACTCTCGCAATCACTATGTGAAAAGTTCAGTTTTTTTAGAATCACGAAAGAGGGCCTTATACGATCGTACTATTAGTTGCTCCGTTCGTTACTCCAGACGACAACTCTTGATCGAAATTCTGCAATAGATGGCTAAAGCATATCTCGCCCGCGTTCATTAATGGAGTCAATCCGTTAGCATCACGGGTAACGGAAACTATCCATATGTAGGTTAAAAGCTATAGTTTCCTAGTTTCTATGCAACCTGCACAACAACAAAGAAATGTGGGTTGTCTATAATAAAATGAGATAAATTTTTCCTATTCCAATTATCTCGGCCGAACTCATTAATGGAGTCAATCCGTTAACATCTTCACGGATAACGGTGACTATCCATATGCAGGTTAAAATCTATAGTTTTCTAGCTTCTATGCAACCTGCACAGTAACAAAGAAATGTGGGTTGTCTATAATAAAAGGAGATAAGCTTTTCCTATTCCAATTATCTCGGCTGAGTTCATTAATGGAGTCAATCCGTTAGCATCTTCACGGGTAACACTGACTATCCACATCCGGGTTAAAATCAATAACGTTCCCTATTTTCTAAGCAACCTGCACAGTAGCATAGAAATGTGGGTTGTCTATAATAAAAGAAGATAAAGATTTTCTTACTGCAATTATCTCAATCGAGTTCGGGGCCGTGGTAGCTCAGTGGTAGAGCGTTCACCTTTGGTGTTTGGGGTCTTTGGCTCGATTCCAGCTCGCGCCAAGTGAACTTTGTGGTGGACAAACACCGTCTGAGTGGGTTTTCTCGGGGTTCTCCCGTTTCCTCCCACGTTATTCATTCCACCATTTCATTTAGCCTACCCGGCATAACCGTGGGACGTAAAGATTTCATTTCATTTCATTTCAACCAAGTTCGTTAATAGAGTCAATCCGTCAACATCACTGGTAACGGTAAATATCCCCCTAGTTTCTATGCAACCTGTACAATAGCAGAGAAATGTGGGTTGTATATAATAACAGGATAAGCAGCTTTTCTTCCTGCAAAGTATCCCTCTGAATGCCCCATAAAATGTAATTGTGTAGTCTTTCTGTCTTTAGCAGAGTTTATTATTTTTAAGATTGCCAGTTGGTAGTCTGGAACGCCGCGGCGGCTGATCGATAGGTGGTCGATAGGAAGGGCTTTCCGAAGGAGTGTTAAGAGAGAAAGATAATCCTCCCGAAACCTGCACACAATTATTGTCATTCACTGTATTTTTCGTAAGGAATGAAAAGTCATGGTGATGAAAGGTAATGCTCACGGTGTGCCTAGGACACTGCTCATCAAATTCGAGTCTGGAGCCAATCCGGAGCCAAAGCATAACAGAGCTCGTTGGTATTAGTTTTATCCAGCCATACTCAGTTTAGTATCTAACTTACAAAGCCTGATCGAATCTTATTTGGTGGTGAAATTACTGATTAATTTGAGGGAAAATTTACAATAAAATACATACAAGAGATCACACTGTCATGTGTACAAGTAAAGTAATCACTTTGGTGACACATCGTGTAAATACAAGTTTTTCCTTATTTCGAAGGCATTTGTTAACATGCAACGCACCACCCCGGCGCCACGAGACGGGCTACTAGATGAAGTTGTCGCGTGCAGCACGCTATTACAAGAGCACAGACTTCATTCTCTTTGGTTGCTTTTGTTGAAAAATGGTCTTTTAACAATGTGAGGGAAAAAAATAAAAATTACGCTACTGTTCAACAAACACGTGTAAAACTGAAAACTTATCAAATGATCATATTGTACTATAGCTTTGACGTTTTTATCTGCTTCTCTACAAATTATACGAATTACTAATTGAGAAGATTAAGAAAAAATGTCAAATTGAAAAAAATATAAATATAACATACAGTCAGTGACAAAAGTTCTTTCCGTTTCGTAAAATTTATTTTGGGAATAACAGTGGTATAGCTGGAACGTACAGAAAATTATCGAAAACTGTACTTAGATTGTTCTTTCATTCTGAACTTCTTTACGAAACTACTTTCATCAAACGGAAAGAACTTTTATCGCTGACTGTACCTGTTTATTGTAACGTTCTAGAAAGAAATAGTACAAAAGATGTTCGAAGTTTATAGCACATTTGTCCGAATTTTCTAGACATATTATTTTATTCCTTTCTTGTCAAACACTTGATAACAACACAAAAACCCAAGCTATTAAATTCAATTATAGCAGGGCCAACAAGAGATGGTCTCTGAAGTTTGTTACTACATGAGAAGTGAAAATGCAGCATCTACTTTGATGCTAGTGTTACCAACCACGGTCAGTCTGTCTTACACCATTAATTAAATTGCCATTATTAATGCACCGAAAAAAACCTTGACACGTGAGTAGTGGCAACGCCGCCGCTTCGGGCTGTTAGAGACCTTCTCTTGCTGATTCCTCTATAATTCAGAGAAACGTCACATAAATGACTCAAATGTAATGGTGACTACAGAAAAGGACCAATGACAGCCACCAACTATTATTTAGGACTACTAACTTGAAAGAAAAATCTTTTATTCTGCAAAACTTGATTGTCTAGCATCAGTGAGTGTAACGAGATACGTCAGGTATTTATTTATTATGTATATAAAGGAAACGGTTCATTGGATTGGAATTTTGCCCCTTTCAGCAACAAGGCTGTATGAGATGTGGATCTACAATTTAACGTGGGATTCGAACAGGCACGCATCCAGAATTTTATGTTGGGAGGGGTACATGCTTGGGGCGGGTCCAATGACTACAAGATATTGCGTCTATATTATTGAACAGGTGTTATTTTGCATCCGAAAAGACTCTAAGTAAGTGTTAAGTATTGCTACTTACAAGTAAAGGATCCAAATGGATGAATCGAGTTGCGGGATGAGACATAGTGCATCTGATAGAGGGTGTGAAAATATGTGTATGTGCAAAGTTATAGCGGCTGAGCGCCATAAGAAACGGAGAGGGAGGGGGTCAAAGTTGGTGGGAGAAGGGCTATGCTATTATTGAAACACATCAAATAAACTGTTGAATCGTAAAAATAGTGAAAGATAGACAATGTAAACGGTGGTAGTTTCACATATTGACAAAAGAAGAGTGAACAGAGTAGATCACGAACCTCCGCGGCCATCTTGAAATCCGCCATTTTGAAATATGTGATATTTTTTGAAATGGAAAGGTAGTCATGTGATACATCAGTTAGGGCCAGCATGTTCTCAAAAAGTCAATTATGAGTTTTATTGATCATTATCTGCAGTTATTTGGAAGATTTAAGATCATCTTTATAGTTATTTACGAAAATCTAGGAGACTGATACTCGTATATTGAAAGTTAGGATTATCACGAAAACACATGTCAGTTAAACAAACTACAAGCCAAGAAAACTAACAGTGAAATTTGATATCCAAGTCGTATATTATTACATTATTATTTATGACCTTACTTTCAATTTGCTTCATATTAAATGTTAGAACTAGACTGTTTTTAGTACGTGAATAGCAAGAGTACAGATGAAGTTAAGATCAAATCTTCAGACTACGAGGCTTTATCAATAATCTCTGGTAAATTAGTTTAAGAAAGTGTATAAATGTGTGTCGAATTACTAAGTCTTTTGGCGAGAGTGTGGACTCGGTGGACCCCGTGTGGGTGCGCCCCTAGATTTGAACCACATTTGCTCCCAAAGTAAATCTAACCCAACTCGTAATCACAATTGAGGAAATGGCAACCAAAAGGGTACTTGTTACCAGAAATTCCAGATTCAGATTTCCATTGAATATTATTTTGCATTTGAATCTCTACTGAATAAAATACACAAAATATTCGAACCAGAAAAATATTTGTCCCTATATTTTACCACCTAAAAAAAATGTTGTTTGCATGTAATCCCATCATGGCCGCAGAGGATTTTATCCTTATTGCCAAAAATTGTTTTTAGGAGGAAACGTACCTTTCTGAAACGCAGCTCCTCAAGTCATCCTAAAAAGTAAAGTTTCTTGATTGAAGATTTTCAAATAATAAGAATTCTCATTTTGGAAATATCTCTAATTCTGAATCATAGTATTTCTTTTTCTATGTATACGACGATGTATTTGATGTAATCTGAAATAGATAAATTTTGCATCGAAAATGAATGAAATTTCAATTTGATGGAAATTAACGTCCTTAACCCATTGATTGCATTAGATCTTTCTAGCTGGTTACCTGTACACTATACCCTAAAATACATGACTTATATAAACAAAAGAAACAGACACATATTAAAAAATAAATAAAAAGAGTTCGACTTCAACATAAATAGTCAGGAATATCCTGAAAAACCTGTTCATTATCGTTTTGATGCCATTGAGAAGAACTGGACGAATCGACAAAAATGCCATTGAGTTCATATTCATTGCCTCTCCTGCCTGCATTTTTAAAATGAAATACAAGTCCTGCCATGTTGATCTGCAATACAATCGGAGGAACCAATTTAATACTGCAGGTATATATTTGATGAATATGGTAGCTTATCAATATGTATGAGTGTATCAGGTAACAAGCAATAATCGAGAAAATATATTGACTAATTGTTTTGTTCAATTTTTGTTTCTTTCCAAAAACAAGGCCATATAAGACGCCAAGACGAGTAGTGTGATACTTAATTCCAGCTCTCTTGCAGAACCATCATTTGGGGGAAAGAAGAATTACAGAATTGAGTTTTTTTATACGAGGGCTTCTAGAAAGTACCAAACGTTTTGGCATTTAGCAGCAGTGGTCGAGACTAGAGTCACCATCTTGGTGTCAGTACATTCCCACACTCAGTACGTATCCAACTGTGGTAGCGTAAGGACTGTGACACTCTTACTATGCTTTCTGTGACGTGTCACAATGTGTGCTGGAACAGAAAATCTCGCCTCTTTTGAAGTGCGTTCTGTGATTAGGTTTTTGTTGTGAAACGCTGATAAAGTTAAGGCTCACGATTCGAAACAAGCACAGACAAAAACTTAGCGCGAAGGTTGTTTCTTTTTTCACGACAGCGCACGTCCACACACGGCCGAGCGTACCCGAGAGCTCTTGGATGGGAAGTGTTCGATCACTCATCATACAGCCCGGATTTGGCGCCGAGCGGCTACCACCTCTTTCCAGCGATGAAGACATGACTCGATATACAACGATTTGATACTGACGCCGAAGTGCATGCCGGTGTAAGCCAGTGGTTGCTATCGTAGGTGGCAAATTTCTACCGCAACGGTATTGAAAAACTTGTTCCACGGTATGATAAGTGCCTTAATTTGCATGTCGATAATGTTGAAAAATAGCTTAAGGGTGTACCTTTCAAATCTATACAATACACTTTCGCTTGTTCATTTTGTTACTTTTTTTTTTTATTCCAAACGTCTGTTACTTTGTAGACAGCCCTCGTATATATATTAATCAATAGTGTACTATTTTATATTAATGAAAAACGTGAAACTACTTATATTAGTGGAGAATCTCCCCCCTCCGCGAGACTTAATCTACTGTATATGATCCACACATCCGACAACTGTACCGGATTGCAAGTCCCGGTCGTGGTTCGGAGCCTAATACGACGTTTCGTCCTTCATAATTCCGGTATTGGACAAGAACTTACAACACAAAAATCCAAACTGAAAAAGTAGTTATAAGAACTTGTGCTACAAATGGGAAAGAAAAACTGTAAATCAAATTTCAAAATATAGGTAATAGCCTTAGTTGCAATTACTCTACCTTGTCTTATAAGGATTCAGTCATAGAGCTAATGAGTCGATCTGTATAACTTGATGAACAGTTTTCGTTTCAAATAAAAGCATAAATTTATCACGCTTCACAATTAGCACTCTGTCACACAAAAAAAGACGATGAGATATTTCTTTACGTAACCATCATTAGTTTCGTACCCAGTAAGCCTAATTAAGGATCATACTATCTTCTGAGTGGTGGATGTTTTTGTCAGCTGAATTTCTATTTCTGGAACTTGCTCTTGCTAAACAAAGACTACCCAATAACACTTCATGACGTCATTCGGGAAGTCAATCGCAGGTAAAAAGATTACCTGCCGACAGGAGTTACTCATTGGAAGCCAT